>NC_060080.1:37175000-37475000 GCF_922984935.1 Meles meles
GAAGGGAGTGGAGGCACACGGTCTGGTCAGCTTTGCTTTGGGAGAAGGCCCCGGGAAGGGCTTGGAAGGGTCCACACAGCCAAGCATAAGGTCATGAAGAGGATGGATCAAGTTGTGCATAAAACGCTGGAATGAGCATGCCTGCTAGGGCATTTCTTGGCCATCACCAATCTACTGTATCTCCCACTGACTTTGGTCACAGCAGGTCTAAGTAAATCAAACATCTGGGCTCCCCGGAGGCTAAATGTCCTGTCTGATGCCCTAGAAGGAAATGTCTCCGTATGGAAGGTATCCAACAGACCCAGCACCCTTCCAACAAACTTTCTGCCTAGGCTGCTTCAAGTTGGATCCCTACCATTTGCCAACAAAAGAACCTCGCCTGGGGCAGGGAGGAAAGATCACAGAGGCCAAGGCTGCACGAGGCAGCCCGACCCACAGGAGGGGCGCTGTCGGTTGCAGCAAGGGGAACCACTTCCAGCTGGGGCAATGGGGAAAAGCTTCACAGAGGTCCACAATCACAGCCACCACCTAGAGGAAGGACACTTTCTATGTCCCTCCAGGCAAGTGTGAGGATTTTACATGGAAGCTTTCGTTAACCCTCTGCTAGAAGAGTATCAATGTCCCTATTTCCTAAACTAGAATCTTAAAGTCCAACCCAGCTCAGAAGCTTCACTGAGGTCTCAGAGCTACAAAATGCTGGAAGCAGGCAGAGCCCCGGGCAGTGAGATTCCTGATCTCAGATTCTCAAACGCTGCACTACTCTGTGCTGCCTGCCAGATGTGAATTACACAAGTGGGCACCAAGACAGCTTTTTCTGGAACTTGGCAATGGCCTGTGGTTACTAGAAAGAGGGCTGTGGTGGGGGAGAAAGAAAGATGCTGACAGCCCTACCGTGTCTGGGTCTGCCGCGCCTGTCCCGGGGATGGCTGGATCAGCAGCGCAGGTCCCCGCTGAGCTCTCCTGGGTGTTTTGGGGGGCAGCACCCTGAGAATCCACACTGCCCACTGCAACAGCTCCTGGTGCATGCTCGTCACAGTGGAGCTGGGGCTGGGCAGTGTCTTGTTCATCCCTGGCTTTCATTACTGTTGTCTCCTCACTGGGCTTCAGGCACTGGGCCAGGAGTCTCAAGGCCTCCGTGTGACCACCCTTCCAGATCTGGAGCTGGGCCATAGCACAATGGGCCTTGGCTGCCCACTCCCACTGAAGCCAGTCCAGTGTATGCATTCTCCACTCCTCTGGGAGTTCTTGGAGCGCTGGGACCCTCTGGGCCACCTCCTTGGTGAGGGTGAGAATGCTCTCCAGAGCCATAAAAAGATCTTCCTGGCCGGGCCCAGACTCCTGACTTTCTGCCACAATTCCCTGTGCAGCTTGGATAGCAGACGCCATTCTTTCCAGGGAGTTTTCTGGTCTGGTCTGAGGTTCTTTACAGACAGGGAGGCTTGGACAGACGGCATCTTGGAAAGCATGTTCATAGTCAGCATTGATGATGCTGAGGTGACCAATCAGGGTCTTGGCTCTAAAGGACAGCTCTAAGCAGAGAAGTTCAAAGCGTGTGGACAGGCTGGGAGATGGTCTGGGGGAGGAGGCCAGGATCTCGGCCACATCCAGCACAGCATCTGTGAGCACATGAATTTCCCTGAGCAAAAAGGAGACCTCACCTTTTATATGCACATCCCCACACAGGAGGCCAGACAGCCTGGCAGCCTCTTGTAGCCTCTGAGAACCATCTGCTGCCTGGGCCAACCCTTCCTGCAATCCCTGCTGATCCTTCATGGCCTGTCGCAGGGGCAGTAAGAACAGGCCTTGTCTCCTGCTGAGTCTCTCCATGCACTGGAGTAGGTCTTGGACAGCCACTGACCATAGAAGGCACCCATCGTCCATGCTCTCCTTGCATGACTTAGGGGTTTGAAGACCATCAGAAGTTAGAATCTTGTCCAACAGCTGTTTAGCTTGGGTCTCTACTTCCTCCAATCTGCCTTGCATTTGTAAAAGTGTTTCTGGATGCCCAGTCGAAGCAGGGTCCTTCTTCCTCAAGTCCACAGGTCCACTTTTGGCTGCTAGGTGAACCATTGAGGCTAAATTCTGCTGAAGCTCCATGAACACTGCCATGTTCCCTGGAAGATCAGCTGCTGGGTTGTGACAAAGTAGCTGTTGACACAGAAGGTACCAGTCACCAGCCCTGGCCACCAAATCCTGCCCAGTTTTCCTGGGTCTCCCAGACAGCTGGAGAGCCACTTCCAGAAGCCCATCACTTCTAGCAGTTGTGCAGTGTGCTAGCTCCCTTGCTAGGTCAGTAACAGAAGGTGCTAGTGTTGGGGTTTCTTGGAGTCCAAGCAACCTCCCTGACCCCAGTGGTCCCTCCCCAGCCAGGGCCTCTTGAAGTACATCCACAGCTGCCTCCTGCTCCTGCAAGCTGGTGCTAGCTGATGTCACTGCCTGGTGGCTCTGGATCTCTACATCAAGGATGAGTTTGCTGACGGCTGGTAGCAGAGACTCCCTCCTCTGTGGATGGGCATCAGGAATCAGGGCGCAAGAAAGATTGTCCCTCGGTGGATAGGAAGTACCTGAGTTGCTTTTCTCCAACCCAGGTTCCTCCTGGTGTTTGGGTGCAGGATCTCTAGAGTCCTGAAGGCTGGGGAGAAAAAAATAAGGTTGTCCCTTAGCGGTGTCAAACCTTTGGACCTGGTCCCGGAGAGGGCTGAGGATATCTGGGTGGTTAGTCCCATCCAGCCCCTCTTGGATGCTCTGGGCTGAAGAGATCAGATGTTTTGCCACAGTTAGAAACACATCTGTGCTCTGAGCGCTGTGCCCACCTGAACAGCACTCAGCAGCTGCACTCAAGAACAGGGAAGACTGCTCCAGCTGCTGGATCAGGACTCTCAGGCCATTCCGGAAAATGGGATCTCGATGTTGGTCCACATACCTGCTCATCACCTGTACTATGTGTGTGGCTCGACCCTGTAAATATGCCACAAGACCGGGAAACTCTTTGGAATCTCCATTCCTCAAAGCCCATGTAAACAAGTCCAAGTGGTTGGTCATTTCCTGAATGGACACACTCAGGAACTCAGGAATATTGAGAACGTCATCGAAACATGCCAAGAGGCCTTCAGAGGCCTTGGTCCATGCCTGAAGCAGGGCCTGCAAGGCATCAGGGCTCCAGTCCAGACCAGACCCTTGGGGGCTTTGTGAAAAAAGCTGTTGCACTCTGACCACAAGCCCCCAAAGTCCTGCCATGGCTACCTCCATGTCTTTGCCGGTTTGTTGTCGGGGGCAGCAAACCAAGACCACGTGAGCCACTCTGAGCATCTGCTTGGCCTGGTCACGGAAAGCGGCAAGGAAAAGCTGGAGTTTCTTTGACAAGGCCTCGCCATGGCACGGGGAGCCGAATGGGCGAGCAGCCAAGGCGGCCTGGACCAGTCTTTGAAGAGGACTTTGCGTGTCAGTGAACGTGTCCAGGATCTGGCGCAGCAGGCCGGCCCGGACTCCCTGGGCGAGGGCCTCGGTCGCGGCCTGCAGCGCCGCGCACTCCCACCCCGGCTCCGGGCTTCCGGGAGGCCCGTGTATCCGACCCAGGCGCCGGGCTCCCCGCAGCTCCAGCAGCTGGCCGCAGCGGGCCACTAGGCTCAGTCTTTCAGGCGCGGCGGAGCAGGCGGCCAGGCGCATGCAGTGCCACACCACGGCTGCCAGCAGCACGTCCACTGGGCCTCCGCGCATGCGCTCGGGCGCTGGCGCCGCCAGCAGCTCGCGCAGCCGCCGCAGACGCCAGGTGAGCGCGCCGGCCGCCGGGGCCGCGGCGCGGGGCTCCAGCTGCGCCAGGAGCTCGTCGAGGGTCTTCCTGGTCTGGGCCAAAGTGTGGCGCTGGGAAGCGGCCAGCTGCGGGTCGCGCGGACGCTGCACGTGTCCACGGGCGGCCTCAAGAAGCGCGAGGACACAGCCTCGCAGCAGGTGGCCGGCGCGGCCCAGGCGCTCCCCAGGCCCGCGCGCTGTCAGGCCGCCCAGGCGGAGCAGCGCCGAGGCCAGGTCCGCGAAGGGGCCGCGCAGCGAGGTCGCGTTCTCCCCGTACTCCAGCGCATCCAGGCAGGTCAGGCACCACCCCGCCGCCTGCACCATCTTCCTCGCCATCACCGCGTCTTCAAGGAGCAGGACCTGTTCGGACAGACGGGGGTGGGGGTGGGGGGCTTAAAAACGCTGGCACGTTTCAGGAATGATAGCAGACAGCGGCAGCTGCTTCCCTCGCCCCCCACCCCGCCCCAGTTTTACGAATAGACGTTCCCTCCAACATCCCAAGGCTGCAGAGTATAGAATCTCAGGGCCAAAACAAAACAACGCAAGGTATCTAGGAGTGACCTCTAAAATAAATACTTGGCTTGACTGAAAATGTGAGGGTTCCTAAATTTGAGCTTCTTTTAATGGCAGGTCAAACTTGGGTTTGGAGTGGGCATCTCTAGAAGAGGAGCAGTCAACTGTCGATGTGGTAACTGACACGTAACTAAGGGGAAAGTGTTTAGGAGGGACCTACCGTTGGGAGGACTGTAAGAGGGACTATAGGAGAGACTTACTATTTCGATGAGGATGATAGGGGCTGAAGAAATGGCCTGTCTAGGAAGTGACAGAGCGGGTACCCAAACGCTTCCAACAGACTGCCCTTCTTCCCCTCTTTTCCTCCCATCAGCAGGTGCCCCAAAGCCCTTTGCCTTTGCCTCTCACATCGCCCCATTTCCAGTCTAGCTTTAATGAGGGCCTGTTAAGTTGCCAATGCCGTCCCCACACAATTACCCCATCATTAAAGGTTCAATGATGAATGCTAATATTGTAATGTTTAAGACATATAGATCCTACTCAGGAACAATGCCCCAACTTACAAGAGTTGTGCCATACAGTGGGATGTCGGGAAAATGGGGAGTATTTGGAAGCCAAGAGGTTATCCTGTCCCCCGCCCCCAAGATCCTTCCAGGAAAGCTTTCATTTTGGAGCCACATTCGCCAAATAGGTTAAGACTCACAGAGATTTCAGCAGGCTCTCCTCCAGAGCTCCTGGCCATGAGCCAGGTGAAAAATGAACCCCTCAGTGACACCTTTTTATTAGAGGTTGATTAAACAAGTGGGGGGGAGGGGTAAGGAGGCACATGGGTTTAAGACCATACACCCCAGGGTTCCTGGGTGGCTCAGTTGTTAACTGTCTGCCTTTGGCTCAGATCATTATCCCAGCATCCTGGGATCGAGCCCCATATTGGGCTCCCTGCTTGGTGGGAAGCCTGCTCCTCCCTCTCCCACTCCCCCTGCTTGTATTCCCTCTCTCGCTGTGTCTCTCTCTGTCAAATAAATAAATAAATCTTAAAAAAAAAAAAGACCATAGACCCTAATTTAGTAGGTCTACTGGCTCCCTATGGCATCTTCCACATTTAGCATTTATTAAATTGGTAATGAAGTCGTGCTGTGATCTTACTGGAAGCTTGGGTAGGGGATTTCTCTGCAACAGTCATCCACTGTGGGAATGACGTGCCCAACTCATGCTTTGTTGCAATGAGCTATGTCCCACTAACCAGCTAACCAGATCGGATATCAGCCTCACCTTGGTGGTATCCACCAAGATCTGTTGAGCTGTAGTCACTAGCTCCTCCTGGTGGCTTTGACATTCGGGCTGAAGATGGAGCTTCTGAGCTACCAGCAGGATGGTCCTCCCAGACAGGTTCAGAGACTCAGCAGTAGGTCCCATTTCCTCCCAGAGCCACTCCTCTTCAGGGTCTCCTGCCAGCCTGGACAGACACGTTTTCAGGCAGCATTACAGACATGTCCATGAATGGAATGATACAAAAATGAAACATACCCATAAGCAGATTATGATACATAGAATTTACAGAGTACTGTGAAGCTCTTAAAATGGTAAGGTAAGTGTGTATTAATGGTGATAAAATCCTCTCCAAGACATAATGTTAAGTAAATAAAACCAAATTATAAAATAGCATGTATGGCAAGATCTCATTAGTTTTCAATTATGTACATATCTACATAAAGAACTATCTACCTAGATGGATAATCATCAAACTGTGGTTATAGCTTGGCATTTAAAAATATGCTTCATTGGGGGGCGCCTGGGTGGCTCAGTGGGTTGAGGCCTCTGCCTTCGGCTCAGGTCATGATCCCAGGGTCCTGAGATCCAGTCTCGCATCAGGCTCCCTGCTCAGCCAGGAGCCTGCTTCTCCCTCTGCCTGCCGCTTCCCCTGCTTGTGCTCTCTCTCCCTCTCTGACAAATAAATTAATAAAATCTTTAAAAATAAAAATATGCTTCATTCCTTTTTGAATTGTCCTCATTTTCTCTGCACTGAACATGTATAATTACACAAAAACCCAAAGCCTCTTTTTGTAAGAAAGAAATACCTAGAATCTCATTTCAATCCATGTTATCAAGAGGAAAGGTTTTGCATAACAAAAATCCATTTCCATGAACACAGATGTCCACAGCAACTGTTTTCATGTGATGCAAACATTTCCTTTTCAACAGTAATCCCTGATTACACAGAGCAGAACAAGTCCTCTGGCCCCCTTGTGATTATTCTTTGCAAATGAAGCTGAGCTCTGTGCCTTCTGAACTGTAGGCTGAGAGAACACAGGAGTGCCAGCTGGGGTAATCACTGAGAATCTCCTCTCCGCTTTTGGTCCCTTACATAGCAGCAGCCGATTTCAAAACCTCTTCATCCCGGCCTGTTCCAAACATCCCAGCGACCCTTGAGTTCCCCTCGCGCAGAGTGGGATAAACCAAACAACCCAGCATGTTGAAATGCTGAAACGTTAAGGGCGAGGAATGTGTGACAGCTGTCTCCTTCCCTTACTTTACTTTTCACTCCTTTTGGAGAACATACTCATCACCTGCACTTGACATGCAGCCGGCTCAGCCCGTAAATAGGACTTGCCACAGCCTGTCAGCTGTTCAGTTGCAGAGCTGGGACCTTCCCCCACGCAGCCTGGCCTCCTGGCATTTCTCACTTCCCAATGTCAAAAGGAGGGGAAAGAAACAAAGCTATCGAACATCAGGACTGTCAATGTGAATTTCTTTAACACAGCGGAGCGCTGTGTTAAGGAAATTTCAATGGCTATATCCCAATATAAGCTTGAGTCCAAGGTGCTTCACACAGAGAAGGTCAGTAGACACCTGTCATGACCTGCCAGACTTCTGTATGCTCCTCCCTCTTCCTTGAGACCTGGGGAACATGCTCCTCTCTTCCTGCGGGCTCCTCTCAGCCCGCACTCCTATCCCTGCTTTCAGATTTGGCTGAGATAGTTTAATGTTATTCATTTGAAGCTACAGTTGGAATTTCCCTTAGCATTGCATTTTCTCTTCCCAGAATTTTGATCATCGAGGCATTCCAAGATACAATATTACTGTCCTGTACAAAGTTCTTTGCTTTTTCATCTTCCCTTACCTTGAAGTCTCTGTTTTTGGTTTCTGATTGTGGGTTTCTGTTTAGTGTTGTTAATCATTATTTTTCTTGATTTTCATGGTTTTTGGAATTGGAGTACATGGTGGTAATAGTCACCACATCTTTGCACATCTGCACTGTTTATGTTCTTCTGTGCTGGGGGTGGGGGGTGCAGGAAATATAATGATAAGTGACCATTCTTTGTGGTTGTCCTTTCCTCCAAGCAGCCCATAGACCCGATTCCAGCACCTTTTGGCCTCCAGAGGTACAGGTCAGAAATCTGAGGCCAGTCTATTTGATACCAGTCTAGTTGATTTTCCTTTGTGAGTAATTCTATTTCCTGTGTCTGAATGTACTTAGAGTTCAGGAATTTTACCACCATGTGCTTTAAGATGTATCTTTTCTACACAGTCTCACCGAGAACCGAGGGAGCAATTTTTGTGGACAGATTTGGGTCATTAACAGGCTCAGAGAAATTTTCTTCTATTATTGAAGTTTTGCTTCTCCTCAATGTCTTCATTTTTCTCCTTCTAGAAGCCCCATTATTTGCAAGCTGGGTCTCCTCCATCTGGCCTCCAATTCTACTGTTTCTTCATGCATGATTTCTATCTTTCTCTTTTTGCTCTCTGGTTTGAATTGTATTATTGGCGATCCTTCAGATCATGATTGGAGGGATAACTATAAACATGCTCAAGCTTCCGTGTCAAGTCATGACAGTATCAGAGTAACCTGCTCATCAAGAACAGTTATAAAAGATGAATAAAACAGTTAACTAAACCCAGAGAATAGCCAAGACAGCCAGGACTTATTCCCGAGTAACACAGGCCAAAAGACAGAAAAGCCATTACAAAATAGCAGCTATACCACAACTTCTGAGAAAACAAACATTTGACTTTGGGTCTTGTTGTTGTGAAGGGAACCTAACGAATACCCCAGGATTTTAGCTGAGACCCCAAAAGTCTACACCTTGGGAATAAGAACAAGCCAGAAATAAGTATCTTCATACAAAGGGGAAATTAGTCCTGAATCGTCTCAAGGCTTTGATTGGATAAGTGTGACCTTTCCCTACATTAATTGCCCACCAGAATAAATTAAACTTTCTCTAGAAGGAGACAATACTTCATAGAAGCACTAAAATTTTTCACTTATAATGTACTGTAGCTAATTTTTTAAAGTTATCCCCCACGTCAAAAAATAAAGGTGGCTCAAATTATTTGGGTAAACATAGACCTTATAATAAATAGTGCTGAATAGCCATTGGAAAAATATAGTCAGATTGTTATTTAAAGATACATTTTAGGGGCACCTGGGTGGCTAAGTGGGTCCTCTGCCTTTGGCTTGGGTCATGATCTCAGGGTCCTAGGATCGAAGTCCTGCATCAGGCTCTCTGCTCAGCAGGGAGCCTGGATCCCCCTTTCTCTCTGCCTGCCTCTCTGCCTACTTGTGATCTTTGTCTGTCAAATAAATAAATAAAATCTTAAAAAAAAAATACATTCAAGATTGAACTCTGAATGGATTAGGGAATCTAATGTAAAGTCAAAATCATACAAGTACTAGAAGAAAACACCAATGAATGCCTCTTTAATCTTGGTATAGGGAAACCTTTGTTACTATGATTCAAAAATTCAAAGGCAATAAAAATCGGTTGATAAAGTTAACTACATAAAAATTCTTAAATTTGCATTTCATAATTCATAAATTTTAAGTCAAATGACATGGCAAATAGGGAGAAGATATTTTCAGTATATATGACAGTAATGACTTTAGAATATATAATATATTCAATGTTTATAAACCTGGTAATATAAATTTGCATTGTACACTTTGCTTTTACCACTTAATACTGTATGTGAGTATTGGGTTAATAATACAGTCCCAAAATATGTTACAAAAACCTATTATATAGGGATGCCTGGATGGCTCAGTTGGTTAAGTGTCTGCCTTTGGCTCAGGTCATGATCCCAGGGTCCTGGAATCAAGTCCCACATCTGGTTCCTTGCTCAGTGGGGAGCCTGCTTCTCCCTCTGCCTGTTGCTCTCCCTGCTTGTGCGCGCACTCTCTCTCTCTCTCTCTGGCAAATAAATAAATCTTTTTAAAAACCCATATTATAAATTTCAATATATAATATGTGATATATTTTAACCCAGCAATGTCACTACCAGGAAACTACCACCTCCAACAATATGAAAGTAAATATGCACAAAGTTATTCATTGCCACATTGTTTATAACTTCAAATATTGGGAACCTAAATGTCCTTTCATAGGAAAGTGGTTAAATAAATCATGGTATACTCATACACACAATGGAGTGGTATGCTATTATATAAAAAAGCAAAGAAAATTTCTGTGAAGTGATATGTGTGATCTCCACGATATATTCTTAAGTAAAATAATTAGAGTGCAAACAATGTCTACAGTATGCTACCTTTTGTTCCCAGTGTGGAGCCCAACATGGGGCTTGAACTCACAACCCTGAGATCAAGACCTGAACTGAGAACAAAAGTTGGATGACTGAATGAGCCACCTATGTGCCCCTGAGAAAATACATGTGTTAAAATTAACTGGCATGTGGGGGGAAACCCCAAAATGAAATATGAAAAGGAATCTAACTATTAATAAAGTTGTCAGAATTCTAAGACGGCTCCAAAATTCTCATCCCATGGTGCACATACCTCTATAATGGCTTCCCCTTACATTTGGGTGGGACTTACAAATAGGGTGGGATATTATTCTATGATCAAGTTATGCTACATGGAAAAGGAGAATTTTGGGGGAGTGTAATTAGGGTCTCTAATCAGTTCGCTTTAGCTAATCAAAAGGGGAATATCTTAGGTGGGCCTGACCAAATCAGGTGAGCCTTCAAAAGAGGGTGTGTGGGTCCTTCTTGAAGAGACAGATTTGAAGCAGCAAGAACACTCTCTGGTTGGCCTTGAAGAAACAAACTGCCACACTGTGGAGAGGACCATATGTCAGGGCCTCCGTTTTGCAGCCCTAAGGAACAATTCTGTCAACAACCAGTGAGCTCAGAAAAGGGACCCAAGCCCCAGATACTGCAGCCCCATCTGCTACCTCCATCACACAGCTCACCCCGTCTGCTGAGACCCAAAGCAGTGGACCAGCTCCTGACCCACAGACACTGGGAGATAATAGATATGTGCTGTTTTAGATTGTGGCAATTTGTAATGCAACAGTACAAAACTAATATGATTACAGGTAGGCAACATAACAACTCCAAGAGGGACGGGGAAGAAAAGAACTAACCTAAGTAATTTTGGAGAACAGTATTTTTCCTGGCTAGGGGCAGGTTAAAAACAGTAAGAACTACACAGGAATACTGCTCTCTAGTTAACGTCAGTTTATTTCTCCTATGGTTACATAGGAGTACTCCAGGCTTGAACAGGTAAGTGGTTATATTGTGGAGATAGGGAGTCAGGATTTATATCTATTTTACATCTCATATGAGTGTATATAGGAGAGAGGAAGGGAAACTCCCTGTAAACAATATGTACCAAGATGTTCACAGTGTTTATCTTTGGGCAGGAGGCTTATGGGCAATTACTTTTTTCCTCATCGCACTCATATTTTCTAAATATTCGTCATAGGATACATTTTTAACCAAAAGGAAACATATACTTTTTATACTTGTATTGACCTCTTCTTGTGGGATCTTCTCTGAAGCCCTAGCTTCCTGCCAACACTAGTCCACAGATGAGGCAAGTTCTTTCGGCTTCCTGAGAGCTTAGCTGGCAGACAGAGACAGGGGAACTTGCCAGCCAAACACTTAACCACGTTTTGTGCTGATTGTCTCCTTTTGGCCCGTCTTCAGAAGTGCTCAAGGAGCTGCCTTGAAAGCCAAGGGAGCCAAACCCAAGTCAGAATATGAATTATTTGTAGTACTGTCCTGATGGGTGAGCTGGACCATTTCCCATGGTCATGAGCATGGATAATTCTCTTTATAAAGAATTTATTTGCTCGAAACTGACCATACAACAAAGACATTCATACGAAACAGACCAAAAAAGTTTACCTACTCCCAAAATTTTGTGTGCTTTTTTTTATGGTTATAAATGCATCACATTAAAAAAAACTTGAAATGTACCAAAGAGTATTAAATCACTATAAAACACTTAAGTACATTGTTGTAAGTATTCCGGCAAGTTTCTTTCTGTGAATGTTTTTCTTTTTAGGTAACTGGAGTCTAGTCCCAGTCCCCTGCTCCATTTTTTTTTGTATATGTGTGTTAAAATATATATAACATACGTATATATTTGAAATACATATGACAAACGTATATAAATATATAACAAATTTAACAAAATTTACCAGCTTACCCATTTTTAAGTGTACCATTAGAGTGACATTAAGTACATTCACATTGCTGTGCAAACATCCCCACCAACCTTCTCCAGAACCTTTTACATCTTCCCAAACTGAAATTCTGTACCCATTCAACACTAACTCCCCATCCCCTCTTATCCTTGCTTATTGCCCTGGCAACCATCATTCTTTCTGTCTCAGTGAATGTGACTACTGTAGGCACCTCATCTTAGTGGAATCACACAGTATCTGTCTTTTTGTGAACAGCTTATGTCACTCATCATAAGGTCCTCAAGGTTCATTCCAGTTGTCAAAATTTCCTTCCTTTGTAAGTTGAATAATATTCCACTGGGTATGTACACTATATTTTGTTTATGCCTTCATCCATTGATGGACACGTGGGTTGCTTCCACCTGTTGGCTATTGAAAATAATGCTAGGGCGCCTGGGTGGCTCAGTTGGTTAAGTGTCTGCCTTCAGCTTGGGTCATGATCCCAGGATCCTGGGATCGAGTCCCGCATCAGGCTCCCTGCTCAGCAGGGAGTCTGCTTCTCCTTCTGACCCTCTCATGCTCTTTCTCTCTGTGTAATAAATAACTAAAATCTTTTCAAAAAGAGAAAAGAATGCTAGTATGAACACAGGTGTACAAATATCTGTTAGCTATTTCAATTCTTTTGTGTATAAACCCCGAAGTGGAGTTGCTAGAACACATGGTAATTCCTTTTTTTAATTTATTGAGGGCTCATGTACCGTTTTGAATCCTCTTTGTTTCTAATTCAGTTAACTTTTGAGCATGGGCATTTTTCAACAATATTTTTGTAATTTTTTATTTTTGTATAATTTCAAACTTCAAAAAAAGTTGCAAAAATTATATGACGAACTCTAATATTTCCTTCAACCAGATTCACTCACTGTTCTCATTTTGCCACATTTATCATTCTCTCTTCTCTTTGTGTCTGTGTGCATGTGTACGTGTGTGTAGAGAAAGTTCCAGATACCATGCTCCTTTAGCCCAGATGATTCAATGCGTGTCCCCTAAGGACAAGGACATTAACTTTCAAAACTTCAGAACAGTCATCAAAATCAGGAAATTAAACATTGGTACAATGTTCTTATCTAATCCAAAATCAATATACAAATTTTGCTAGTTGTCCCCAGTCTGAGAACATGCATGAAAAAAATTTTTTTAAGATTATTTGTTTAATAGACAGAGATCACAAGTAGGCAGAGAGGCAGGCAGAGAGAGGAAGGGAAGCAGGATCCCACTGAGCAGAGAGCCAGATGCGGGACTCGATCCCAGGAGTCTGGGATCATGACCCAAGCTGAAGGAAGAGGCTTTAACCCACTGAGCCACCCAGGCGCCCCTGTAGGGGGCAATTCTAAACGCACTCTCCCACCCCCAAATTCCCATCCCCCCCAGCTAGTCAATCATATGTTAATCTGGTACTGCTGGGAAGGGGCTTTGCGGAAGTAACTAAAGTTAATAACCACCTGACCTCAAAACAAGGAGAGTATCCTGAACTACCCAGATGGGTCCAGTGTACTCGCATGAGCCCTTAAAAATAGAAGAAGGCAGATGGAGAAGTCAGAGAAGTTTGAAGTATGAGAGGAACTTGACCCGCCATCGCTGGAGCGGACACATGGAATGTAGGCAGACTTGAAGGGCAAAGACTGTCAGCTTCGGGCTGACAGCCGGCAAGGAAATGGGTTCCTCAGTCTCATCACCACAAGCACCTGGCTTTGGCCATTGCCCTGAATAGCCTGGAAGTGGATTCTTCCCAGAGCCTCTGCATAAGAGTCCTCAATTTTGGCTTGTGAGACCCCAAACAGAGGAACCAGCCAAGCCCACCGATTTCCAACCTGCAAAATGGTGAGATAATACATTTGTGTTGTTTTAGGTCCCTAAGCTGGTGATCCCTTGTGAGAACCCTGCAGGAAACTAATTCAGGTCCCCTCAATCTCCTTTACTCTGGAACAGTTCCTGAGACTTTCTATCTTGACTCCTGACATTTCATGATGAGTACAAGCCAGCTATTCGTAGTCATTGTTCTCATTATACAGTTTGGGAAGTAATTCCACACAATGGTGCTGGGCATCACATCAGCAGGTACATTGTGTTTTTCTCCCAATATAATGATGTTAACTTTGATTACACCTGCCAGGCTTCTCTTGTCTGGGAGCCTGCTTGCAATTCTCTCCCTTTGTCTCCCTCTCTTACCCACTCTCTCTCTCTCTTTTAAATAAATAAATAAAATCTTAAGAGAGAGAGAGAGAGAAATATTTATGATGCCTCTTTTTATTGTAAAGATCTATATGAAGCAATTGGTCATCAGCCACCATATGTTGGGCACTGTGCTCAGTGACTTGGGCAGTCTACTCTCGTACACTGATGACAGTCTTGTGAGGGAGGTTTGGTTATTCCCTCTACCTACCCAGATGAGGCACCCAGAGATTCCACGGCTAGACAAGCAGCAAGAGGTTGGGGCTGGCATTCAAACACAGGCAATCCAGCTGCTGTGCGGATGTTGTTTGGGACAGTGAAATGTAAATCTTTTGTTGCAGTATTTACCTCTGTTTCATTTATAGAGTTCAGTTTTGCTGTTACAACTGGCTCTTTTTATGTGGACCCTGGAACTAAATTTAGTATGGAAATAATTTGCATGCAGGTTTGCTAGTAATCAGGCCCAATGCAGATAATAAACAATAGATAATGAAAATTCTGTTTAGACAACTCTGAAAATTCTTATCTCTACCATACAGAATAACCTGTAAAAGAAGAAGGAATCAAGAAACCTCTTGATGGAACATACAATGGCTTCTTAGTGCAAAACGGAACTAATCCTGAAATGACTGTATATTGAAAGTATTCCCCAGAGTGCCTGCATGGCTGAGTCAGTTAAGTGTCTGACTCTTGGTTTTGGTTCAGGTCACGACCTCAGGGTCATGTGATCGAGCCCCGCATCAGTCTCCATGCTGAGATTCTCTCTCTCCCTCTTCCTCTGTCCCTCCCTCCTCTCTCTCAAATAAATAAAATTTTTAAAAAAGTATACCCTAGCTAATAAGTAACAATATATTAACTAGGTTTGCTTTATGTTATACTGATTTATTTTCCCAACTGACTTCTTTCCAAAGCATTTAAGGAGACTATAACAGGCTCTAGTTAACACTCCTCCTCTTTGGCAATCCTGTCAGGGAAAAGGGCTGGAGTTCTTTGAAATTACCTTTTGGCAACTTGCACAAAGTCTTCACTAGCTTGAGCCAATTCCTCTGCCATCTTCTCCAAAGAGGCGAATACTACATTTTCCATATCTTTCCTCTCCATCGAAATGATCAGATGGCAAAGTTGGACAGTCATTGGGGAGATGATTCTCTCAATGGCCCTGTTCTGTATCATAGAGCCAATGTCTTCCAAGAGGAAAGATTCCATCTCTTCCGGTCTGTGAACAGAAGTATGACGTGGTGATCTGAGCCCATGCTGACTGACATGTATAAATATTTCTCCGACTTGATGTTCATCTAATTTTACCTCTACAATGGAAAAGAAATCTACAAAGTATTAAAGGGCTAAATGGAGGTAATTTTCAGGACCCTACAATTATAAAATATATTGTGGCTTAGCAGCAACGCACTAAGAAAAGTAAAAGAAGGACACCTGAGACAGGTTCAGAGAAAGGCAAGTAGGAAGGAAAACGGAGTCACTCATGCAAACTGTATGACAAAAAGACCAGTTGAAGCAGTGGTTAATCTGATTAAGAAGACATGACTGAGGTCTTCATTATTTGGAGAACTACATACAGTAGAAGAAAGAAATTTTTTAAAGATTTTTATTTACTTATTTGAGAAAGAGAGCACAAGCAGAGGGAGTTGCAAGCAGAGGGAGTTGCAGGCAGAGGGAGAAGCAGCCTCCCCACTGAGCAAGGTGCCCACTAAGGACTCAATCCCAGGACCTTGGGATCACAACCCAAGCCAAAGGCAGACACCCAACTGACTAAGCCACCCAGGGATCCCTCAAAGAAAGAAATTTTGCCTGATTTTTATTCTATGGAGCTTCTCAGAACAAGGGATGAAAGTCATATAGCAAGAGAAAGTTCTCACTTAGGTTGAATGGACATCTCAAATAAAAATTCTCAAAGACCCTAGAAGTCCTATTACTTGGAGGTAAATAAACTTCCTTTCCCTGGCAGTATACAAGGCTGAATAACAACTTGAGGGTAGTATATAGAAATTTCAACCATCGTGTGGGCAAATGGACAAATTCCAGTATTGAAATGTTGTTGATCAATAATTACAAGAGTGTAGCCATGCATAGGGAGCCAACAAGGGAGAAAAACATAGACATTTTTGCTTACCTTGATGAGAAGATACTTTCCACTCTCTAAGCCAAAGAGCAGACCCCTGAATTCACTCTAAATGTAAGAAACCCAGTTTGGGTCTTTTTTTTTTTTTTTTTTTAATTCAGCAACAGGAATCTATTTACATCCATACTACAGTTCAAGACTGTGGCATTGCCCAGCAACTGTTAGCTGACTCTGCCACTGACGTCACAGGCAGGATTGCTAACAAGCAAACATCATAATTTATGCATGCAGCTATAGAGGGTTTGCTGTTTCCGCAGTATTAAAAGTCCTGCTTATCCACAAGAATAAGAACGAGGTTCAAGTATGAGAAAAAAGCTAACTTGTTTTAGTCAATCCAGTCATAAAAATAAAACTCAACTATGAGTCTTTGGACAGTTTTGTCGTGGGCAACAAAAAGGAAATTTGCCACTAGCGCTAATAAAAGGCAGATGATGAATCACTGAGCAGTTGAATTAACTTGGCTTCTTTCTAGTTCCTTCGTGTGGATTTTCACAAGAATTCGCTGAGGGAATATTCTGGCTATTTCTTGGACCAAAAAAAGGAATTGGGGCTTAAACTAGAGGAAAAATAGACTTTAATTTATATTAATTTGTATTGTGTCCCAGGTGTTTTCCACATATCAGTTCACTTATTCCATAGAACAATTTAATTAGGTAAGTGTTATTAAGTTCACTTTATGAGTGAAGAAACTGAGGACTGGGGCGTATGAATAGTACCAAGTTTCTGAGAATGATTTCCTATTCAAATTACTGGACTTTTAGTAAGTTCCTAGAAATTACTATGTTTGAGTTGTGTCTGGTCAGGAAAACAGACACCACTTTAAGTATTTAAAATAGAGGGAATTATGGGGCGCCTGGGTGGCTCAGTGGTTTAAAGCCTCTGCCTTCGGCTTGGGACATGGTCCCGGGGTCCTGGGATGGAGCCCCACATCGGGCTCTCTGCTCTGCGGGGAGCCTGCTTCCCCCCCACCCACCCCATGCCTGCCTCTCTGCCTACTTGTGATCTCTATCTGTCAAATAAATAAATAAAATCTTTAGAAAAAAAATAAATAACATAGAGGGAATTTGGTTCAAGGAATTAATGACAACAGTGCTGGGAAGGATGGTGGCTGAGGCATGACTTCTGGTAATGGCCGAGTGAGGAGACTGTCAAATCCTCTTCCCCAGAAGCAACTCCAAAGATGGACGAAATGGCCCTAAAACAATCATTTCAGCACTCTGGAAATTGACCAAAGGCACACAACAGTCGGAGGAGTGGTTATGCATGAGCACTTGCTGGACATTGTGGAGCTCTATGGCATTCTAGTCTGGGGCTGATTCCATCTAAGCCATCAACATGGGGTTCAGCCAGAAAGGGAGGTCCAGAAGAACCAGTAGCTTCTCTCTTGCCATTGAAAGGGGCTCACTCAGGTTGGAGCAGTGGATGATGACACCCAGGATCACTGTCATTGAAAGTGATTTCCCCGAGGCAGGAGAGTCTATGTTTACCACAAGTCAAACTTTCCTGCAATCTGTAGGGCAATGGCACTGGGTGGTAATTCAAACCAACGGAAAGCAATGAAGAATTCCTATAAAGTTAGTTACATAAGTTATTATCAAAACCATATACACATTTTTCTCTTTTCTCTTAACAGATTTAAAAATATAAGATTATGTAAAATAACAATTATAACACTGTATTGTTGGATTTACAAGAATAAGATCATGAAGGAGGGGAGAGAGAGAATAGAACTACATTAAAGCAAATTTTCATTATTTTACTAGAATTAAAATAGTATTAAGTTGCAGCAAATTTTTTTTCTAAGTTAAGGTGCACATTATAATCCCAATTGCAAACACCAATAAAATAACTGAAAAAATAATAAAAGGGGCACCTGGCTGGCTCAGGTGGTGAAGCATGTAATTCTTGATCTTGGGGTTATAGATTCAAGCCCCACCTTGAGTGTAGAGATTAAGAGCCTGACATGGGCTTGATCTCACAACCCTGAGATCATGACCTGAGCCAGAACCAAAAGTTGGACACTTAACTGGCCCCCCCCAATAAAATATTTTTCAAAACACTAAAGTTAACCAAAAATTAATTAAAATTGCACACTAGGGGCACCTGAGTAGCTCAGGCAGAGGAGCATGTCTACTCAGTGTCATGAGTTCAAGCCCCATGTTGTGTGGAGAGCTTAATTTAAAAAGTAAAATAAAATAGCATACTAAAAACATTTATTTTACATAAAAGAAGGCAATCAAGAAGGAGAAGATAGAAAACAAATAGAAAAATGACAAATGTATAGCTAATATCAATAATTATATTAAATCTGAATTCTCTACACACCCTAATCTAAACATAGAGATTGACAGCATAAAAAAGCAACATCCAGGGGCACCTGGGTGGCTCCGTCAATTAAGCAACTGACTCTTGATTTCAGCTCAGGTCATGATCTCAGGGTTGTGAGATCCAGCCCCCCCTTGGACTCCACACTCAGCAGGGAATCAGATTGAGATTCTCTCTCCCTCTCTCTCTGCTACTCACATTTGTGCTCGCTCTCTCTCTGAAATAAATAAATAAATCTTAATAAAAAAAAAAAGCAAGACCCAATTCTATCTACAAGAGACATAGACTTGATTCAAAAACACCAATGGGTGGGAAGTAAAGTGATGGATGTAAGCTATCCCTTGCAGACAGGACCCAAAAGAGAGTGAGTGCTCTACTGGTTTGAACAGTGTCCTTCCAAATTTCATCTCTACCCAGAACCTACAAAAGCAACTTTATTTAAAAACAAGGTCTTTGAAAAATGTAATCAAGTTAAGATAAGGTCATCCTAGATTAGAGTAGGCCCTAATTCAATGACTGATGTCCTTAGAAGAGGAGAGAAATTAGGACAGAGAGGCAGACAGAATGCCATGGGATGGTGGAGGCAGAAATCGGAGAGATATAAACTAAGAGCAAGCTAACGATTCCCAGATACTGGGATGAGACAGGGAAGGATTCCTTCCTAGAGCCTTGAGAGAAACCATGGCCTGATGATGCCTTAATTTCATACTTCTAGCTTCAGAACTGTGAGAGAATCAGTTTCTGTTGTTTTAAGCCACCCATTTTGTTAGCAGTCCTAAAAAAAATTGAATATATACACCTCTGTTACTGTCTTAAAGTAGTCTTTAAGACAAAAATATTGCTAGACAAAAGAGACATTTCAAATGATAAAAAGGGTCTCTATGTCATAAAATATAACAACTGTAAGTGTAAGTGGACCTTATAATAGAGCTCCAAAATACATTAAACTAAAACCAAAAGAATTAGAAGGAGAAATATACATGTATAGTTGTAGATTTCAAACCCGTTTTAGGGGTGCCTGGATGGCTCAGTCAGTAGAGCATGCAACTCTTAAACTTGGGGTATGAGTTCAAGCCTCACCTTAGGGGTAGAGTTTACTTAAAAAAATACAAAATCCAATTTTATTTTTTATTTTTTTTTAAATCCAATTTTAAATAATTAATAGAACAACTAGTTAAAATTGGCAAAACTTTAACAGTACTCCCAACCAAGACACCCTAATTAGCATATACAGAACACTCCATGCAATGACTGGAGAAGACACATTCTTTTCAAGCACTATGGAATATTTCCAAGATAGAACACATTCTATGCCATAAAAGTCTCAATGAATAAAAAGGATTCGAATTATGTAAAGTATATTCTCTGACCACTGTAGACTTAAATTAGAAATCAGCAAAAGAGGGGCACCTGGGTGGCTCAGTTGGTTAAGCATATGCCTTCATCTTGGGTCATGATCCCAGGGTCCTGGGATGAAGCCCCACACTTGGCTCCCTGCTGGGCAGGAAGACTGTTTCTCTCTCCCTGCTTGTGATCTCTCTCTCTCTCTCTCTGTCAAATAAATAAATAAAGTCTTTAAAAAAAATCAACAACAGAAAGAAATTTGGGAAATCCTTGAATACTTAAAAATTGAACAACACGAAACTAGGAGCTGGTTCTTTGAAAGAATCAATAAGATTGATAAACCCCTGGCCAGACTCATCAAAAAGAAAAGAGAAAGGACCCAAATCAATAAAATCATGAATGAAAGAGGAGAGATCACAACTAACACCAAAGAAATACAGACAATTATAAGAACATACTATGAGCAACTCTACGCCAACAAATTGGACAATCTGGAAGAAATGGATGCATTCCTAGAGACATATAAACTACCACAACTGAACCAGGAAGAAATAGAAAACCTGAACAGGCCCATAACCAGTAAGGAGATTGAAACAGTCATCAAAAATCTCCAAACAAACAAAAGCCCAGGGCCAGACGGCTTCCCAGGGGAATTCTACCAAACATTTAAAGAAGAACTCATTCCTATTCTCCTGAAACTGTTCCAAAAAATAGAAATGGAAGGAAAACTTCCAAACTCATTTTATGAGGCCAGCATCACCTTGATCCCAAAACCAGACAAGGATCCCACCAAAAAAGAGAACTACAGACCAATATCCTTGATGAACACAGACGCAAAAATTCTCGCCAAAATACTAGCCAATAGGATTCAACAGTACATTAAAAGGATTATTCACCACGATCAAGTGGGATTTATTCCAGGGCTGCAGGGTTGGTTCAACATCCGCAAATCAATCAATGTGATAGAACACATTAATAAAAGAAAGAACAAGAACCATATGATACTCTCAATAGATGCTGAAAAAGCATTTGACAAAGTACAGCATCCCTTCCTGATCAAAACTCTTCAAAGTGTAGGGATAGAGGCCACATACCTCAATATTATCAAAGCCATCTATGAAAAACCCACCGCAAATATCATTCTCAATGGAGAAAAACTGAAAGCTTTTCCGTTAAGGTCAGGAACACGGCAGGGATGTCCATTATCACCACTGCTATTCAACATAGTACTAGAAGTCCTAGCCTCAGCAATCAGACAACAAAAAGAAATTAAAGGCATCCAAATTGGTAAAGAAGAAGTCAAACTATCACTCTTCGCAGATGATATGATACTATATGTGGAAAACCCAAAAGACTCCACTCCAAAACTGCTAGAACTTGTTCAGGAATTCAGTAAAGTGTCAGGATATAAAATCAATGCACAGAAATCAGTTGCATTTCTGTACACCAACAACAAGACTGAAGAAAGAGAAATTAAGGAGTCAATCCCATTTACAATTGTACCCAAAACTATAAGATACCTAGGAATAAACCTAACCAAAGAGACTAAGAATCTATACACAGAAAATTATAAAGTACTCATGAAAGAAATTGAGGAAGACACCAAAAAATGGAAAAATGTTCCATGCTCCTGGATTGGAAGAATAAATATTGTGAAAATGTCTATGCTACCTAAAGCAATCTACACATTTAATGCAATCCCTATCAAAATACCATCCATTTTTTTCAAAGAAATGGAACAAATAATCCTAAAATTTATATGGAACCAGAAAAGACCTCGAATAGCCAAAGGAATATTGAAGAACAAAGCCAAAGTTGGTGGCATTACAATTCCGGACTTTAAGCTCTATTACAAAGCTGTCATCATCAAGACAGCATGGTACTGGCACAAAAACAGACACATAGATCAGTGGAACAGAATAGAGAGCCCAGAAATCGACCCTCAACTCTATGGTCAACTAATCTTCGACAAAGCAGGAAAGAATGTCCAATGGAAAAAAGACAGCCTCTTCAATAAATGGTGCTGGGAAAATTGGACAGCCACATGCAGAAAAATGAAATTGGACCACTTCCTTACACCACACACAAAAATAGACTCCAAATGGATGAAGGACCTCAATGTGAGAAAGGAATCCATCAAAATCCTTGAGGAGAATGCAGGCAGCAACCTCTTCGACCTCAGCCGTAGCAACATCTTCCTAGGAACAACAGCAAAGGCAAGGGAAGCAAGGGCAAAAATGAACTGTTGGGATTTCATCAAGATCAAAAGCTTTTGCACAGCAAAGGAAACAGTTAACAAAACCAAAAGACAACTGACAGAATGGGAGAAGATATTTGCAAACGACATATCAGATAAAGGGCTAGTATCCAAAATCTATAAGGAACTTAGCAAACTCAACACCCAAAGAACAAACAATCCAATCAAGAAATGGGCAGAGGACATGAACAGACATTTCTGCAAAGAAGACATCCAGATGGCCAACAGACACATGAAAAAGTGCTCCACGTCACTCGGCATCAGGGAAATACAAATCAAAACCACAATGAGATATCACCTCACACCAGTCAGAATGGCTAAAATGAACAAGTCAGGAAATGACAGATGCTGGCGAGGATGTGGAGAAAGGGGAACCCTCCTCCACTGTTGGTGGGAATGCAAGCTGGTGCAACCACTCTGGAAAACAGCATGGAGGTTCCTCAAAATGTTGAAAATAGAACTACCCTATGACCCAGCAATTGCACTACTGGGTATTTACCCTAAAGATACAAACATAGTGATCCGAAGGGGCACGTGTACCCGAATGTTTATAGCAGCAATGTCTACAATAGCCAGACTATGGAAAGAACCTAGATGTCCATCAACAGATGAATGGATAAAGAAGATGTGGTATATATACACAATGGAATACTATGCAGCCATCAAAAGAAATGAAATCTTGCCATTTGCGACAACGTGGATGGAACTAGAGCGTATCATGCTTAGTGAAATAAGTCAATCGGAGAAAGACAACTATCATATGATCTCCCTGATATGAGGACATGGAGAAGCAACATGGGGGGGTAGGAGATAGGAGAAGAATAAATGAAACAAGATGGGATTGGGAGGGAGACAAACCATAAATGACTCTTAATCTCACAAAACAAACTGGGGGTTGCTGCGAGGAGGTGGGATTGGGGGAGGGGGAGCGGGCTATGGACATTGGGGAGGGGAGGCGAACCATAAGAGACTATGGACTCTGAAAAACAACCTGAGGGTTTTGAAGGGTCAGGGGTGGGAGGTTGGGGCAACCTGAGGGTTTTGAAGGGTCAGGGGTGGGAGGTTGGGGGAACAGGTGGTGGGTAATGGAGAAGGCACGTTTTGCATGGAGCACTGGGTGTTGTGCAAAAAGAATGAATACTGTTATGCTGAAAAAATAATAAAATGAGAAAAAAAAAAATTGAACAACACATTAATAGCCTATAGATCAAAGAAGAAATCACAAGGGAACTTAGAAAATTTTTTGAATCGAATGAACATGAAAGCACAACAGATCAAAATATATCGGGTATAGCTAAGGCTATAGTGGGAAATTTATAACTTTATATCCATAAAAGGAAAAAAAATCAGCAAATTAGAATTCATTGAAATTTTAAAATTTGCACTACAAAAGACATTAAAAATGAAAAGATAAACCACAAACTGGGAAAAATATGTACCAATCATATATATTATAAGAGGCTTGTATCCAAAGTATATAAAGAATTCTTGGGGCACCTGGGTGGCTCAGTCAATTCAGTGACCCACTCATGGTTTCAACTCAGGTCATGACCTCAGGATCATGTCATTGAGCCTGGAGCCAGGCTTCCTGCTCAGCAGGGAGTCTGCTTGAGATTCTCTCCCTCCTTCTCTGCCCCTCCCCCTGCTCATGTGCTCTCTAGGTAAGTAAGTAACTAAATAAATAAAATATTTTTCACAATAAATAAAAATTTAAAAGACAATACCAAGTATTATCCAGGATGCAGATAAATTAAGACCCTTGTGCATTGCTAGTGGGAATGTAAAATGCTAGACCCACTTTGGCCAAAGGTTTGGTAGCATCTTAAAAAATTAGACACAAATATATCATAGGACGCAGCAATTCACTTCTTAGGAATCCACCCAAGATGGAGCAGGCTAGGCTGCAACCAGTATTCCAGACAGGCTGAGAGGCGATCTGCCTCGAGGAGCAGGGGGCTGATTTTTGGAGTGGAGGCTTGGAGCTGAAATGAAAATTTCAGTAGGATCACTGAGAAGACAGTAGAAGAGTCACTCTTTCGCTCTACTCTAGGATTGGGAGCTCTATGAAGAGGCAGTCTTTCCCTTTCAGTAGAGACATCGGGGACACCCATACAGCCCTTCCAGTTTTGGGAGAACACCAGGCAGCATGGCGCATAGAAGGGTAGAATTCACCCTGAGGAGCCCTGCAGGCTGGTGAGCCCCAGGCTTGCTGAGGCGTGGCCCGAGAAGCAGCCTCCCAGAAATATCTGAGGGGAAGAGACACTCTTGAGTTATGTAAAACCTTGATGTTAAATTGTTAATGTATCCTTAGGGATACCCAAAGTCGGACGAGCCTTAGGGATAAAGGGGGTAGGGGAAGATGTGGCCTTCAGCCTTTCCTTTGGCCAATACAGATGGGACTCAGTTTCCTTCCATTCTAGACTGGCTTCAAACCTGGTTTCTTCTAAGAAAATTTCTGTGATGATTCTCCCCTCTCAAATGCCTCTTCTACTCCTGTCTCCTTAGCACCCTAGTTATTTATGGGATAGGGAAAATTACCTTATATTTTTTAATAATTTTATTCACTTGAAAAGATGTCACCCGGGCACCCAGGTGGCTCGGTCAGTTACGCATCTGCCTTCAGGTCATGTCCTGATCTCAGCGCTCCCTGCTCAGGGGGAGTCTACTTCCCCCTTCTCCCTCTGTCCCTCCCCCGCCAACCCATGTGCCCACCCATGTTCTCTCTCTCTCAAGTAATTAACATCTTAAAAAAAAAAAAAAAGATGCCACCAATATCTCATTAAGTTGGTCATTCCCAGGCCTGGTATCCTGTGTGCAAACTCTCAGCATGCACCACGCTGTAGCAACATGGCCCAGGGAGAAAGAATATGGGCTCCATTGCTGGTCTCTGGATAGGAGGCGTGGGCATCACCTCACAGTCACTGACACCTTGTAACTCTAGGTTTCACAATGTCCTTTGAGTGCCACTCACTGAGTTATTTTTCTATTTTTTCTACTTTCCTTCATCTCTGTGTGGGAGTTTTTGCATCTTGGAAGAACAGGAAACAGGGGAGAAAATGACTCAGGGGCCATATGGACTTAAGCAGCTTCATCCTACGTGTTCAGATGTGAGTGTCTCGGGAAGGTATTCCTGTCCTCACAACTGTCACTCCACCCCAGAATTCCAGCAGCAGAAACTTAGGGATATTTTTTCCTCCCATTAAATTCCTCTGGGTAGCATCCAGAAAAATGTAAGCTTCCTCAGGAACAGAGCTCTGGGAGGACCGGGACCTTGTCTTGTGTCCTCTATGCCTTGAACATGGTCTGCAACGAGGACTTGTTAAATGCTGGTTTTCTGGGGATAGAAGCGTGTGAGTGGCATCTTCTTCAGAGAGGGGTGTCAAAAGACTCTGTGGAAGGGGAACGCAGTCCTACCGCCCAAGTGTTATGAGCAACCAAGACCTTGGTCCAAAGAAATGGTCAGTCTTATTTTATTCAGCACAATTGTGAGACAGAAAATGCTAGCTTATTGAAGGTTTTGATTAATAGGGACTTTATGATCCATCTGGTACATGGTTCGTCGGTTTTGGAAGGGTTAATACACACTCAACATTAAAACTCCATCTAACACACTTTCATTTGACCTTGATGATAATCAGGGCACTTCAAAGACTCTGGCTGAAGTAGTGTGGTAAATGCGGCAAGAAAGTTACAATGGAAAGACTTAATAAAAGGCTATGACTTTGAAACTGAGGATGCTGGCTTCAATGAGCCATTGCAATCTTTGATACATGGGTAGATGTGAGGACTGCTGTGTTTTAGGAAGATTAATTTGGTAATGATGTTCAGGGAAGACCGGAGAGGTAAAGGGACTAAAGCAAGAAGAGCAGCTAGAAGACAGGTGCAAAACCCAAAGCATGAAATGCTTGTGGTAACATTAGAGATGATGGGAGAAAAAGAATTTTGAGTTGTTTTCGTGTCCAAGTATAGGACACAAAGAGCAGAGAGGGGGGGAAAGGGTAGTGGAGGGTTCTGAAGCTTGTTTCTGAGGAGTATGACCCTTAGCCCCATGAAAGAAAGATTCTGGCTTTAGAGGCTCCCAGTCTGACCCACTCTAGCCATGTCCTTCCCTATGGATAAGACGTTAGGGAGGGCAAAGGATATACCCCCCCCCCTTCCTAGACTATGCTAGGTACCTGAGAACCAGAATTCACCATCCAAATAGCCCAGGTCTTTTTCCTGAGCCTGCTCTAGCTTCTTCCCAGTGTCTATTCTCTCAACAATGACATTGCTGGTGTGCACACCCCTAGGTCTGGGCAGTGACCCAACTGCAGCTGTTTGTGGGAAGTGCCGGGTGAGCAGATGGAGCTTGAATTTCCTGGCTGTAGTGTCCCCATGCATATATGCATGGCCCCTCATGGTGCAGGATGGAGTCAAGGAAGGGAAGAAACAGGGGCCAGCCATGGGTAGAGGCCAGGGCCGTCTCCTCCAGTTTCTGGCATTGAACATCTTTGAATATGAGAATTCTAAAAATTCTGGCCTTTGAGGTCATCCTTATCATTATATATTTGCAAGGCGGGAGATAGACATTTTATCTAGCAGCTTATGGGCATGGTTTATAACTTTAAAATATTTAGGCATATGGTAGACATTTAGACATATGGTTTCCGTTTGTACTCCTATCCTGCAACTATTAGATGTGGCCTTGCTTTTTGGCTCAACATATTCCTTATTTAGTGTCTTCCTATGACTCTTCTCCCAATCTTCTCTTGTGCTGAGAGTTTACCTATTGGATTGTCCCTTAAAATATCCAGCTCACTTCTTTTGTTAATTGGCTTGTCAATTTTTTGAATTATTAATTTATAATTCTTCATGTGTCCTAAATATGGGTTCTCTGTCAGATATGTATGTACACACACACACACACACACACACACACACACACACACCAGACATCATATCCCATTCTGTGGCTTTCCTTTTCCTTCTCTGGATGGTGTCTTTTGATAAATATGAGTTCTTTTTTTTTTTTTTTAATAAGTTATCCCTTAACTCTTTTTATTTATTTATTTGACAGAGAGCGAGATCACAAGTAGGCAGAAAGGCAGGCAGAGAGAGAGGGGGAGCAGACTCCCCACCAAGCAGAGAGCCCGATGCGGGGCCTGATCCCAGGACCCTGAGATCATGACCTGAGCCGAATGCAGAGGCTTAACCCACTGAGCCACCCAGGTGCCCCATGAGTTCTTATTTTTAAGGTTACTAATTCACCAGTTTTTTTCCTTTATTCCTGAAGACTTTTGTGTCCTCTTTAAGATCGTCACCTAGTGTAAGATCATAAAGATTTTCTGTTTTCTGTTAAAAGCCTTATTGCTTTACTTTCGTATTTGGATGCATCAGCTCACAATGAATCTGCAACTGATTTTATGTGTGATAGAGGTCAGAATAACTTTTGTTTTCCAAATGTACATCCACTGAGCCAACTTCATTTACTGAAAAGTCTGTCCTTTTCCCCACTGATCTGCAATGTCACCTTTATTATGAACCAAGTCACCATATCAATCGATTGATAGATATCTTTCCTTTGGTCTACTTGTCTCTCCTGTGCCCAAACCATACTTTCTTAATTACTGTAGCTTTGTATTTGAATACTACAAATTTTATAGGTCTCCCAACTTTCTTCTTCAAGATTGCTTTTGTTATTCTTCGACCTTCGCATTTCTGCATAAATTTTAGAATTGCCTTGTCCATTTCCATCCTGCAGACGTGGGACTGTGCGTTGGAACGTTTCATTTTTATCCACAAATCGTCCCTTTGGAACAGTGGGGGTGGAAGAGCCGCAGCGCGCCGCGCAGAAGCGGGGGGTGGGGGATCCTCCGCTGGCACCGCCCCGTGACCGGGACCCGGGACTCAGGGGGACGCGCCCAGTCTCCCTCGGTCGCACATTGCCAACGGTGCGCCAAGGCCGCGCTCGCCCCGGCCGTCCTCCAGCCTCCGGGGAACCCCCGCCAGGGCCCAGGACGCGCTGCGGAGCCACAGCGAGGAGTCCCTCCACCCCAGCCGGGCCGGGCGGAGGCGGCCGCGCAGCATCACGGGGCGGAGGCGGGGCGGCGCCGGGAGTTGAAGGAGGGGGAGGGGGCGCGGCCTCCGGGCTGACGCGCGGGCGCCGGGGCGCGGCGCCACCGGGACCCTAGTGGCTCGGGGAGCCGGCGCGGCGACGGGCGCCCGGGCGGGTTCCGCGCTGAGCCGCCACCTCGGCCGGCTGGTCCTTGCGGCGGCGGCCCGGGCGGCCCGGGGGCACGGCCCTTCGCCATGTACACCTTCGTGGTGCGCGACGAGAACAGCAGCGTCTACGCCGAGGTCTCGCGGCTGCTGCTCGCCACCGGCCACTGGAAGAGGCTGAGGCGCGACAACCCCAGGTTCAACCTGATGCTGGGCGAGAGGAACCGGCTGCCCTTCGGGAGACTGGGTGAGCCCTTCCCCGTCCCCGCCCTCCCGCTCCTCCCACGACCCGTTAGCACCCGCGCTTTTGTCTTAAGGTCATCAATCTTCCTCTCCGTCGTTCCTCGGGCGGAGAGAAAATGGATCCGTAAAGGTCTAAACCCACCGCTTTGCATGCCTTCTCGTCCCGTAAAGCGGATTCGGGGTCGCCGCCGCCGCCGGACAATGGCAGGTCCCCGCAACCCGGCGGGCGTCGTCCGCGCGCTCCGCACTGCCCGGGCTGGACGCCTCCAAATTGCACGGGGCTGAGCTGGGGCGGGGGCGGGGCCGGGCCCCGCCGCGCCGCCGCACGACCTCCGGCTCAAGTCCTCTTGCGAATTTTCTGCACTAGGATTCCACCCTGCCTGATGCTGGCGCGGGAGGGATCCTTGTGTGTGTTGGAAACCCTGAGGACTCAGCTCCCCGAAGGCTCAGGTGAACCGGGGTTTTGGGAAAGACCTCTGGATTCCAAAAGCAAGAGCTGCAGAAGTGAGCCAAGCCAGGGAAGGGCCGGAGAGTGTCTGACTTCGGCCTTTCCTGAGTGTTTCCACAGCTGTGTGTTGAATGCAGATTTTACAGGACACGGGCTTCCCCCTGCGTCCTACTTCTCTAACCTGCTCATCCCGAGGGAGTAACCTTCACTCACATGGTTGATGCTGGCTTGGCATCATATCTACATCCATATCCGCATCCTCGCGTGTAGGGAGGGGCCGGGGAAAGGAGAGGAGGAGAGGACCAACAGCTCCTTTCTAGATGACGTAATCCAGAAGTTGTGCAGATCACTTCAACTTACATCCCATTGACCTGAACGGTCTCGTGGCTTCTCCTCACTGCGCAGTCTATCCCGGAGATGCAGCCTCTCTCACAGTAGCCATCCATGTTCCTTGCCAAAATTCTCCTGGGGTGGGGACCGATCAGTAATGAGGAAAAGTCATCTCTGCCTTGGAGGGCAGCCCAGAGAGAGCCGTGTTCAATGTCCAGCAGAGGACACAGTTTTTAGAAGTAGGTGTGGTCAGAGGGTGGAGAGGTTGAATGGGCAGATTGAAAACTGGCCACTGGTGAGCTTTCATAGAGCCTTGGGGGGGGGGGGGGGCTTGTACAGTTGTAGTGATTTCAGGAATGAAGGGTGTTTAGCATAGCCTTATGGACATTTTTTCTTTGGAATGGTACCACGGACAACTTTTTATTGTTCTAGAAATGTAAGATGTATGTATGATGGGGACTCCATGGAGGGGCTAATTCCAACCCCCAGAAATTTGGGACCACAGGGAATGTGCCTGCAGATTCCCTTTGGTTAACCTGTCTCTCCAGGAAGCCCTTAACAACGAGAATACCTTCCCTGAAAGAAGAACTACTTACACTTGAGAACATGTATTTCCTTCTTGCTCTTGCATTTCCCTGCCTGACTGACTGACTTTCCTCTGTGGAAAGTCTCTGCCAGGGCCGAAGCAGGGGCATGGTTGGCATTGCTATGGTGCTCAGGACTGGGGAGGAAGGAGCAGAAACTCACAGGGCCCAAATCCTAAACAAGTACCACAGAGTCGACAGATGATAAATATTTGTTTTTTATGGAAAAGAAAACAGCATCCCTCAGCCGTATGGTTATATGTCTTCATTGTTAGGGATATTTAGTTTTTGCGTAAAGTGTGAAACCCAAGGATATGGCTTATAGAGCCAAGTAAAGTCTCAGGAAGGTTGGTAACATGGAGATGAGAAGGTAGACAGTTGAGGTATAAGCCAGGTTCATCTGCCCCAGGGAGACAGTGAGAGCTAGTTAGTGCCTAAATCTTTTAATTTAAATTGTATGCTGTTCTCAGATATATTCTTCTTACCTCTGGCCTCTTCTATTCTCCCTTCGTTTGGTTTTACTTTTATTTTTGTTGCTGGAAATTCAATGCATTTTGTTAGAATTTTAAACAAAAATGGAGGCCTTTGTGTTTGTTTGTATCCTTTCTGCTCTATTTTCTAGAGGAGGGGACAATCCAATAAGATTTACTAAAGATGAGTTTCTCTGTGGTAGAAGAAGGTCCTCAGGGCTTCTGATTTTATAGATATGGCTTCTCCACTACCTTCGTTCGCCTCTTGTGGCTCTCCTAGAAGCTCGCAGAGGTAGACGTGCTTGAGAAAAGCAACAGCATAGTTCTACTGCCCGCCCTGATGGCTGTAGAAAAGCAAGGTTGGAGTGTCAGAGCATGACTGTTACAGTTGTATTGTACAAAAATTATTAAATCCTTCTGTGTTAAGCCAAGAGTGGGGTGTGGTGGAGATCAAAGAGAGGTGAAATAGAAAATGCCCTTTTGCCCTAAGGAGAGAAAACAAAAGCAGCAGCTGTCTTTGGCAGAGCTAGGATGTTGTTACCGTAATGCCCACTGTGGGGCCGGGGAGGGTTTCCAGGGCCATGCTATGGAAGGGGAGTACAGGCGCAGGGCAATGGAACAGTTCCATTTCCACCAACCAGACCTGAAATGGAAGAAAGAAAAGCTGGGCATGACACAGCTGTTCTCTCTCCTACATGCTGGTGCTGACATGGTCATTTCCCACCTGTCCTCTTTCCCTTCTGAACCTCCTCTTTCCTTTATAGGTCACGAGCCTGGGCTGATGCAGTTGGTGAATTACTACAGAGGGGCTGACAAACTGTGTCGCAAAGCTTCTTTAGTGAAGTAAGTGTTTAAGATCCTTTCGATGTATTACATAAATGTTTTTCATTTTCATCCTGAAGCACTTAAACAAAAATGTGAGGGGTTTTTTTTTTTTTTAAGGATAAAAATAACTTTAATCTAAAAAGCTAGCAATATTAGTTCTGGAGCATCCTCTGTGCTACTTTGATTGCAGTTTTAAACTTTGCTCTTTGTGCTTGATAAAGCCTGTCTATCTCCTAGGAGGCTCCCTAGAAGCAGAGGGGAAACCAGGTTTCTTGTGTGGGTGATTGATGGGGCGGAGGAAGAGGTGGAGGCTCCTGGGAGAAACTCACTTGGAAGCAAGCGGGGGCCAGACAGCAGGAGGAGAAGCCAAGCTAAGATGTGCTTTAAACAGAAGTCTCTTCTCAGCCTGACACCATGACGCGTCAGGAGTTAATGGTACCTCAGCATTGAGACAAGAGGACCTGGCTTCTTTGCTCCAGTATCAGGCAGCAACTGGCTGTGGGGGAAGTGGAGAATGTAGCTCTTCTCACATTTCTGAGCAGCGCCTAGACCCTGGAGAAGAGGCTTGCATGAGCTCTTGGGAGCCACCTCCCAGCAACCAGGGGTCCCCTCAGAAAGGACAGTGGGGCAGGATATAACACTATCTGCTACACTGCCCATCTCTGAGCAGTGCGGTTATGGCAAGGTGTCACAAGAATGGTACGGTAAGGTGGAGGGGAGTAGTATTATACAGCAATTAAGATCTAGAATCAGAAGCTTGGGTTTATTTATTTATTTATTTTTATCTCAGAGTTCCAGAGAAGCTTGGGTTCTAATCCCAGCTCTTCCTCTTCTTCGCTGGGGCAAATTTCCTCATCCCTCCGAGCCTCAGAATCTACCTCATAAGGTGGTTGCAAGGATTAAATAGGGTGACGATGTAAAGTATATAGCACAATGGTAAATAGTAGGTATTTGACTCTGTGCCTTAGTTTCCTTTTATGTAAATAAAATGAGGATAGTAGTAGCAACTGCCTTAGGGTTGTTGTAAGAATTAATTGATTTGTGTACTGGCTTTGAGTCATGTCTGTCTCATAGTTCACTCTACATAAGTATAGGCTCTCTTATTCCTCTTATTATGGCTGTCACTGCTATGACTGTTTTCATTTGAGTAGGGAAAAACTGGGTAGTGCCCTTAAAATTGCTGCTGTAACAGGTTTCCAGTGTTCTTTCCATGATGACCAGTGAACATGTGTGTGTAGCCAAACAAATCACTTAGGGAAGAAGACACTGGAAGGTATGACTCCATGTACATGCTCTTTTCCCCACTTGCATTTCTCTCTGGGCTCCATCTAGGTTGGGTGTTCATGGCATTATTTTCCCCTTTTTGTTTACACTCACTGGCCCTGATAATGTATGTATCCACTTCTCTCTGTGATGGATTTTCATGATTCACTATCTACCCCTAAAGGTGAGCAAAGCTTTGTGAAGTCTTGTTATTACATTATTTTAAAAGATTTTGTTTATTGGTCAGGGAGAGAGGGAGAGTGCATGTGCAAGCAGGGGAGGGGCAGAGGGGGAGGGAGAAGCAGACTCCCCACGGAGCAGAGAGCCCAGTTCAGGGCTCAATCCCAGGACCCTGAGATCATGACCTGAGCTGAAGGCAGATGCTTAACTGACTGAGCCACCCAGGTACCCCTTATTAGTACATATTCACATGTTTAGAATGCGAAAGATGTGAAAGATTGTTCAGAACTAAGAGTAAAAGTGGGACATGATTGTTTATCCAGATTATTCGTTTAGAAAATTTTTAAAAAGGTGTATTGAATCTTTTTTCTACTATGATTTTTTAATCTGAAGATAAAGGTAGAATTTAGCTCTTATAAGTATAAGCTTTTATGAGTATAAGTACAGAGGAAGCTGTAAAAAATACATATCTATAACATTCTACATAGTTGCATAGTTAGCAGCTATAATGAAGTGGAGTCAGTACATGGCTGGAGTCTTGATTGGGTCTGAGTAGGTCTGCATCTTGGACGCTCAGTTGGTTAAGCGTCTGCCTTCAGCTCAGGTCATGATCTTAGGGTACTAGGATCAGGTCCCACATGGGGCTCCCTGCTCCATGGGGAGTCTGCTTCTCACTCTGCCTGCTGCTTCTCCTGCTTGTATTCTCTCTCTGTGTCAAAAAAATAAATAAAATCTTAAAAAAAAATAATGATTCACATTTCCCTAATGATGAGTGATGTTGAGCATTTAAAAACAAAAAAGTGACCCATCTGTAAATGTGGATGGTGGTGATCATACCTGGCTCTGTGTCCTTCTGTGGTATGTGACATGGTCTGTGATGGCACCTTGTAAATGGTGGCTGGGGGTTGTCATCATCTGTGTCAGCTTTCTTCATTGGCTCAGGTGTCCCGCAAGAGATTGTAGTAGTTCCAGAAATTGATGGTCCCTTTGTTGTTTTGTCTCTCTCTCATAATTTTATATGGTGTGAAAGGGCTCCAGAGAGTTAAAAACATAATATTCTCATTTTAACGTGGGACAAAATGGCAGCTCCGGGAGGACAACTCGGTTGCCCATGGCCATGGCAGTTAGTGTTGAGCTAAGACAGTTCTAATCTGTACAAATGGGACCCATGGGCTGTAGGACTGGGCATCCCTCACAGGGCTTCCCAGAACTGCAATAGGGTTTTCCACTGGACCCTTTACAGCAAGTCCCTTCCTCCTGTTACTTCAGGGCATTTCAGAAATTCATCGAGGCCCTGAGGCTATACTCTCAGAGCCCCAAATGGCTTTTCTTTTGACCCAAGGTAGAAGCTTTCTTTTCCTATGGTGAATTTTCCCCCCTTGTGTATGTAAGTAAGTCTTCTATTGTGATTTCTTCCCAAATGACCTTATGAGGAAATGCAGCAATTGCAAAGGTTGCTGTCTAGCAGAAATAGAATGCTAGCCACGTGTGTAATTTTAAATTTCCTAATAACCGCGTTAAACTAAGTGCCAAGGAAAAAGTGCAATTTACTTTAATAATATATTTTATTTGACCAGAGAAACTAAAATAATCAGTTTGATGTATTATTAATAGAAAAAACAATTCATGAGATATTTTATGTATTTTATTTTCATTCTGAGTCTTCAAAATCTGGTGTGCATTTTACATTTTTGGAACATCTTAATTCAGACACTAAATTTTCACCTGAAATCCTTTCCCTCTATTTAAATTTCATAAAAATTTATGGTTGGAAAAGTAGATTTACATACTTAGATTATTCCCACATAAACTTTTTCAGTAACTGAATGAAAAATCATTTTCCTGTAATAGTCATATGCACATTGACAAAACTGGTTCATATTTTTAGAAGAATTGACTTGAATTTTCAAAACCATGCCCAAGTTGTGCTCGCTTCGGCAGCACATATACAAAACCATGCCCAAGTTAAGTAAATTTGCTAACTCTTGTGTCAAAACCACATTATTAACATTAAATTCAAAAGAAGTATTGAATAAATTGAAAAGAAAATTTAAATGAAACAATATCAACAGTATTCTTCAAACTTTTTAACTTTTGCAGTCAATTTACATAATGCTATTTCAACTTAAATCTACATGTTGAGTCATGTTCTAAAAATATGTAAAATTCATTATTATTGACTTGTATTATGAAGTTGAAACAAAAATTTTCACACTTGTCTGGCTAGGTCATAAATATGATCTTTTTCCCTTCCTTGGAGCTTTAAATTTAGCTTGATCATACGTGGTGTGGGTATTGATGAGAAAATGTCAATCCCACTGCCATTTTTTATGTTTGATTATTGAGTGAAATAATTATTTCTTGACTTGGGGAGCATTTTCTTTTATTGCAAGGAAATCTGATTTCAAGTTGACAATACAGTGAATTGTAGGACTCCTTTATCTCTCAATCAGTGAACACTGGCAGAAAACACAGAATCATTAAATCCATTGTCTTCTGTTTCTTTCAACAGTTCCATACTGGGGAATCATTGTAGCATTTACAAGTATATACTAAAGCATTTCAACAACTGTATCCATGATAGTTTTTACAGAGCCGGCTTCAGAAAATTGAGTGCAAGTGTTTCTGATATGTAACATATGGTACAATGAAGCAATAAAAGAAGCATCAGTCTTAAAATCCCAGTAAGTCAGATGTCAACCCAACCTAGCTGAAGTACTGTCACCATAGAAATGTTCACATATAGGTGAAATTCTTCTTTGACAGATGTAAAAGATTAAAAAAATACCTACATCACAAGGTTCATAGTTTTGGGTTTTTTTTTTTTGTTTTTTATTTTTAAGATTTTAGGGGCACCTGGGTGGCTCAGTGGGTTAAGCCTCTGCCTTCGGCTCAGGTCATGATCCCAGGGTCCTGGGATTGAGCCCCACATCGGGCTCTCTGCTCGGCGGGGAGCCTGTTTCTCCCTCTCTCTCTGCCTGCTGCTCTGCCTACTTGTGATCTCTGTCTGCCAAATAAATGAATAAAATCTTTGAAAAAAAAAAAAAGATTTTATTTATTTGACAGAGAGGGAGAGAGATCACAAGTAGGCAGAGAGGCAGGCAGAGAGAGAGAGGGGGAAGCAGGCTCCCTGCTGATCAGAGAGCCCGATTTGGGGCTCGATCCCAAGACCCCAAGATCATGACCTGAGCCGAAGGCAGAGGCTTAACCCACGGAGCCACCCAGGCACCCCAAGGTTCATAGTTTTAAGGCTACAAATACTTTTTCATGTATTTGAAAATTCTTTGAGACAGAACATACCCAAAGTATTAAATTGGGCAATATCTCGTATCACAGAACTCAACTAAAACTAAAGAAAAATATTTAAGATTTTTTTACTTTTGAATCAGATTTTGATATTATTAGAAAGATTTAGTGCTCTTTGGGCAATGTTCATGATTTAGCTAAAGATTGTTCACTTTTGTAAAATACCTTTTTTGCTCTTTTCCTCAGAATATTTCCTTTAACTGTATTTCTATCTAAAATGGTTTCCTTTTTTTTTTTTTTTTTTTTAAGATTTTACTTACTTATTTGAGAGAGAGAGAGAGCATGAGCAGGGGTGGGGGGCAGAGGGAGAGGGAGAAGCAGACTCCCCACTGAGCAGGAAGCCTTATGCAGGGCTCAACCCCAGGATCCCGAGATCAGAAGGCAGACCTTTAACCAACTGAGCCACCCAGGAGCCACTAAAGTGGTTTTCTTTTGGAGCACCTGAGTGGCTCAGGCAGTTGAGCGTCTGAACCTTGGTTTCAGCTCAGGTTAATTCTGGTTTCAGCCACAAATTTCACTGATTGTTTTTTTAAGTTTTTATTTAAATTCCAGTTGATTAACATAGGATGTAATATTAGTTTCAAGGTGTAAAGTTAGTGATTCAGCACTTACATCCAACCCATGGTGCTTATCACAGCAGTGCACTCCTTCGTTCCCATCACCTTTGTCATCTGTTCCCGCCACCCTGCTCCCCTCTGGTAACCATCAGTTTGTTGTCTTTAGTTAAGAGTCTGTTTCTTGGTTTGCCTCTCTCATTTTTTTGTTTTTTGTTTTTGTTTGGCTTAGTTTGGTTTGGTTTGGTGGTTGAGAGGAAACAGCTTATGAAATTCACTGTGTATTTGTTGAAAATGCCTCCTTTGTACAGCAGACAAAGTTTTTTCATTTTACTCTGCTATAGCAAGTTGCAGTTGCTATTCATTATGAAGTTTCTGACATACCTTCCACCAGTTCTTTTTTGTTGTTGTTGTTTTTTCTCCTTTACTGTTCTGGTCATAGCTCTACCTTTGGCATCTTCACTCAATTCTGGATCAGTCTTTGATTTCAAAAATAAGAAGGGGCGCCTGGGTGGCTCAGTCGTTAAGTGTCTCCCTTCAGCTCAGGTCATGATCCCAGGGTCCTGAGATCAAGCCCCGTTTTGGGCTCCCTGCTTGGCGGGCATCCTACTTCTCCCTCTCCCACTCCTCCTGCTTGTGATCCCTCTCTCACTATCTCTCTCTGTCAAATAAATAAATAAAATCTTTAAAAAAAAAAAAGAAGAAGAAGAGGTGGCTCCGTTAAGCGACTGCCTTCAGCTCAGGTCATGATCCTGGAATCCCAAGATCCAGTCCTGAATCAGGCTCCCTGCCCAGGGCGGGAGTCTGCTGTTCCCTCTGACTCTCTCCCCTTTCATGCTCTCTTTCTTTCTCATTGTCTCTGTCAAATAAATAAAATCGTAAAAAAAAAAAAAAAAAAAAAGAAGAATCAAAAACAGAGAGAAGAAGGAATATCCGACACTAATAAAGCCATGCTAAATGCATGTCTGCTCTATACTAGAAATGTGTTCATGAACTTTTTGTTAGCTTCAGAGCTGGTAAGGGAATTCTAGCAATGAAGATGAGGATAATATACAAACTCAAAGGGAATAAAGCTATCACATTAACTTGACCAAAAAAAATCTGGCAACAATAGTATTCCATTGCTTTAAATTTAAAAATTTGTCCATGCTTATTTTTTAACTAGATATGTAGTGACATTTCACGTTGGTGACCAGTTATGATATGCATAGCTATCATTGTAACTCCTGCTGTCTGCATAATAAACATGATACAGTGTTTCATCAGCAGTGCATGGAAGATAAAGTCACTTGAACTGAATGAACCTATTGTCCCTGAGTAGAAAAGTGATGTGTTTATGCATGCTACTAGAAACACATGCGCCTGACGTGCTCGCTGCAGTACCACAAAAATATCTTAGGTCATGCAGTGATTAATGTCATCCTACCAAAAGAGTACAACTGTGACTAATGGAAAGATGTTTTACAATACTTCAGTTTTTACATTAAAACTAAACAAAGTTTAAAATTCAGTTTCTGTTTCACATTGGCCATATTTGAAATACTCAGAAGCCATGTGTGGCTAGTGTGTGTACCTAGTGGCCACCTTATTGGCCAATGTAGATAGAGTTGAATATTTGGTGAGTTAGAAATTTATTGGTTTTGTTCCTGTGAATTCAAGTAATTGTCGCATTCTATTGCCTTTGGCTTAAAAATAACTTTATTTTAAATCTTAGTTAAAAATTTCTTTTCGGGACCCCTGGTGGCTTAGTCGGTTAAGCATCTGCCTTTGGCTCAGGTCCATCTGTGTTCATCTCGGGGTCCTGGGATTGAGTTCTGCTTCAGGCTCCTTGCTCAGAGGGGAGCCTGCTTCTCCCTCTGCCTGCCAGTCCCCCTGCTTGTGCTCTTTCTCTCCTTTCTCTCTGTCAAATAAATAAAATCTTTAAACCATTTTCTTTTTATTATTTCTGCCATTTGCTCATAGAGTGGTTTTTGCAAGTAGATCTTAACACAGGCTTAACATTAATAGTTCTGTTCTAGATAGAGGAGGGAGCACAGCTTAGGGAAGGCCTGCAGATGTCTTTGGGTGAGTTCCCTCCTGCCTCCAATTCCTGGGGAGTAAGAGTAAGTTTCGAGTGAGGACCAGGAGTTTGGGGCTTGTGTAATGACTGTTTCTTACTACCTTTATGATCTTGGGAAATTTACTTCTCTGTGACCCAGTGGCTAATCTGTGAGATGGGATGCTAGTGTGCCCCTACTGGGGGTCTGATTTGAGAATAAATGCACTGGGAAGCCCTTCATAAGCCCTTATGTTTATTAAGTTCCTTGCCCATGGCCTGACTTTATCTTCTGTTGCGTTATGTTATTTTGGGGGCCGGAGTTATGTTTAGTTATGACCACTATAGTCGTGTGCCCTATTAGAAACATTCCTCCTTTATGTGTCATTGAAGCTAGGCTGAGCTAAAAGCAAGAAATAAAGAAACGAAGAACTAAAACAAGTCTTCAGATAATTCTTCAAAGACCATCAAGCAGTGGTCTCTGCTTTGCTCTCCAGAGAGTTGGGCCAAGATAGTATTTTTTCTAGTAAGCCAAATAGTTTCCTAAGTTCGCTACTTTGTTTTTTTAGCATGGGTCTAGCTCAACCACAACATGTATGTTGGAAAAGTATTCTCTCAGAATTACTTGAAGTTAATTTTCCTTAGACGTGCATTTTAGAAGGAGCTAAAGCCCTGGATATTAAGCTCCTTCTTAACTACTTGGAGCATGCCTTTAGGGTTGTCTGTCATAGCTGGGTGCTGCCCAGTAGTGTGTTATAGGTCAGCTCAAGGAGGCCAAGACTGGAGAGTGAGATAAAAAACACCAGCTCCTAAATAAATAAAATCTTTAAAACAAAGCAAAACAAAACAAAACAAAGGCAGCTCCCAGCCCTGGTATTGCCTCACCTCCTTGACAAGCTCTGGGGGAAAGCACTGGCTTTTCCGAATGGAATGGCAGGGTGTACTAAGAAGGGAAACTGACCTTCTGTTGTCTGTCAGGCTAATCAAGACAAGCCCAGACCTGGCTGAATCCTGCACATGGTTTCCAGAGTCCTATGTGATTTATCCAACTAATCTCAAGACCCCAGTTGCTCCAGCACAGAATGGAATTCACCCACCGATCCATAACTCAAGGACTGATGAAAGGGAATTCTTCCTGGCTTCTTATAACAGAAAGAAAGAAGATGGAGAGGGCAATGTTTGGATTGCAAAGTCATCAGCTGGTGCCAAAGGTGAGTTGGCATTGCTGTCCCCTTCTGCCTCTGCTGTAGGTTCTCATATGTTTTGTTCAATTGTGTGTTAGATTCAGTGATGTCTTTAGATGAGTGACTATTATAATCTGAATCCTCAGGGATAGAGACTATGTCTAGTTACATAGTTTTAAGTATTTATCTAGGTACTGAAGACTTCTAAATATACATCTCCAGCCAGAGTATTTCCCTTTAAGCTCCAGATTCAGTTTGGAAGGCATTTCAAACGTAACATATCTGATGTGGATCTTTCATTTCCTGCCCAGTTTAACCCACCCTAGCCTACCCCTCTTTCCGTCTCTACATAGTATGTGATCCCACTCTCCACCCAGTCTCCGAAGCCCAAAATCTAGGCTTCATCCTTGACTGCTCTTTTCTTTACGGTCCATACCTAATGCATCAGCAAGTCTTGCTAGCTCTACCTTCAAAATACATTCTGAATTATACTTTTTCTTGCCATTTCTGCTGCTATCACTTGTAGTCGAAACTACTATTCTCTCTAGTCTGCGTAATTGCTATGCCTGCTCATGGCCAGTTCTCTAAGAGCGATATCTAAAAACGTAAGCCTGATCAGGTTACTCCCTGTTCAAGACTTACCAGCTGGCTTCCCAATGCAGTCAGATAAACTCCAGATTGCTGATGGAGACTACTATTTAACATTTGCTCCTATCTCTCATAGCATCTCCTGTTCTTGACCTTGCTCACTGTTCTATAGCCATGCCTGCCTAGAGTCCTAAAAATATCCTAAATCCGTCTGTGTATCTCAGATGTCCCTATGGATTATTTTCTGTTTCTTTCAGCTCAGATGATGCCTTGCCAGAGAATCCTTTTCCTTTCCAAAAAAGCCTTTATGCCCATTACTCTGTGTCCTTTGCCCTGCTTTTGTTTTTCCTCCCTGCACTAACCTCTTCCTAGCACTTCTATTGCATATCTGTTTATCTGCCTGTCTCCGCTCTTACACCATAAGCTCCATGTAAACACAGAATTTCTGTCTTGTTCATCTTTACCCTCCCCAGAGGCACTCAGTAAATGTGCGTTGAATGAATGCATAGAAGGAATGCGGTTTATAATGTTGACTCAAGCTCAAAACATAGGCAGTCCTCAATGTAACGAACACATAAACACGGTCTATCTCTATAGCTACCATCATATGCTCCTTTTAAAACCTCTATTTTGAACTTACTTCTTCTTTTATTGCCTTGGAAGACCATCTGGCCATTGGTACTCATTTCTATCCCCGGTCCAGTGGACCTCACCTTCTTTTCCACCAACCATGAGACAGGAGGGCATCACCTGGAATCTCCTGAGAGGGGGAGAGTTGGACTCTTGCCACAAGCCAGGTACCTCACCTACTTCTCTCTACCCTCTTGGGACCTCTTCTCAAGTAATGTCCCCTAGTTTAGTTCTAATGATAAATGGGGGAATTGGAAGAGGAAATAGCCATTTACGTTATTCCATATTCCTTCTGTGGATTTGGGCTTGAGTCAGGATGGCCATTGTAAGGACATCTTGTATCATGGAGTCTTAGCCGGAGTGAGAATCAGAAGAGAGGCAAGGCCCTTGTCAAGTCATGGCAGTGATCCCACCTGGGTGGTGTCTGAACCCTCACCCAGACAAGTCATTGATTGGTGGTCAGCATCAGGGCGAGGTAAAGAGAGAATAAAATGCCAAACAAGGGGGAAATTTTGCCTTAGGGACTTGAAATAAGTGGTATGCATTTGTTTTGTTTGGGAACTACAAAATGAAACCTATAGGATGTATAATGGCTTTTATTCTTGTTATGAAGAAATATCTAGTACCTGCCACATGCTGGGAATAGTTAGCTCAACCTCCACACTATATCTGGTGTAAAGACCCCCTCTTCACCACCTCCGCCGCCAATCTTGGACCTCAGCTACCTTCACCTCTCACCTGGAGCATTGTTCCTTGTCCTCTTGCCCTTGGCCATTCTCCAGAATACACACGCAGTACAGCAGACAGAGATCATGTTAAAGCACAGTCCGACCCTGTCACATCTGTGTGCACTGCTGTCTCCCTGGTGCTGGGGCAGCACACAGAACCCAGCCAAAGTTCCATATGTATATTGAGTGATGAGTGAATGAATAGATGAAGTAATGGGTGTTTGGAGATACAGACATAAATAAAATAGAAATGATCTCTTGCCCTTATGGACACTAGGGATACATATATTTCCAGATAAATAGTTGAGATGGGCACAAATAACAAAAAAAGACTATCACCTGGAAGCTCCTTAAAGAATTCCAGAGTTTCCTCATAATTTCTCCAGGTGTAGTTAGTGAGGATATAAAGAAGTAATATTAGAAATACAGTTAACGAATCCATGGAAACATGCTACACTGGTATTCAAAATTTACAAAATATAGATTTTATGTATCATTTTATACCTACAAAATAAGAGAGACCTTCAGTGATACTGTTGCTGAAGGTTTGTAATGAACTGCTTCCTCTTAGTTGTGATGCACTGCCTTTTGAAAAATCTATAGGATAATACAAAGGAAGAGCCATAGAGAGTACATAGGCCTTAGCCCACTAATCTCATTCTTGAAAACATAACTCCAGGGAAATATTTTAAAAGAAACAAGAGTGATCTATAGCAAAGACATTTACTACCATGTGACCTGTAACAACAATATTTTATTTAGAAACAACCCCACTGTCCAGCAATCGGTAAACAAATGTGTAATTTTCTTCAGCTGCTAACATAATTGTAATGTTAATGTAGAGGGGCGCTTGGGTGGCTCAGTGGGTTAAAGCCTCTGCCTTCGGCTCAGGTCATGATCCCAGGGTCCTGGGATCGAGCCCCACATCGGGCTCTCTGCTCCGCAGGGAGCCTGCTTCCTCCCCTCTCTCTCTGCCTGCCTCTCTGCCTACTTGTGATCTCTGTCTGTAAAATAAATAAATAGAATCTTTAAAAAAAAAATGCTAATGTAGAAACAGTCAAAATACTGACAATATAAAGTGAAAGAAGTTGACGATATAAGGTGAGTTCACTATGACTGAGCCAATCTTTCCTTATGGAAAGGAAAGTGATATTAAAAGATAAAAATAACTATATTAGGAAATAAGACTGCAGGTAAATTTTCTATTTCACTTGAATACCATTTTTTTCAATAATAATAATAGTTTTTTAAAATGATCAAAATGTAACTTTCTACCTTCTTCCATTTATTTTTCCCACCTATCAGCATTAGGTTTATTTTCAATAAGAAATAGTTTATATAAAGAAATAGCATAAGGGAAACAAAGTTGGAGCAAGTAGGAGGGAAAGTGAGCAGATATGGAGAGCAAGGCATTAAAAGTGGTACAGTTCCAGAGCATTAGTAGGAAGGGATATTTTAGGATAATAATTTATTTTTTTAAAAGATTTTATTTATTCATTTGGCCAAGAGAGAGCACAATCAGGGGGAGGAGCAGGCTGAGGGAGAGGAAGAAGCAGGAAGCCTTATGTGGGGCTTCCTCCCAGAACCCTGTGATCATGATCTGAGCTGAAGGCAGACAACCAACTGAGCCACCCAGGTGCCCCTTAGGATAACTATTTTAGGAGAAGTGAAAAGGAAGAGAGACAAAGGTCTGTCGTCCCCCCCCCCACCAAAAAAAAAAAAGGAAATAAAGAGGAGCTAGGATATCTGAGTGTGGTTCCTGAGGGAGATGAAACAGAAAGAAGCCTGTTCCTACAAAATGAGAGGAAGGAGCGTCTCTGAGATGATTTGTAGTTTCTTGTTTAAGAGCTAACCGCATGGTGGAGCAAGTGAGAGAAATGAGATGGTTGAGACAACGGTTGGCTTTTAGGAAAGTTGAATTGTTAAATTAATTAATAAAATTAGATTAATTTGTTTTAAAAGCATGAGATGCAAGTAGAGATGAGCTATAAATCTAAAGCATAGGTGGGAGGTCCTAGAACTAAAAAAACTGAGTTCAGCAAGTTTGCAGGATATCAGATCACACAAAAACCAGTTGCATTTCTGTAATTAGCAATTAATATACTGAAACTAAAATTAAAAACCATATTTTTTAATAGTCACCCCAAAGAAAATGAGATACTTAGGTATTCACTTAGCAAAACATGTACGGGATCTTAATGCTGAAAATTACAAAACAACTGAAAGTCAAAAAGGATTTACGTAAATGGACAGACATACATGTTCATGGATTGCAAGACTCAACGTTGTAAAGATGTCAGTTCACCCCAAATTAATCTGTAGGCTTAATGCAGTTGCTGTCAAGACCTCAACCAGGTTTTTGTGCAGACATAAAGCTTCTTCTAAAATTCACATGGGAAGGCACAAGTCCTAGAATAGCTTAAATAGTTTTGAAAAAGAAGAATCAAGTTGGGTGTGCCTCAGTGGCTCAGTCATTAAGCCCCTGCCTTTGTCTCAGGTCATGATCCCAGGGTCCTGGGATCAAGCCCTGCATCAGGCTCCCTGCCCAGCGGGAAGCCTGCTTTGCCCTCTCCCACACCCCCTGCTTGTGTTCCCTCTCTCGCTGTGTCTCTCTCTGTCAAATGAATAATAAAATCTTAAAAAAGGGGGCACCTGGGTGGCTCCGTGGGTTAAAGCCTCTGCCTTTGGCTCAGGTCATGATCTCGGGGTCCTGGGATCGAGCCCCGCATCGGGATCTCCGCTTGGCGGAGAACCTGCTTCCCCCCACCTCTCTCTCTGCCTGCTTCTCTGCCTACTTGTGATCTCTCTCTCTCTCTCTGTCAAATAAATAAAATCTTAAAAAAAAAAAGAAAATCTTAAAAAAGAAGAAGAGGGGCACCTGGGTGGCTCAGTGGGTTAAAGCCTCTGCCTTCTGCTCAGGTCATGATCCCAGGGTCCTGGGATTGAGCCCTGCATCAGGCTCTCTGCTCAGTGGGGAGCCTGCTTCCTCCTCTCTCTCTCTCTACCTGCCTCTCTGCCTACTTGTGATCACTTTCTGTCAAATAAATAAATAAAATCTTAAAAAAAAAAAAGAATAACAACAATCAAGTAGGAGTAATCACTGTACTTGATATTAGAGCATACTACAAAGCTACAATAATCACTACACTGCAGTATTGTTAGGGGCACAGAAACATAAATCTGTGGAAGAAAGAACTCAGAAACAGACCCTACATAAATACCCACCTGATTTTTGACAAAAGTGCAAAAGCAATTCAATAGGACAGACTTTTCAGGACACCTGGGTGGCTCAGTTCAGTTAAGCATCTGCCTTCAGCTCAGGTCATGGTCCTGGGATCTTGGGATCAAGTCCTGCATGGGGCTTCTTGCTCAGTGGGTAGCCTGCTTCTCCTTTTGCCTGCCACTCCTCCTGCTTCTCTCTCTCTCTCTCTCTCTGTTACAAACAAATAAAATCTTGAAAAATAAAAAAAATAATAGGACAGATTTTTCAACAGATCATGCTGGGGCAAGTAGATACCCATAGATTAAAAACAATGAACTTCAATATTACCTCACACCTCATACAAAAACTAACTCAAAACAGTTTTGTGGACTTAAATTTAAAATATAAAACTATAAATATTATCAGAACTAAATAGGAGCTAGGGCAAGGCAAAGAATTCTTTTTTTGTTGTCTTTTTAAGATTTTATGTATTTATTTGACAGAGAGAGACACATCAAGAGAGGGGACACAAGCAGGGAAAGTGGGAGAGAGAGAGGCAGGCTTCCCGCTGAGCAGGGAGCCGGATGCAGGCCTCCATCCCAGGACCCTGAGATCATGACTTGAGCTGAAGGCAGATGCTAAACCAACTGAGCCACCCAGGTGCCCCAAGGCAAAGAATTCTTAAACTTAGTATCATGTATATGACCATAAGAGTAAATAAAAGTTCATAAGCCAAAACCTCAATAAATGAGGTGGGGTTTTTTTTTTGTTTGTTTGTTTTTTGGGGTTTTTTGCTCTGTGAAAGACTCTATTGAAGAGGTTGAATATCCAAGCTATAGACTCGGAGAAAATACCTTCAAACCACCTATCTGACAAAAGACTCTATATCTAAAATATATAAACAACTTTCAAAACTCAACAGTTAAAAAAAGAAAAGAAAAGAGAAAAAGTCCATTTAGAAAATAAGCAAAGGCATAGGAATGCATTCCATTGAAAGGCTCTACAGAGGGACGCCTGGGTGACTCAGTCAGTTTAGCATCTGCCTTTGGCTCAAGTCATGATCCCAGGGCCCTGGGATTGAGTCCCAAGTCAGTCTCCTTGCTCACTGAGGAGTCTGTTTCTCACTCTCCTTCTGCCCTTGCTTGTCTTCTCTCTCACTCACTATCTCTCTCACATAAATAAGTAAAATCTTAAAAAAAAAAAAAAAAAGGCTCTACAGATAAAAAATAAGCAAATGAGAAGATTTTCAGTATCATTAACCATTAGGGAAATGCAGATTAAAACCACAATGCTTCTATTAAAATGGCTAAAATAAGAAACGGTAATGACAGCAAGTGCCGCAAGGGTCAGAAGAAACTAGATCATTCACACAGTGTTCGTTGGGATGTAAAATGCTACAGCCACTCTGGAACAAAGTGTAGTAATTTTTTGTAACACTAAACCTGTAACTACCATATAACCTAGTAATTGCACACAGTAGGGCTTTGTCCCAGAAAAATGAAAACTTATGTCCATGCAAAAACCTGCATGTGATTGTTCATAGCAGCTTTATTTGTAACAGCTGGAAACAAACTGGAAACAACTCAAATTGCTTCAGAAGCCTAGTGATTAAGCCAACTGTGGAGAACTGATACCATGGAACACTCCTCAGCTCTTCAGCAATGAAAGGGAATGAAGTATTGATACATGGCATCAACTTGGATGCATCTCCAGAGAGTCATGCTGAGTGAAAGAACCCAGGCCCCAAAGATCACATACTATATAATTCTATCTGTATAAAATTCCTGAAAATTTGGACAAAATTATGGAAATGGAGAACAGATTAGTAGTTGTCAGGAGGGTGTTATGGAGAGGGAGGTAGTTGTGGCTTTAAAAGAGCAACACTGACGGATCTGTGGTAATGGAACTGTTCAAAACGGGAGAATATATTTGGAAGTCATATATCTTATCAGACACCTGTATCCAGAATGTGTAAAGAACTCTGATAACTCAGGGACCTGGGTGGCTCAGTTAGTTGAGCGACTGCCTTCAGCTTGGGTCATGATCCTGGAGTTCTGGGATTGAGTCCCGCATCGGGTTCCCTGCTTGGCAGGGGTCTGCTTCTCCCTCTGACTGTCCTCCTCTCATGCTCATTCTCTCTCAAATAAGTAAATAAAATCTTTTTTAAAAAGATAAAAAAAGAACTCTGATAACTCAATAATAAAAGGACAACCTAATAAGAAAAGAACAAAGAACGGAAGTAGCTATTTCTCCAAAGAAAATATACAAATAGCCAATAAGCACATGAAAACATGCTCCTCATTGTTAGTCACTAGGGAAATGCAAATCAAAACCACAATGAGATACCACTTCACACCTACTAGGATGACTATAATCAAGAAGATAGTAAGTTGGCAAGAATGTAGCAGAATTGGAACACTCAAATATTGCTGTTGAGGGTGTAAAGTGGCGTGAACATTTTGGGAATTAGTTTGGCAGTTTCTCAAAAAGTTAAACATAGAGTTACCATATGACCCAACTATTACACTCCTAGGTATATTCACAAAAGAATTGAAAATATGTCCACACAAAAACTTCTGTGCAGGTCTTCATAGCAGCATTATTCATAAGAGCCAAGCAGTAGTGGAAAAAACTCAAATGTCCATCAGTTGATAAATGAATGAATAAAAATGGTATATCCACACAATGGAATATTATCTAGTCATGGAAAGGGAGAATGATGTAGTGGTACATGCTATAACATGGATGAACCTTGAGAACATTATGCTAAATGAAGAAGCCAGACACAAAGGCCACATACTGTGTGATTTCATTTATATGAATCATCTAGACTGAGCAAATCCAGAGACAGTAGATTAGTGGTTGTCAGAATAGGGTAAGGAAGGAATGGGGAGTTTACAGCTAATGATATGGATTTTTGCAGGGAGGTGATGAAAATGTTCTAAAATTGTTAGTGGTTGTTGCAAATCTCTCGGGTTTATGAAAAACCATTGAATTGTATACTTTAAAAGGGGAAATCTTATGATATGTAACATATCTTAATAAAGCTGTTGAAAAGGACATTGTTATCATTTAAAGTTGATGGACACTTTACATGTATCAAATTTTTACTATTACAGTACTATAGAGAATTGACTTGTATGATTGTCTTTATGCCCTAACTTTCTGGATATTTCTATAAGCTATACTATGAGAACTAGGTTTATTAAGGTCTTTATCAGGGTAGCCATGTCGCCAACAGTAAAGTGACATTTATTTAGGATGTTTGGATATTTTGGATGTCTGTGAAAACGAAATTTCATGTTTGAAGCCTGTCAAGGTAGTCTTTTTTTTTTTTTCCATTTTATTTATTTTTTCAGTGTAACAGTATTCATTCTTTTTGCACAACACCCAGTGCTCCATGCAAAACGTGCCCTCCCCATTACCCACCACCTGTTCCCCCAACCTCCCACCCCTGACCCTTCAAAACCCTCAGGTTGCCCCAACCTCCCACCCCTGACCCTTCAAAACCCTCAGGTTGTTTTTCAGAGTCCATAGTCTCTTATGGTTCGCCTCGCCTCCCCAATGTCCATAGCCCGCTCCCCCTCTCCCAATCCCACCTCCCCCCAGCAACCCCCAGTTTGTTTTGTGAGATTAAGAGTCATTTATGGTTTGTCTCCCTCCCAATCCCATCTTGTTTCATTTATTCTTCTCCTATCCCCCTACCCCCCCATGTTGCTTCTCCATGTCCTCATATCAGGGAGATCATATGATAGTTGTCTTTCTCCGATTGACTTATTTCACTAAGCATGATACGCTCTAGCTCCATCCACGTCGTCGCAAATTGAAGCCTGTCAAGGTAGTCTTAAAGTCCTACATGGGAAAAGAGTTAGATGGCCTTGGTGCTCTTGTGGGCGGAGGGGAGAATGTGAGAGATTGGGGAAGTGATGGGATGGAGGAAGAAAGGTGAGCAGGCCAATAGAAGCCTCCTCTTGGTTTTCTCCTGCTATCAGTATTCCCCTTCTGGCTTTGTAGAGATCTTTTCCTCTTGGAATCAACTGGACTCATTTCTCTTACAATTTTGCCCTGTTAGGTGAAGGCATCCTCATTTCCTCAGAGGCTACAGAGCTTCTGGATTTCATTGACAACCAGGGTCAGGTGCACGTGATCCAGAAATACCTTGAGCACCCTCTGCTTCTGGAGCCAGGTCACCGCAAGTTTGACATTCGGTAAGGCATCGGTGTCCAGAGTTTTTGTTACTAATATTGAGAAAAATGCGGTGGCGGGTGATAAGGGTAACATGGAATGTGAGGAAGTATTTGACCGTGTTTAATACGTAGCCAAAATTGAGCACAGCTGAATAGAACTAAGCTTCTGTACCTAATTTTCTATTTTTCCTTCAGTATTTCTCTTTTCTTTCTAGAAAACATTACTAAAACTATGGGTTTTCTTTTTTTTTATATATATGTTCTCTTTACTCAGAATGACTTGTGTCTCCAAAGAGGAGAGTTTAAGTGTATGGGGCTTGCTTATGGAATCAACTGAGAGATAAATCTAGAACACACAATTCAGACACAACACATAATATGTCCTTGCTTTTTTATTTGTGTCCTCTATTTTTTAAGGATTTCATAAACACACCTCACATACCTTTTTGGATTCTGACTTTCTGAGCAAAGGTCTGACATAGAATAAGAGGTTGTATTGTGCCTTCTAAAGCTAAACAGCCCTCTCCCCCTCTTTCCTGTGGTCTTGCTGACATCTCCTCTATGAGAATTCTGTTTTCTTGTCTTCATAACTTGCTGCTTCTTGAACACCAGTCCTATGTCAGGTCACCTTCAGGATGAACCCTCTCCCTTTTAAGATTACTATAGAGCAAACAGGGCAAATGGAAAATTCATGGATAAACCTTAGGACCCAACCTATCCAGATCTCTTCAAAATGCTGTCTTTTGAACAGATCAAAGGCTCCTTGCCATTCATGATAAAATGTTTTATTTGCCTCATTACAGTGATAATCTACCATCTTGGTTAATTGTCATGGCTTGCCTAACAGAATTTTAGAACCTGTCTCCTTCCTCTGCTTCCCTCCAAACCTGTTAAGGTGTGCTGATGATGTATGTGCTATGGAGAAACTTTGGATGACTTGAGTGAAACTGTTTTTATTGACTTGCAGAAGCTGGGTCTTGGTGGATCATCAGTATAATATCTACCTCTATAAGGAGGGTGTGCTTCGGACTGCTTCAGAACCATATCATGTTGATAATTTCCAAGACAAAACCTGCCATTTGACCAATCACTGCATTCAAAAGGAGTACTCAAAGAATTATGGAAAGTATGAAGAAGGGAACGAAATGTTCTTTGAGGAATTCAATCAGTACCTAATAAGTGCTTTGAACATTACCCTGGAAAGTAGTATCTTACTACAAATTAAACATATAATAAGGTAACTTAATTGTATCTTTTTTAGTTATGTGTCTTGGAGAAGCTTTGGGAGTTTGTGCCTTTCAAGGAATTATTCTGTTTAAGCTAATTTAAGGACAAAAATTGTTTGTAATATTCCTTCATTATCCTTTCAATATTTATAGGATCTGTAATGATGTCACTGCTTGCATTCCATATATTGGTAACTTATTTCTTCCATTTTACCGGGACAGAATGGCTAGAGATATATCCGTATTATTAATCCTTTCAAAAGGTTACTTTTTGGTTTTATTGATTTTCTCTGTTGTTTTTATTTCTTTGACTTATGTTTCTTATTATTTTCTTCCTTTGCCTTTTTTATTAAAGATTTTGTTTATTTATTTGACACAGAGAGAGAGAGATCACAAGTAGGCAGAGAGGCAGGCAGAGAGAGAGGGGGAAGCAGGCTCCCTCCTGAGCAGAGAGCCCGATGTGGGGCTCGATCCCAGGACCCTGAGACCATGACCTGAGCCAAAGGCAGAGGCTTAACTCTCTGAGCCACCCAGGCGCCCCTTCCTTCTGCCTCTTTGAGGGATTTGTTTTGTAGTTTCCTTAAGGCAAAAATTCAGATCATTGATTTGAAAGAATTCATTTTTTAAATGCATTTAATGCTGTCAGTTTCCCTCTGAGTACTCATTAGCTGCATCCCACAGGCTTTCCTATGTTATGTTTTCATTTTCATTTTATTAAAATATTTTCTAATTTACCTTGTTACTTCATCTTTGACTTGTGTTATATAGAAATTGTTGCTTAATTTCCAAATATTTGGGAATTTTCCAGATATTTTTCTATTACTGATTTTTATTTTAATTCCACTGTGGTCAGAGAACATACTTTAAAATTTGTTAAAGATTGTGTCATGGGGGCGCCTGGGTGGCTCAGTGGGTTAAGCTTCTGCCTTCCGCTCAGGTCATGATCTCAGGGTCCTGATATCAAGCCCCATATCAGGCTCTCTGCTCTGCAGGGAGCCTGCTTCCCCCTCTTTCTCTCTCCCTGCCTCTCTGCCTACTTGTGATTTCTCTCTTTGTCAAATAAATAAATAAATTCTTAAAAAAAAAAAAAAAGAAAAGATTGTGTCATAGCCCAGAATGTGGTCCAGTTTTAGTGACTGTTCCATGTATACTAAAAATAATGTTTATTCCCTTGTAGTTGGGCTGAGTGTTCTATAAATGTGAATTAGGTGAAGGTGGTTAATAGCGTTGTTAAAGGCTTTTATATCTTTACTGCATTTCTGTTCTACTTGTTCTGTCCATGATTGAGAGGAAAAACATTGAAGTCTCCAAGTATAATTATGGATTTGTCTGTCTCTCCTTTAGATTTACCCATTTTGCTTCATATATTTGGAGATCCATTTTTAGGTGCATATGCATTTAAAATTATTACCTCTTTGTGGCAACTGACCACTTTAACCTTATGTAATGTCTTGTCTGTCTTTATCTCTGATAATGTTTCTTATTTTGAAAGTCAGTTTTGCCTGATATTAATATAGCCACTCCAGCTCTTTTTAATTAGAGATATGTCTCCATCCCTTTAATTCTATCCTACCTTATTCCATTCTATATTTAAAGTGGGCTTCTGGAGTGCCTGGGTGGCTCAGTTGGTTAAACAACTGCCTTCAACTCAGGTCATGATCCTGGAGTCCTAGGATAGAGTCCCGCATCGGGCTCCCAGCTCCACAGGGAGTCTGCTTCTCCCTCTGACCTCCTCGCTCATGCTCTCTCTCACCGTCTCTCTCTCAAATAAATAAATAAAATATTTAAATAATAAAGTGGGCTTCTGGCAGACAGTATATAGTTAGGTTTTGTTTTCATTTTGTTTAACAAAACATTCAACTCAGTAATCTCTACCTTTCTAATTGGTGTGTTTTTATCATTTAAATTTACTGTAATTATTGGTTTGGTTGGATTTACATGTGCTATTTTATTATTTGCTATCTGTCCCCTTTTGGTTTTGTTTTTCATTTTCCCATTTTCTGCTTTTTATTTTTTATTTTTGTATTTTTAAAGTTTTTTTTTTTTTTTTTTTTTTTTTTTTTATCAGAGAGAGTGAGAGATAGCATGTGCGCTCACGTACACAAGCAGGGAGCGGCAGGCAGAGGGAGAAACAGACTCGTCACTGAGCAAGGAGCCCAGTGGGAGACTTGATCCCAGGACCATAGAATCATGACCTGAGCCAAAGGCAGGCACTTAACTGAATGAGCCACCCAGACATCCCCATTACCTACCTTTTAAAAATTATTTAAATTTATTTAGAGTTTCATTTTAATTTTTCTGTTGAGTATTTGGCTCTCTCTCTCTTTTTAGTCTTTACTCTAGGAATTTTGATTAATATACCTAATTTTTATTTCACTGACTTAGAATTAATAATTTACCACTTCAAATAAAGTATAGAAAACTTATAACTTTATAGTTCCTTTAACTCTCCTCCAGTTGTGGTGTGGATTACATTTACATACACTGAAATCTCTACTGCATAATATTATAATTCTTGCTGTCAATTGTCATATATATTTTTATTTGTATGTTAGATTGACAGGTTGGATTTTTTTAAACCAAATACAAGACCAAATGGTATGCTGTGTACAAGAAAACCCACCCTAAATTAAAAAAGAAAAAAATATTATTTTTTATTTACCTAAATAATTGCCCTTTTTATTCTCTTCCTTTAGTCCTAAAGTTCCAAATTTCTCTCTGGCATTATTTCCCTTCAGACATTAGCATTTCTTTTAGAGTAGTTCTTTAGATAATCAGTCCTTTTAATTTCTGTCATCTGAGAATGTCTTTATCTCACCTTATTCCTGAAGGATATTTTCACTGGTGTTACATAAACATAATAGCAAGCAAAAATTGCAAAATATATAAGCTGTATACAAGATGTATGCAGATTGATTCTGTTCATATAAATTGAAAAACAAGCAGAAGTAAAAAAAGTTATTTAGAAGAATATTCATGTATGGTAAAAACAGAGAACTGAAGGTATGAAAAACACAACATTCAAGATAGTGATTATCTCTGAAATGGAAGCAGGAGGGACCCAAGAAAGAGGCTTAAAGGAATTGTGGTGTGGGTACATGGGTGGTCATTAATGCTACCTATATTGTAAACTCACAAGACATTATTATCATTACTATTGTATAGTTAACATTATTTATATTTCCCCATACATTTTTACCATTTATGTTGTTTCTTTTTCTTTCATGTATTTTCTTAATTTTGTCTAGGATCAGTTTCCTTTTTTTTTTTTTTTTTGAGAGAGAGAGAGAGCTTGTTTAGGGAGTAGCGAGGAGCAGGAGGAGGGAGAGAGAATCCCAAGTAGACTCCCCACTGAGTGCAGAGCCTGATGCAGGGCTCAATCTCACCCTGAGATCTGACCTGAGCTACCTGGGTGCGCCCAAAGCAAGTGTCTTTAAAAAAATAAATAAATAAGGGGGGCACCTGGGCGGCTCAGTGGGTTATGTGTCTGTATTTGGCTCAGGTCATAATCTCAGGGTTGTGAAATCAAGCCCTGTGTTGGGCTCCCTGCTCAGTGGGGAGTCTGCTCGAGATTGTCTCTCTCCCTCTCTCTTTCAAATAAATAAAATTTTAAAAATTAAAAAAAAAAAAGACATTTGCATTGGAAACAGATTTCTAGATCAGCAAAATCCCCCCACCCTTTTTTTAAAGCACTTTGAAGATGGCTTACCATTGTCTTCTGGCTTCTATTACATAGGTGTCATAGTGCTTCTCCAGTCTGTGGCTTCAGGTCTTTTATTTGTTTTGGGATATTCATGGCCACTATCTTTCCAGTTAGGGCTTTCGTCCCATTCTTCTCTCCTCTGAGATTCTAATTACATGGATGCCAGTCTTTTTCACTGTCTCCTGTTTCTCCCTTGTGTATCATTTGATCTCTCTCTTTAGCAATTAAAGCCTGCTTAAAAAGGGAAAAACTTGGGATGCCTGGGTGGCTCAGTCGTTAAGCGTCTGCCTTTGGCTCAGGTCATGATCCCAGCATCCTGGGATCGATTCCTACATCGAGCCCCACATCGGATTCCCTGCTCGGCAGGAGGCCCGCTTCTCCCTTTCCCACTCCCCTTGCTTGTATTCCCTCTCTCACTGTCTCTCTCTCTCTGTGTCAAATAAATAAATCTTAAAAAAAAAAAAAAAGGAAAAGCCATTAAAATTTGTTGTTAAACTCATCTCTTGATTTTAGGTATTGTGGTTTTCAGTTCTAGAATTTCCATTTGACTCTTTTTAGATTATAATTCTTTTGTGAAATCTCCCACTTGTTATATCTTGAACATGTTAATGGCAGTTCTTTAACATCTTTATTTGATTAGTCTGAAATCTGAAATACCTATAGTAGAGGTTAGCAAACTCTGTTCTATGAGCCAAATCCAACCGAAAGCTTGTTTTCAAATAGGCCATGAGCTAAAAATAGTTTCTACATTTTTAATAGGTTTTTTAGAAATTAAAGAATATGGTAACAGAGACCATATGTAGTCTTCAAAACCTAAAATAGTTACTGTCTGGTCCTTTATAGAAAAAGTTTGCCAAGACAATAGATCTTGTTTCTATTGTCTGTTTTTTTTTTTTTTCCCTTTTGGCCTTGTTTCTTAATATGCCTGGAAATAATTTTTTAGTGTTATTTATTTATTATAATTTACTAAATCCAATTTTTTTAAATTGAGGTGTAACATGCATATGGTAAAGTCCACAAATCGTTAAGTGTACAGTGTAGTGAACTTTTAATTATGGACACACTCAGCTAATCATCACATGAATGAGGATATAAAACATTTACAGCACCCCCAATACTCCCTTGTGCTCCCTCAAAATATATACTTCATGCTACAGATAGCCACTCTTCTGATTTTTATCATAATCCATTCCTTTTGCTTACACTACATTTTATGTAAATGGAATTATACTGTATTTCCTGTTTCATGTTTAACTTTTTTTCACAATTGTAGGTATGGGTTTTATCTATATTGTTGCATATAGCAGTGATTACCTTATATACTGCTGTGTAATATTTCATGGTGCAAGTATTACGTGGTTTATCCCTTCTATAGTTGGTGGGCATCTTGGTCTTTATCTTTTACATTGTAGACCTCTAATCTACCTGAATTCTTATATGTCAAGTTTCATGTTTTTCTACGGGGTATCCCGTTGACCCAGGACCATTTGTGCATAAGACTGGCCTTTTCCCGCTGCGTTTTGGTGAGCTTTTGTTATAAATCAGGTGGCCATTTGTGTTAGGGATCTCCATTCTCTTCTGTTGGTCTATTATCTGTCGTGTCATTATCACAACGACCGAGGCTTTTTCCTTAACGTATTCTTACATTGAGTCTGGCAGAATAACTAGAGTCCTGTTTCTTCAGGGATTGTAGGTGCTTAGAATTCTGACATCAGATAAATCAGGTATGCTGAAGAAAGATTTCCTATTTTAGGCAAAAATTTATTGGATATTTATTACCCCCCCCTTCCCCTCATTGTCCTGTACAGTTCAGAGAGGGTTGCTACTTTGATGCTATACATGTCCCTAACAACTCTCATGGTTTTTCTTCCCCCCACACCCCCAGCTAGCCTCCCACTCCCTTCCCACTCCTGCTGGAAAAGGATGTACTGTTTAAAGTCTCTGATGATGAAAAAAAAAATATTTAAAGTGAATTATTAATCTTGAGCTTCTAGCATATTAAAAAAAGTAATATTTAATTTTTATTTACTTCTGGCTCTTAGTTTTTCCTTTATGTGTTTGAGCATAGTGTTTCTTTCATTTTTTGGGGGGGTTCTTCTTTTTTTAATCATGAGCCTCTATTAAATGTAAAAGTTTTCTTAATTATAATATTGGAAAGGGTCTTTTAATTAAAAGAAAAGATAAGGGTACTCCCTTAAAGAGAACAGAAAAAGCTATAGAAAAAAAAAAAGTGATACGTGGTTTACCAGTGCAGGTTAAAGATGAATGAGAGAAGAAATTTTCAATTAGCAATAATCGCGCCTCGGATAAACCTCATTGGCTACGATACTGCCACTGCGCAAAGCTAGAGAGAAGAAATTTTCATTCCAGTTGATTCTTAAATGGCTAACTGCCCAAAATTACTTTTAAAGGTTTAAACATATGCATCGAAATACTTTCCTTTTTTTGGGGTGGGGGGGAAGTAAGCTGATGCTTGGGCTGGGGTGGGGGGGGATGTGGTGGTGGAGGGAGGTTTGGGAAGCAAAATTCCAGCTCCATGTTCAGGGAGGTCTCAGTTCTTGAAAGTCATGAATCAAAACGTACTCGTATGGATACATCTTGGACTTAGTCACATGAAAGCTAGTTCCTTCATTTTTCCTTCTAAACATACAGTTATGTAGGAGGAAAGCTATTTCTGGTAATCTTAGAGTCATCATAACGTACTTTATTACTAAAATAGATATTTTACCCCAACATTCAGTTGAGGGAAGAAGTCAGGGAAGATCTGCATAAAACAGAAATGACAAAGGTTTTCTGGATGGTTATACAAAATAGTGATTTATTAGTAGTAAGGTTTTTATTTATTTTTTTTAAGAGAGATTTTATTTATTTATTTGACAGGGAGAGAGCACAAGGGTGAGGGCAGTGAGGGGCAGAGGGAGAAGCTGACTTCCCACTGAGCAGAGAGCCTGACACGGGGCTTGATTCCAGGATCCTGGGATCACAACCTGAGTGGAAGGCAGATGCTTAACCTTCGGAGTCACCTGGGTGCCCTCATAAGTTCTTTATGTAATTATCTCATTGAACCATCCGAGTGCTAGGACTTGGTGTTATTTTTACCCCTTCCTTTATGGATAAAGAAATCAAAGCTTGGCTAAGAGAGGTTAAAAACTTGCCTAAGATTCTGGCCTTAGGCCCCTGACCTTAGATCTCATGTATTAACTCAGTATGTTTTTGAAGTTCATGTTCAACTTTTTCGTGTTTTCAGTTTGTCTGTGTTTTTTTTCCCAATTTTTTTTGAACAGTAGTTGATGTTAATAGTAATTCTATTTTGTATTTTAATATTTAAATCTTTTAATTAGTAATAATTTGGCATTAGAACTGAAGCTAATGGAAGTAATGAGTGAGGCCAACTTCACTGCCAGTTCTGCCCTTCACCAAATGGTAGTCCATTCCTTCTACATGGCAGCAATGCATGGGAGTGTTTTATTTATTACAAACAAACATGGCGGCAGTCTCCTTTTGAGGGAAGCCACCTTTGCAGGCACTGTGGTGACTTAGTGCTGTGCTGGTAAAGCAGCCCCTCCTGTAAGAACATGAGTATTTGCAGAATTTTCTAACAAATAGCTTGGTAAGCAGCTTTGTTTTGAATAATCATTGGTAATTAAAAGAGAATTGGGGCACCTGGCTGGCTCAATTGGTGGAGCGTGCAACTCTTGACATCTGGGCTGAGAGTTTGAGCCCTACATTGGGTGTAGAGATTACTTCAAAATAATATCTTTAAAAAATAAAATAAAATAAGTAAAAGAGAGAATTAAGTCCAAGTGGATCTTTTATCATCATTTTTGATACAAAATCATCCAAGCACATCTTCCATGTTCCTTCTCCCTCAACCAGCCCATTCTCAGTGAGCTCTCCCCCTTTGCCCCGCAGAAGCTGCCTCATGAGCGTGGAGCCCGCCATCAGCACCAGGCACCTCCCTTACCAGAGCTTCCAGCTCTTTGGCTTCGACTTCATGGTGGACGAGGAGCTGAAGGTGTGGCTCATTGAGGTCAACGGCGCCCCGGCTTGTGCTCAGTAAGCCTGAACACCACTGTGTTTTAACAAATGGGTAGTTGGTTCCACAGTTGGAACAGCCTGTCTTGGCAAGGTGGTGAGTCTCTTCATCTACGTGTCCAAGCGGAGGCTGTTTTAACTGCTATGAGGTAGGATGTCCTCTGGCAGGACCCTGGCCAGCAGGGGGCTCTGCTGAGTCAGTCCTTCCCAATTCTCCTGTGTGTTGAGCAGGAGTCTGTGCTTAGGTGGGTGGTAGTTGCTATGAGAGTTTCAAACAAAGCTAGTAGCTGTCAGAGGAGACCCTCTTGTGTGACCAGTTCAGGGAATGGGGTCCTGTGAGTTGGGGGGGTGCTGATAACCAAGAAATTGAGGGGGTTCTCCAGGCAGGAAGTACTCTGAGAAGGCATTGTAGCCACAGTGGAGCTAGAATGGGGATGTAAGAGAAGAGTGTCACATGTACCATGGAGCGGAGGGGAGAGCCTTCAGAAGGGGGACATAGCATCCAGTGGGACCACGCCCCATGCCAGGCTCTGTGGGGGATGCACAGATGCGCAGAACCTGTCCGCGAAAGCCTCATGGAGGCCTTAGAAGTTAGGGGCAGCTGGACATGGTCCTCGAAGGCTGCTGGTTCTTCTGAAGATTCACTTTCATCAGGTCAGGACCCTTCATGGTTCCCCATGTCCACATCTTGGAGGAATTGAGGTGATCGTCCACATGTTCAGGAGAAAGTTCTGGACCTACAAGGGGCAGCATTGACACACAAGCCGCTCTTTCATTAGGAGCCAGGCCTTCGCCACTTGCTCAGTGGCTGTGACATGGCATGTGTGATTCATCTTGTTCGGCAGTCCCTTCAGCTAACCCGTACTCGTTAGTACCCCTAACCCCCCAGGCCCCAGGATGGGGGTCCCAGTCATGAGCAGAGACACAGGCCCTGTCCTTGGAAAGACTATAGGCATGACAAAGGACCAGACAAATACAGATTACAAACTGGGACATGCTTTATCCTTGATCAAGGATGTTAAAGTAGTATCATTGAGCAGAGGGCTGCTGTTGAGAAGTGGTACTTGGAACTGAGTCGGAAGGAGGAAGGAGAGGTGAGCAGGACGGCTGGACAACAGCAGCATGCCTCTGTTCCCCGTCCTTCCAATAAAGGTTCAGTCATCCCTTGCATCCTATGCCTTCTCCACCCCACTTCCTGCCCCATGTCCCTTTGCCTTCCTCATTCAGTGTCGGCCTCTGCCCCCTCTGCCTCTTCGGGGTATGGTTCCCGTCAGCGTGTGCATATGCAGCAGATTTCCTCAGCAGTTATAAAGAGCCCTCCCTCAAGGCCATGTCCTGCTCCGGTGACTCCTCCTCCCTGCTCCTGTTGTAGCCAGTGTCTGCTCAGGCTGGCTCCTCTTTCTCTATCCTCATCCGTGCTGTGGTCCACCCTGGGCTGGATGTCATCCCCTCCACCCCACAGAAATGTTCTTTGAAGGTCCCCAGCTAAGTCCATATTGCCAGGTCCAGCGGCCCCTTTCCGTGTGGACATCCTGGACCTCCCAGCAGCATCTGAGGGAGCTGCTGACACCGTGCTGAGATGCTCTTCTGTTGTGGCTTCAGACACATTCTGTAGTGGGAAGCTTTGGCTGAGGAGATGTGGGCATGATTGGCCTCTTGCTCCTCCTTAGTGGACCCCAGTCACCGCCTCAGCCCTGGGTGTTTGTCTTCTCTCTCCACTATGCTTTCTCTGAACGTGATCTTACTCAACTTCATACTTTTAAAACCACCAGATTACATCACAGCCCAGAGTTCCAGAGCTGTGTGTGCACCTGCCTGCCCAGTCTCCTGCGGGGATGTCTGTGAATGTCTCTGAGAGGCACGCCCTGCCCCAGACTCGCGCATCTCCGTGAATGCCCACCTCCCCTCCCCACGGAGTCTAGGCTGGAATCCTGACCGAGATGCAGCCTCCTCCTTTCCATTACCTTCAGGTTCTGTGCATTGGGAGCTCGTCAGCTCAGCCTCCAGCCTTGGCAGTCCTCTGCTCTCCACCCCCACTGTCCTAGCTCTCCCACAGGTCCTCCTCCATCACTGTGGACACTTTTGCAGAGAGCCTTCTAATGGGGATCTCCTCTTCTGCTCTTGCCCCAATAAAATCCACTCTCGGTGCGCAGTGTTCCTGCCATTGTCACAGCCTGTCTTCTCCCCCTCACAAACACACTCTTTCTCTCCTCCTCCTCTCTTTTTTCTTCCCCGCTCCTTTCTGTCTCTCTGGGTCTATCTGTCCTCTCCCTCCTCTTTTCTACCCTGTCATCCTCTGTCTGACCTCTCTCATTCCCCAGATGTCACCTATTTGTCACCCCTGGGGAGTCTCTCCTAGGGTCTTCTCAGCCACACTGAGAAGGTGCTTTCCCTCCAAGTATACTCACCACAGGCAGGCAAGATGGCTCTTAGACTCTATGGAAATTGCCCATCTTCCCTGCCAGTGAGAGCAGGAGTTATTGGTCTCTTCACCCGAGACCTTCCCGAAGTATTTGTTAAGGGGCTGCTTGATGCTTGTGCAGCATGTGTATGTGCCATGGAAACCAGTTTTAGGAACTTGGTCATGAGACGGAACACCTAGGGCAGGTCCCGGTGAAAAAAAAACCTATTGACTTTCCACATGCACTTTGATGAACATCTACAATGATATTTTTTAAAACACATTTCAGGAAGCTTTATGCAGAACTGTGCCAGGGCATCGTGGACATAGCCATCTCCAGTGTCTTTCCACCCCCGGACGTGGAGCCGCAGCACGTCCAGCCGGCGGCGTTCAGCAAGCTGTGACCGAGGGAGGCGCTCAGAGCTGCCTCAGAAGAAGCACGAGCTCCTGCTCCAGGGGAAGGAGGAATGTCAGGGTGGCTCACTACCAAGCCAGGACTGGAGAAAGAGAGGCAACCGGCAAAGCCGCGACAGAAGGGAGAACACCAGAAGAAAAGACAGCTTCCCCAAAGAGCGGTGGCTCAGGGGTTCCCAGGTGGCACTCTCAGCGCTGCTGTTGAGATGTGAGAACGGAAGCCAGTTGCTCTGAAGGGGGAGCCAAATGCTATTCTAAGGGGAAAAGACAGGGATTTGATTATTTTATGTTCTCATCCTTTAAAAAAAAAATCCAGTTTTTATCCTAAGGCAGCATTGTGAGCAGCGCCTCTCCTCCCTGGGGGTTGAGACTGTTGGACCTTTCATTGGTGTCTTTCCACCTGCTGCAGCCTTAGTGCCTTAGCTCCATGCCCAGCTGCAACCCTTCTGTCTGGGACACGGATTGAACATTATAGCGTCCGGGAGGTTGCCAGTGTGTTCCCTGCCCATCCCTCTCCGCAGCACCCTGCCCGTGGAAGTCTGGACAAGCATGCACCAACAGTGCTCGGGTTCGTGCTGGGCACCACCTCACAGCGAGCGAAGGGGGCTTTCCTCGTCATGTTCCTGACGGCGTTTGGTCAGTCACCTGTCAGGGCCAGTGTGGGCTAGGCACCCAAACAGCAAGTGCTGCTCTCGATCTGCTCTGTGCATGTTTTAGAAACCAAGCAGCAAGTTTGCCACAAACCCATAAGCCTCAAATAAGCATGAGAGAGAAAACAAAACAAAACAAAACAAAACACGATGTCTTGCTTTACTTAATAGTTGGGTGTGGTAGGTTTGGAAATATGATGATCCTCACTTGTCTCGGTTTTAACCAGAATTCTACATGCACTCTTGCAAAGTTCCCTTTGGCGCGCTTTTTTTGTTGTTTTAACTTCTGTAAAAACCCCTCTAGAGGGTAGGAGAAGTAGAATTACACACACACATGCACCGCACCAGGTGATACTGCCCCAGACACAGGTAGCTCTCCCCCATTTTCTTGCCCTCAAAGCACCTTCTGCAGGAGCTAGAAGGGCACGTTTGGTTCCAGGGAAGATTCTCTGCCTGCTTGTGCCTCTGCATGCCAGGCGAGGGTCTAAATGAGTGTTTGTCTGGCCTGAATGGGGGAATCTCCTAAAATGGGAAAGATGTGGTTTCAGAGCTCTACACAGCATCTTGTAAGTCAACAAATGTGTCCTGTTAGGTGTAGTTTCCACTCACTGGATCACATATTCTGTAGATTTCTCAGGAGACTACATCCCGAGCAGTGGGAAGAACAAGACGCTACTTGCGTTCCAACGTGAGCCGAATGAGCAGGTCCTTCTTAGAATGTACTGGGAACCACAGCAGGCCTCCTGTCCAGTACGTGCTGTGTTCTTCCTTTGTGTATATGTGTGCCCCGTTATTCTTTCTGTGTGGTACCAGACAACAGTTCTGCAGTCAGGGAGACTTCCCTAAAAAGGGAAAAGAGCAATGCCTCCTGAAACACGATGAGATGTGGGAGCTCACGGTGAAGAAAGGATAAGGAGTATTTCATAGATGCAGCAGTGGGTATAGGACGTGGTGGCATAATGTTGGGGTGAAGGAGAAAGGCCCAACTGGTTTGGCTCGTCTGCAAATTTGGAATTACAAAATATTCTGGTTACCCAGAATACAGATAATAAGGTTTGCATCCAGAGTGAAATTAAACAGTCAGCAGGGAAAGTCAGTCTTGGAAGGCTAGCACTGTTCGATTAGTGTTTGGGGACTTTGAGCAGATCATGACAAGGTACACACCCTTCTAGAAAGTGTGAGCTACTCAGTCCTTGGGAAGTCTCTGTGAACTGGTGATGGGGGAAGCATGGAGGTTTTTGTTGTTACCATACGTGAATGTAGATCTGTAATGATCTTTTGGACCTAAATTAAAGGGACATTTGAGAGTTTCTTAACTCTCACAGTGACAGAGCTAAGAATTTAGATGGTGCCCATGGATCTTGACGGAATAACTAAGAAACCTCAATCACTGGCATATATGTGAGGGACGTTACGCTTTAAAAAGAAAGTTATGCTTCATTCCTCACATGGTTTCAAATAAATACCTATTTCATGCATTAGTTTTTGATCGGGTGGGATGGTTGGCTCAGCATTGTTCCATACGCTTCCATGGTACCTTTGGCACAGATGGTAATGCCTCGCCTCTCAGCCTTCCCACATGCAGAGTGCGTATGTGTCTCCAGTTGCTGGGGGAGGAGGTGTTCTTTCTTTGGAGATGTTAATTCCAATCTTTGCACTGTCATTTGACCACACAGTGCGAGATGAACCCATTAACTTCTCTGTGCCTTAGTTTCTTATCTCATGGAAGGGATTGTTGCCTGACCTGGAGACTACCTCAGGGACTTCTAGTGAGGACAGGACAGGTGAGGTTAGGAAGACTCAAGAACCTGTGGTACCAAGGTTCTCAGTGCTGACTATCTGCTGGAATCACTTGGGGAGCTTTTTTAGAATGTTGGTTTCTACACCCTCCCTTTCTCTCCCACCTCTGACCAATGAAATCAGAACCTGAGGCATCAGTACGCTTTGAGATGCCTTGAACCACCACTTAAGAAGGAAGGACAAACACACTGCTACCTTAGAATAATCAAATAAGATCTAGGACTTTTTGAAAAAGTTCCTTTAGGAAGGACAGGCATTTCTTGAGGAATGACCATGTTGCTGGTCAACGCGTTGACCTACGTACTCGTGATACAAGCAACTGCTGTCTGAGCATGTTCTCGTTTTGCTTCTTGTCCAGCATTTGTAAACTCAAACATGCTTTCATTTCCTTAAACAGTTTGTGAAGCCTTGACAACAAATGTAAACAGCCAGGAATTTATACATCTGCTAAATATGTGTTAAGGGTATTCGTTACTGAGAGAAAAGCCCCTTCCTCGTTAACTCCTGTGGTAATCATAAACTCGATTTTACCCAGAACATTGAAGTGCCTCAGTGTCTGTATGATTCAGTGGAGCAGGCGCTGGCATGCTGACCTGCACACTCGCCCCTTCACTAGCACCTCAGGATAATTATCCCAGACTCGGGATATCTGGTAGTGTCAGAAATGTATGGGATCCGCAGAATTTGCAAACAGCAGCAAAGCTACAGAGTGTGTTTTTGTTGACAGCCACGGTTGTGTCAAGCAGGTGTGGATCCAGCCCTGTTGTGGGGGTGGGGGGCTCTGCTGGGGAAGACAAGGGGCCAGAGTAAGTCCCCTGCAGCATGTGGGTGCTGTGGAGAAAATTCAGTGATACACTTGTCTCTGATCCTAGATGCAGAATCCGTACCTAAGAGGAAATGACTTCTGGAATAAGATGATTTTATGAATGTTTAAAATGCCCAGAGCATTAAAGTAATATTTCAAGCGTCTTTGTGCCCTTTGGTTCTGTCATCTCATCATGGTGGTTGACTGTCTTAGGATATCACTGATTATATGTATCCACAATTCTGTTGCTCAGGTAGGCAGGCTTTTTCCAGAAAGGGTCAGAGTCATAAATATTCTAGGCTTTGCAAACCAAACAGGTTCTTTGTTGCATATTCTTCTTTTTAACCAACACTTAAAAACAAACAAACAAACTTGGTTGACAGGCGGTACAAACACGGGCCAGATGTGGCCACTGCTTGCTGACACAGCCTGTTACCCAATACGTAAGCCAACAGACTGCCCTTTGACACTGTAATGTCCTCTTCTAAGGTGAAGCACTGAAATAATTTCTGCTGCCAAAATCCGGTCCATCTCTTCCCTGCCTGTATGTTGCCTGAATCATCATACAGATGGTCAGGTGAGACCCATGGCTATGAGAAAGCATTATGTGTGCTTCAAACACAGGAGGTAGAGGGGCTTCTGAAATGATTCTACAATCAGCGGGAAGACCACGAAGTTCTAAGAGTTCACTAAGGCCACGTATATAAATATCTGTAAGTCTCACAGCCTAAGGCATTTAGTGTCATTTATATAAATTGTAGTTAACTTGTAACTTCCCCTGTGATGAGGCTGAATGCTTTGGACTTCTTTCCCATGTTTGGCTGCTTTCACTCCATAAACATCTTCTGGCACAAAGATTTGTGGCCTTCCACAAATGGAAACCCTGGCTTAAGCACTCCAGACAGGTTTCTGATTTGATATGACACCTACACCTACCAGACTTGGTGTAGATTGTATGGGCAGGGTGCAGAACAAACAGGGAACAAAGCAGGAAACTACTTAGGATCCTGAGAGTGGACAGGTTCAAAGCCTTTGGAGGACTTCTCTTTATGGGCTGGTCCTGCTTGCTGTCAGGAGCTGCCCCTTCTCCTTAAAGAACCTGAAGTTACCCATGGTCTCAGAGGTTCAGTGATATTTTAGAGATGTCTCCCCCAAAACATCCCTAAGGGCAAACGGAAATGAGCCCCTGTCCCAGGGAATACTTCGCACAGGTTGATTGCTGGAAGCCAAGATTCCTTTTCAAAATTCACATGAGAGGACATCAGTAAGAACAGCAGGGTAAAACCTCTGAAAATCCTCTCTCCTTGGAAGGGATGGGAACACTGGCAAAAACTGTCTAGAAATTAACCAAAGGCTTGCAACAATCCAGAAACATTTATTAAAGAAAAACCATTCTACCTTGATAAGAATAGCAAGTTTTGGAATGTTTTAATTCACTCTATTTTCATTCCCCTTTTCTTAGCTCCATAGTAGCCTTGGAAATGAAAAGCCCTGCGATCATGGTAAAACCCAGGAGTCTAGCAACAATTGGAGGATATAGAGTGGGGTTGAAGCTCCTCCAAAAAGCCCCATTCCCGGTGAATTGTCATTATTTGACCTGTCTGGCTGTTCCATGTAAGTCCTCATCTCAGGGCTTGTCTTCCGCACTTCTCAAAGTGGGCCTGGTGTGAACAACCTTTTTCCGATGTGAGTTTGTTAAAAATCATCAGCAATTGTTTATCAACTTCCTGGGATGGCTGTAAAAGTTGGAAGGAACAACAAGCTAACCAAAAAACTTAGGAAAAGATGGGGAATGAGATATCCATTAGAAGTTTTAAAAAGTTTCTGAAGAACAAAGAAGACCACACACATGTATAGGGCTGTGTGCAGGCCTGGGGAGACCTGAATTCCAACAGCTTCCCCCCACCCCCCACTTTAAGTAGGAGCCCAGCACAGGGCTTGAACTCACAACCCTGAGATCAAGACCCGAACTAAGAACAAGAGTCAGATACTTAATAGACTGAGCCACCCCAGCACCCTGAATTCCCTCAGTTTTTACCTCTACATGACCAGGAGGATCTACATAAGCCTCCCTGGCACGCCCAACGCTCGCGCGAGCACACACACACACACACACACACACACACACACACACAACCCCTTGGCAAAGACGGGGAGACTTACTGGTCCAAGTGTTTAAGGAAATCTGTTCAGTCATTAGTTGACCACTAAGCTAAGAGCAGAGACTTCAGTGGCCACACACATCAAAGAATATAAGCTTTACAGAATTATTTCAGGAAACTCTAATCAATGACAATAATAAACCTTGGAGAAGATAGAGTATCTGGTTTCTAAAGTTGCCCCATCATAGTATCACATCTTTCCAGTTTTCAGCATAAATTATGGGACATGCAAAGAAAAAAGAAAGTATGGCCCATGGAGGGAAAAGGCAATCAGTAGAAACCATCCCTGAGGAAGCCCAGGCATCGGTCTTATTGCACAAAGACTTTAATTCAGCTATTTAAATGTTTAAAGAACTAAGAGAATGATGAGAGTGGTGTCACCAGAGAGAATATCATTAAAGAGATATAAATTGTTTATATAATTTATATATCTATGTCTATAAAAATAGAACCAAGTAAGAATTTTGGCTTTTAAAAGTACAGTAATACAAATGAAAAATTCAGTAGAGGGTGTGTAGGTGGCTCAGTTAGTTAAGAGTCTGCTTTTGCCTCAGGTCATGATCCCAGAGTCCTGGGATTGAGCCCTGCTTTGTTGGGCTCTGTGCTCAGCCGAGAGCCTGCTTCTCCCTCTGCCACTCCCTCTACTTGTGCCGTCTCTCTCTCTCTCTGTCAAAAAAGTAAAATATTTCGGCGGGGCGCCTGGGTGGCTCAGTGAGTTAACGCCTCTGCCTTCGGCTCAGGTCACGATCTCAGGGTTCTGGGATGGAGCCCCGCTTTGAGCTCTCTGCTCAGCAGGGAGCCTGCTTCTCCTCTCTCTCTCTGCCTGCCTCTCTGCCTACTTGTGGTCTCTGTCTGTCAAATAAATTTTTAAAATATTTAAAAAAAAGAATTATAGGGGAATCCTATGAACAATTTTATGCCAACAAATTAGATAACCTGCCCCAAAAGGGCACATTCCTAGATAGACACGAAACTGATGAACCTGACTCAAGAAGATACAGAAAATCTGAACAGATATAAAAAGTGGATTGAAGTAATGACCAAAAAATCTTTTCATAGGGCAAAGCCCAGCATCAAATAGCTTCACTGCTAAATTCTACCAAATGTTAAAAATGTAATGTAGCCAGGGGTGCCTGGGTGGCTCAGTGGGTTAAAACCTCTGCCTTCGGCTCAGGTCATGATCCCAGGGTCCTGGGATCGAGCCCCACATCGGGCTCTCTGCTTAGCAGGGAGCATGCTTCCTCCTCTCTCTCTCTCTCTGCCTGCCTCTCTGCCTAACTGTGATCTCTGTCTGTCAAATAAATAAGTAAAATCTTTTAAAAAAAATAAAAAATAGGGGCGCCTGGGTGGCTCAGTGGGTTAAGCCTCTGCCTTCGGCTCAGGTCATGATCTCAGGGTCCTGGGATCAAGCCCCGCATCGGGCTCTCTGCTCAGCAGGGAGCCTGCTTCCCTTCCTCTCTCTCTGCCTGCCTCTCTGCCTACTTGTGATCTCTGTCTGTCAAATAAATAAATAAAATCTTAAAAAAAAATAAAATAAAAAATAAATGTAATGTAGCCAGACAATGTATTTTCCTTCAGCAATGAAAGAAAAGAAGTACTGAAACTTGCTGTAACGTGGATGAACCTTGAAAGCAGTGGAGAGATAGTGAGGATGATCCATTCAGAACTTGTGCTCTGAAGAGGATTCTTGGTAGTTGAAGAGGGACAAGGAATCAGTGAGTTGTTTTGTATTGTTCTGTTTAACAGCTTTTCCAGCAAATTTGTAAGCAGATGGAAATGGTTGGTTGCTCCAGCAATAATCCCCTCATTCTCTTGACTTCAAGGAGTTCCTAACTGGGGGGGAAACGAAGGAAGAGTTCTCCTTTGAAGGAGCAGACACATGATAAAACGTGAGGAGGCAGAATTTAGGGTGCAGGTGCGCCCATCTTGTTAGGTTTAACGGTGTCAGCATTGAATAGAAACAGAAGATAACTTTTAAAAGTGATACAGGAATGAGAACTACCAGTGGACCTAGGTAAAGGTAAGACTGACAGAAGGAATGGATTCCCAAGGGGCAGGAGGACACCTTAAGGAGTGGTGGATTAATTCATTACCTTAATTATGGTGATGGCTCCACCGGTGTATACGTGGGTCAAAACCTATCAACGTGCACACTCTAAACGTGTGGTTTACTTCAAGTCAATTATGCCACAATACAGGATACAACTGTTAAATACACACCCAAAGGATGAAGTTGAAAAACATGTGCAGGCATTCCTTGATAAACCCATATCTTGGGGTCTAAGTGATTCATAGGACTCGCACAAACTCCAAGGATCTTAAGGCTGGAAGTCTCCTCGGATGTCCGGGCCTCCAGCATGCCTCAGGAATCCAGTCTAGATGTGGGGAGGGGGCTAGCGAAGACAGACCACTCCTTCACAGGGATCCTGCATCGCAGGGCAGCTTTCACGACTTAAGAGCCGGTTGGTGACAGCAGTCGGTCCGGTTCCCAACATCTGCCTTTTTCCACACGTCAGGGTCAGCATCAGGCATCAGCTTCGGAAAATGATCATGGGAAACAGGAGGGGAAGGATCTCTGAAGACCACTCTCCTCCAGACCTAATCCACTGCGCGAATAAACGCTAAACAAACAGATCACTCGACGAACAGGGCGCTGGCGTGAAGCTGATCTCTTCCGTCCTTCGGCGGAGCGGGGAATGGGTGGGACGGCCGCGCTCTGGCTCGGTATAGTTCCAGACCGGCCCATTCACTCTATGGTTTAGGTTTCAGGTCGACCCTGTAAAATCGAAGGGCCAAAGTCCGGCGGAACCGGAGGAACTACATTTCCCAGCAGGCCGTGGGCGCCGGCGTGCCTGCCCTTCTTCCCTGCGCGCCGGCGTGCCTGCCCTTCTTCCCTGCGCGTGCAGAGAGGTCTCTGGCTGTGGTTGCGCAGGCGGCCGCATGGATCCAGGCGGCCGCATGGATCCCGCTGGCCGGTGGCAGAATCTGCCCAGCGGGCCTAGCCTAAAGCACTTAACCGACCCGTCTTATGGGATCCCGCGGGAGCAGCAGAAGCCAGCGTTGCAGGAACTGACGCGGGCGCATGTGGAGTCCTTCAACTATGCTGTGCGCGAGGGGCTCAGCCACGCGGTGCAGGTGAGCCCGGCGTCCTCCCCGGCTCCTGTCCGCTCTGCGTTGCTTGGCGCCGCTTGCCCCTGTGCGCCCCGCGACGGGGCGAAGCTCGAGGCGGGCAGAGGAGAGGGGCCCCGCGGGGCTGGAGGAGGGAGGCGGGTGGCAGGGTGCGTGTGTGGCTCTGGGGGAGAGGGAGATCCAGGAGGCGGGGGGGGTGGGGGTGGAGTGGGGCACTGGCCTCGGGTAGGGGTCCTAGATAGATGGCTTGGAGGTCCCGATATAATCCCAAATAGTTGTACCCCTCGATCGCGCCAGACCCCGCGCGGGGCCTGGCATTTGTCGTCGAGTTGACTAGGGGAATACTAGATGTGTTTGTCACTGCTGGATTTCTTTGTGATTGGAACCCGTAGTGTTTTGTAGGACCGGTCCAGCGTGCGGTGACAGCCATGCACAACGCACGCGCTTTCCTATCACTGGGAGTTTCACTTCTCCGAGAAACTTCCCTGAAAAGGTTCTGAGCCCATTCGCCCAAAGTCTGTACTGTGGGAGGTCGTCCTTCCACGGTCTTCTTCGCTCAGAGCCTTAAAGGGAGAAAGTGCTGGACACCTGTTCTGAATTAGGTGGGTGTTAAGGAAGATAGAGATGAGGCATAGAAGCGAGATTCGGTAGCTGTAATACTTGTTCAGCGTTAAGTGATTGATCTAAAGGAGAAGGTAGGAGAGTTCAAGTGAAGGTGGTGGTGGAGGGTGGGAGGAGGTTGAGTCTCCTTTAGTCAGCACAGCCACTGTCTCCAGGTACTAGGCTCTGAGGGTCAGGAGGAGGCAGTCCTGTGGGAGACACAGTTCTTGCTTTTGAGGGCTTGGTATCATGTTTTGCGAGTGGAGTGGAGGAGAGGAATGCATGGAAGCAGTCAGTGCCAGTACTCTGGAGAACTGCTCTGCGGAGCAGTACAGTAGGGTATTTGGGGAGCACATAGGAGGCAAGGCTAATCCAGGCGCTTGAGACAAGGCAGGGTCAGGTGAATTGAAGGGGGGAGGAGAGTGCACTCCCTCCGGGGGAAGCGGAAGAGCACAACTCAGGGGACACCACTGTGTGGGTTTGTTGGGTAGGATTTGTGTCCTGAGAAATAGGGGTAGATTTGCCAGTTTCTGATACTTGAACTCTCCAAATAATACATGAGCCATTGAAGTTTCTTTGAAGATTAATTAATACTCCTTCACCTTTTGGCAAAAGATAAGGCTGATGGGAAATATTTGTGTCGTATCTCTTAGAAAAACCATGTCTAATTAAAGGTTAATGAGCACTGGGGTTTATTGAAACAGTGAAAAAAAGAGCCCGGGATTGAGATGATCAAGGAAGACTTGCTCTAAAATAAAAATGCACGTATACACAAGACTTTTTTAGGAGGAGTCATAGATAGACTGGCAGTTCTCAAACTTTTTCGTCCCAGTACTCCTCCCACTCAAAATTCTTGAGGGAGCATAAAGAGCTTTTGTTTATCAGTATTTACTCTATTAGAAATTGAAGTTGAGAAGTTTTTAGAACATGAATTCATTTAAAAGATAAACCAATTAGATATTAACATTTTTAATAAAAATATTTTGGGGAAGGAAGATGAAAGTGGTGGTGGCCAGGGTGTGGGTCCTGGGAGTCTGATGGCTGCAAAGGGCAGCTGGGACCATGGTGCTGTTGAGTACACAAACACCCTCCCACATTACCAAGGACGAGCTCTTGGGGCCGTATCCCAGGGGCCCTATCCCAAGACCCCAGAAGAACCAGCCACTGCTGCCAAGAAGTATATAATATGGGGGTGGAAGACTACCAGCCATACTCAGATGACAGACAACATGGGGTACAGCGACTGCCCGAAGCTCCCTGACCACTCTTGGCAGGAGAGGGATCCATGGTATGACTGGGACCGCCCAGACCTGAGGTTGAACTGGGATGAACCGATGTACTGGAACCTTGACATGTACATCGGGAGCCTTGTGGACACATCCCCTATGCCTGTTTCCTGAAATCTCATGTGTAAGCACCTCTTGGGCTTCGTGGCCTTCATGGTGTTCATGTTTCGGGGTGGGGAAACTTATGCCACCTAGCAGCCCGTGGGACCAAAGCGGTATCCTTATAATAATCTGTACCTGGAATGAGGCAGCGATCCCACTGAAGAGCCCAAGCTGGTGGTTCTTTATGAGATCTGAGGAGGCTCCATCAGCTTTGTGCCCCCTAAGGGACTCCCCTATTTCTAGAGATTTAACCTTAATGAAATCCCTGATAAAACTTAGTGCTATGGTTTAAAAAAAATTTTTTTTCTAAAGCAGAAAAAATTAAAGGTAAATGATATTTTTGCACATCTTTTAAATGTCTGGCTTATTAGAAGGCAGCTGGATTCCCATTTCTGCTTCTGTATTCGACGTCTCGCAATATGTTGTTTTAATTAAAAGTACATGTAGGAAATGTAGCTTGCCCGGATTATGATGCTGCACCGTGAGACTAGGAGAAAGTGTTGTTGCAGAAAACACACTAAAGTAAATGACTAACAGAGTCCAGGGAAGAATAGCCTTTGTCATATTTTTGTTTGCTTAGAGTTTTGCGCAATTTGGGATGTGGGGGGAATGGATTCCTTCATTCTGTGAGTCTAGATTTATATAGTCATCTTTTCAGAATACAGTCAATTCTCCTTTTTCAGGAATTCATATTTATGAATTGCCTACTCACTAAAATTTTATTTATAACCCCCAAGTCAATATTCACCATGTGCAGGGGCACCTGAGTGACTCAGTGTAGGTTAAGCCTCTGCCTTTGGCTCAGGTCATGATCTCAGGGTCCTGGGATAAAGCCCCGCTTTGAGCTCTCTGCTCAGCAGGGAGCCTGCTTCCCCCTCTCTGCTTCTCTGCCTACTTGTGATCTCTCTCTGTCAAATAAATAAATAAGCTCTTAAAATATTCACCACGTGCAGAGTGGTGAAAAATTTGTATTGCCCAACGGCGGTCATCCTGACTGAGGCCCAAGAAGGTGATGCTCCGCTTTCTTTTTATTATTATTATTATTTTTTTTATTTTTTTAAATGATTTTATTTATTTATTTGATAGAGATAGGCAGAGAGAGAGAAGGGGAAGCAGGCTTCCTGCTGAGCAGAGAGCCTGATGCGGGGCTTGATCCCAGGACCCTGAGATCATGACCCAAGCCAAAGGCAGAGGCTTAACCCACTGAGCCACCCAGGCGCCCTGATGCTCCGCTTTCTTGTTTCAAGCTCTCGTACTATAAATAAGTATCCTTTTCGAAGTCTGCCCAGTTTTTCTCATTCTGGTGCTTTTTATTGGTGATTTATTTCACTGTTTAAGATGGTCCTCAAGCACAGTGCTATCTAATGTTCCAAGTGCAGAAAGGCTGTGACGTACCCCTTAAGAGAAAATCTGTGTTAGATAACCTTTGTTCAGTCATGAATTAGTGCTGTTGACTGTGGGTTCAGTGTTAATGAATCAACATATATATTGAATAAGGTATCCTTAAAACAAGGTTATGTATTGATCAGTTGACGAAATGTGATCGGGGACGCACAGGAACCTAACTTTGTCCTTCCCCTCAGAACAGTGGTTCAGTGTTCACTAATCCAGTGTCTGTGTCAACTTTATAGACCGTAACTATCTCAAGTAATGAGGTTGCATTGAGATATAGATAGTGCAGCTATGGCTTGAAAAAGTGAATCTTCTCCCTTTTAAAAATTAATGCTTAATTTTAAAGCTTAAACAGGGCAGATTAAAATTTTGTTTGAGAATAAAATATTAAATTCTAAAGCAATGCCAGCTTTAGATAAAATCGTAAAATTTAGAAAAGGACAACTGAACTGACATGAGCAGGAGAACCTTCTTTATTTTCTTGGCTCCACTTTTGGCGCTCTTGTTCTAACACTAAGGCTCGGGGGTTGTTCATAGTCGATTGTAGGGGAGCTCAGTGATGCCCTTTCCTCAGAAGAGCAGAGCTTCCCCCAGGGAGCGGTGCAGAGAAGCAGCTGTTGCGGCAGAAGAAGAACCACGGCCCCCACCTGTGGCTCCGGCTTCAGAACGAGGCCACCGTGGAATGAAATGTACAGATATCAAAGAAGGGCATTAGAGTGTCCGGTCCTAAATCAGCAGGTGTTTCCATATCCTTGCCTGTTAGGCGCAGTCCCATTTGTGTTGGCTACATACTTAGCAGACACCAAGTATAACAGAGAAGGCAGACACTCGGTTCAGAGAACAGCTTTGTTCTGTACATAACTGTCTCTCGAGACTGCTACGAATCTGACTTATAGTAGACCGTCATGATCTGAAGTAGTACGTTATCGTTTTAGGGACTTGGGGTGTGAGTAGAATGGATGTAGCTTTAACCCTCTTCCAGATAGGTCACTGCGGCATGGTAGGCATCAGTGCTTGTAGAACGTGTGGGGTTTGGAAGAACCATAGAGAAAGAGGGTCTTGGAGAAATGCAAGCAGTTAATAGTATGGATTGTATTTCAGGCTATCCCTCCCTTTGAATTCGCTTTCAAAGATGAGCGCATCTCCCTCACTATTGTGGACGCTGTCATCAGCCCGCCCATGGTTCCGAAAGGGAACATCTGCAAAGAGTTCAACATTTATCCAGCCGAATGCCGGGGCCGGAGGAGCACCTACCGGGGCAAGCTGACGGTCAGTACAAGCGACAGCATGTGACCCTCACACAGTGCGTTTGTGAGACTACAGCTCACGCCTCATAGAGCGTATACCAGAATTCTGCTTTCTTAGCACGGTGGTCCAAGAGATTCCATCTTCTCAATCGAAAGCATACAGTCATTTACTTTCCGGCCTTCTTCCTTACTCTCTTAAAGTACTTGTTCTTGTAGATGCCCGTAATTTCTTTTTCTTAAGTATTTTTTTTCTTTCCTTTCCCTTTAGGCTGATATCAGCTGGGCAGTGAATGGAATCTCAAGAGGAATCATTAAACAGTTTCTTGGCTATGTTCCCATCATGGTGAAGTCTCAGCTTTGCAACTTACACGGCCTTCCTCCCAAAGCCCTCATTGAGCACCATGAGGAAGCAGAGGTAACTGCGGGCGCCTGGTATGCTACAGGGCTGGGCGATGCTAGAGAAGGCCCGAGGTGGGGGCGAGAAGATCCGACACTCGTCAGTGGGAGTCAGGTTTTCCTTCTCTGCTTCCGTTTCTGGATGGGAGTCAGGTTTTCCTTCTCTGCTTCCGTTTCTGGATAGGTTAAACGGGGCTGGCTCCCTTGTGTGCCTCCTGTGCTGGGCTCAGAATGAGGCTCAGAGACAGTGTCTGAAAAGTGGCCATACAGTTAGAGAACATTATTATTGTGGGGGAAGAATTGACAGGCTTTTCCCGAATTTTCTGTAGGATACACATTTTGAGATGTTCTGCTTTACCAGCAGTAAGACTGTGTGAGCATATTAAACGCTTCTCCTACCTTCCCTTCGGCGTCTCTTTCAGCCGTGTTAGTGGCTTTGCTGTATTGAGTTGGAGTGATCAGGAGCACAGACTCTGCCTGCAATGGGGAGACTGTGTAACGTGGCAGGATGAGCGTGATGGTGTCAGGTCTGGTTTGACACCCAGATACTCCACTTACCACTTATGTGGCTTTGGGCACATTCCATCTTTCTGAGCCTCTGTTCCCTCTGCTGGGCGTCACAACTGTGCCACTCGTTATTCCGAGGATTAAGTGGGATGGTAACATAGAACTCCTAGCATGCTTACACCTGCTTCAGAGTGGGGCTGCCACTGTAGTAGTTTTGTTTTTTTTTTTTTTAATTACAGAAATGAGATACCAAAACTGTGAAAAAATAGTTTCCTCTTTAGCCAATCTGAATTTCTGGTTTCCAGAGTTTTTGTACAAAGCTTTTTTTTAACTTATTTGGGAAACCTTATTTGCCTGGAAGCAAATGGCTATTGTTTTCCTCTCTTTACAGTAAGTTTTTTTGTTTGTTTTGTTTTGTTCTGTTTTTTAAATATCATATGAAGACAAATCATTTTAGGGGACAAAAGGGCAAGTTAGGTCAAGCCTGTCCAGTGGAAGAAAGTACCCTGATTTTCTTCCATACTTTTCACCCAGGTCCCCAGAACCGTTTTAATGCACGTGAGAAGACTGTTAGTTCACACGCTGACAGATTCCATACACTTTCCAAGGGATCTGTAGGCCCTTTCGCCTCCGTGTGCACCTGGCACTATATCTGGCAGGTAGTTTCATGTTTACAATTAATGTATCTTATTTTTTTAAATTAATATAAAATGTGTTATTTGCTTCAGGGGTACAGGTCTGTGAATCATCAGTTTTACACAACTCACAGCACTCACCATAGCACATACCCTTCCCGGTGTCTATTACAATTAATGTATCTTTGCTTAACAAATTATAATTCATCTCTTTGGCAGGAAATGGGAGGCTATTTTATAATAAATGGCATTGAAAAAGTCATCCGGATGTTAATTATGCCTCGGAGGAATTTCCCCATTGCAATGATAAGACCAAAATGGAAAACCAGAGGGCCTGGCTATACTCAGTATGGTAAGTTGTGGTGACTTTAGGAATGTTGTTTTAGAAAAGTTTTGTTTTTCAGGGGCGCCTGGTGACTCAGTGGGTTGAGCCTCTGCCTTCGGCTCAGGTCATGATCTCGGGGTCCTGGGATCGAGCCCCACATCAGGCTCTCTGCTTGGCAGGGAGCCTGTTTCCTCCTCTCTCTACCTGCCTCTCTGCCTACTTGTGATCTCTCTCTCTGTTAAATAAATAAAATCTTTAAAAAAAGAAAGAGAAGTTTTGTTTTTCTAGTGTGCATTTCTGTGCTAAGAATTTATAGTGAAAAACCCTACTTTCTATTATGTGTCATTTTTTTCACATTGAAAGAGCACATGTATTTATGGTATTACTTATGAAGATGGAGGTTGGCCTGACTTAACCAGAGGTTGGTACGGGCCTCAGAAGTCTCCTGGTGCCGTGGCATTCCTCTTGGGGTCCCTGGCAGACAGCCACCTGGACTCTGAGCATTCTCTGTGACCGGGCCTGGCTTCTAAGACAACATTTTACATTTTGGGGCAGCCCTGCAGTTAAATAATTTATTCTAATAATTGAGCTAAAAATCAGCCTCTAATGATAGCCCTACGTACTGGATCTAGAATAACAGCATCTCCGCAAGTCACAATGTCTAGTCATTTATCCTGCATCACTGATGCAGAATGTCTCAGTGATCTTTGTTTAACGCAAACAAACTTAAAATCTAAAATTCTGCTTTTCTCCATTTGAACTCTTCGATCAAGCCATCATTTCTTGACTGGATTCCACAGGGTATGAGGGATATAAAGTGCTGTGCGATCAGGCTCTGCAGGGTGCTAGTGATATAGCGTGTTATAAGACACGGACCCTGCTCTGGAAGGAAACTTCGGAGTTGGATTAAATTTCTGTAGCTTCAGTTACTAAGGTTTTCAACCCAGGGAGGTTTTGCACCCTAGCGGACATTCGGCAAGGTCTGGAGACGTTTTTGGTTGCCAGTCTTTGCTAACCTTGGTGATTTGGCTCTATTTTTAAGAGGGTAAATGGGCACCTGGGTGGCTCAGTGGGTTAAGCCTCTGCCTTTGGCTCAGGTCATGGTCTCAGGGTCCTGGGATGGAGCCTTGCATCAGGCTCTCTGCTCAGCAGGGAGCCTGCTTCCCCTCCTCTCTCTGCCTACTTGTGATCTCTTTCTCTCTGTCAAATAAATAGAATCTTCAAAAAAAATTTTTTAAGAGGGTAAACATTATTCAGAAGAAAAACCAACAATGGAAGCAGTTACGGTATTACTGCGTGTTTGACTTCTTGCTTTGTTTCAACAGGAGTCTCAATGCACTGTGTGAGGGAGGAACATTCCGCAGTCAATATGAACCTTCACTACTTGGAAAATGGCACGGTTATGTTGAACTTTATTTATCGGAAAGAACTATTTTTTCTTCCTTTGGGATTTGCGCTTAAGGTGTGACTTCAGGAATATATTTCTTTGGCTGCGAAGACCTTCACTGGGGGGTCACGTTCTGTGCAGAGTGGATGGATAAGGGTCTCCTCAGCGGTGTTCGTGCTGTACTAGTTGTACACCGCTCCATAACAAATTCCCCAAAACTCCGCGGCTTAAACCATCCGTAACCACTTCCTTCTTACTATTTCTGTGGCCGGGAGTTTGGAAGTGGCTGGGACTGGGGGGCACATCTGCCTTGGGATGTCAGGAGGTTGCAGTGAGATGTCAGTATGGGCTGTGGTCATTTAGAAGGCTTGACCGGGGGGCCAGAGGGTCCACGTCCAGGGTGGTCGCTCACGGCTGGCCCATCATTACGGGCTGTTGGTGGGAGGTCCCAGTTCCTCTGCAGGGGCCTTTGGACAGGCTATTTGAGTTGGCTGTCTTCCCCAAGAGGGCTAGCCAAGAGAGCAAGGCTGCACCTGCAGTCCCTTCTATGACCTGTCCTTGAGAGTCACACATCCACTTTTCCACCATATTGTCTTGGTCACTCAAGCCAAACTGACTTAGTTTGGGAGGAGGCTGCATAAGGCTGTGAATACCAGAAGGCGAGGCTCACTGGGGTCATCTTGCCGTCTTATCATACAGCCTCTAATGATAGCCCTACCTACCGCATCTAGAATAACAGCATCTCAGCAAGTTCAATGTCTAGGCATTTATTCTGTTGCGTCACTGATGCAGAATGTCTTAGCGATCTCCGTTTAAAGCCGAAACAAACTTAAAATCTTATCTCAGAGAGTTCATTTCGATTCACCAATAGTGGAGTACTAATTCTTCTTGGATGTTAGAAAAATAGAGAATTGTTACCAAATGGGTAAAATGGTTCAGTTATTATGAGTAATTCAAAAGAAAACCTTTTTTTTTTTTTTTTTTTTTGTTCTAGGCACTTGTCAGCTTCTCCGATTATCAGATTTTTCAGGAGCTCATGAAAGGCAAAGAGGAGGACTCTTTCTTTAGGAACTCCGTTTCTCAGATGTTAAGGATCGTCATGGAAGAGGGTTGTTCCACACAAAAGCAGGTTCTTAACTATCTAGGTGAACGCTTCAGAGTCAAGCTCAGTCTTCCTGACTGGTGTCCAAATGAACCAGCTGCAGAGTTTCTGTTTAAGTATGTGTGCTTTTGCTCAAACTGGTTTGTTTTTTTTTCGTGGGGCGGAAGGTGTCAGTGGTTCTTTTTATTGGTTGTGGGTAGTGCTGGTGAGTTATCTGGGACTCAGAATGGACCTGCAGGTAGGATTCTGGTCCAAGGAAGGAGGGGCGGGCCCTGTGTTTCCGTGGCCATCCTCACCTTTTCCTTTTATGGTAGTTCCATTTTATTTTATTGTACGTTTACACTTTTACTTTGAAACAACTCCGGACTTCTGGAATCTCTGCAAAATAGGACGGTGGACACTTCCATTCGCTAGTCGGTATCATTTTGACTACATTTGCTTTCGTAGTTTCTCTGCACGTGACAAACATGTTTCTTTGTGCAACATTTGAAAGTTGTAGGCAGGATGTCCCTTTCTTTCCCCAAGGCAGGGACTCTGGGTTCTGTAACCACTGTCTAGTTCTTAGCACCATCTAATATGTAGCCACAAGACCCATCAGGAGCCCTTGAATGGCCAGAGCAACTGAGAAACTGAATTCTTAAGTTTATTTAATAATTTTAATTAATTTGGGGCACCGGGGTGGCTCAGTGGGTTAAAGCCTCTGCCTTCGGCTCAGGTCATGATCTTAAGGCCCTGGGATCGAGCCCCACATTGGGCTCTCTGCTCAGCGGGGAATCTGCTTCCCCTTCTCTCTCTGCCTACTTGTGATCTCTGTCTGTCAAATAAATAAATAAAATCATTTTAAAAATAATTTTAAATTAAATGTAAATGGCCACATGGTGTTTGTCACGCCGTGTTGTCCAGCACAGCTCTGGACCTTGTGACGATGTGCTGTCCTTTTGCTTATGTTGCCAGTGAAGATGAAAAGCAATTTTTTGAAAACGAGTAAGCTCTTCTAGGTAAAGAGGAAGCAGGCCCCTTGGTCAGTAGATCATCAAGTACTAGTAGCAGCAAAAATGGTTTTTTAAGCTTTGCTTTCTCTTTTGACAGCCAGTGCGTCTGTATCCACCTGAAATCCAATACGGAAAAGTTTTATATGCTTTGTCTCATGACCCGGAAGCTCTTTGCATTAGCCAAAGGAGAGTGCATGGAGGACAATCCTGATAGTTTAGTGAATCAGGAAGTCCTGACGCCCGGTCAACTCTTCCTCATGTTTCTGAAGGTAAGCACCTGCTGCTCTCTCCCCGGCCAGCTGCCCTTCTCGTGGAATGGTGTGGCAGTTTCCGGCAGTATTGTTTCCTGCGTGGTAATGATTTGTAGTTTGGGTGTTTTTCATAGTTTGCCTTTTCTTTTTGTTTGCTTGCTGAGCAGTCGGGGACTTCATCAAAGATCTTAGTTTATACTGAATTCAGAAATGTCCTTCATGGGGTGCCTGGGTAGCTCAGTGGGTTAAAGCCTCTGCCTTCGGCTCAGGTCATGGTCTCAGGGTCCTGGGATCGAGTCTCGCATTGGGCTCTCTGCTCGGCGGGGAGCCTACTTCCCCTCTCTCTCTGCCTTTTCTGCCTGCCTCTCTGCCTGCTTGTGATCTCTCTTTCTCTGTGTCAAATAAATAAAATCTTAAAAAAAAAAATGTCCTTCATGTTTCTTAGTGGCTAAGTGAAGACAACAGCAGATCTTGGTCGTATTATTGATGACCCCGTGTGACTGGCCTAACCATGTGTCATTTCCTTTTGCACCAGTTTTGTTTTAAGCTTCTAAACCTCTGAACGTGGGACACAGTAAGAATCTTCAGGAAGGTACACGACAGTGACCTAATTTGAATCACAGCCTTGCATTGGCCATTTCACTGAGTGTTGCTGCGGAGATTGAAGTGTCTGTCATTTCTGTGCTTGTTCTGAGGGCTTCTCAACCGTGAGGGAGCGAGAGCAAGTGCCGGGCTGCCCTTGCTGAACTTGAGAACAGATCAGGTGGGCACCGCGCCTCACCTTCCGTGACGTTTCCCTTCCCTGCCCTCGGCACCGTCTGCTCAGCCTCATACGCCTCAACCTTTCAACAGAAAGGCTGGTGAACCTCCCAGGAAGGCTTCTGAGAGGCCTCTCTGGCTTCTCTTGCTTTGTCGTGTGCGGCCTTTACATATAAGTCCCCGGTCACCTGGTGACGCGCACCCAGTCCAAAAAGTGCGAGAACCTAAAAAAACACATTTGGCAGGAAAAACTGACTTGCAGTGCGGGGGGCTATTTATAATTTTTACTGATTCTACTTAGTGTGACAGTTTGTATGTTTCACTGTAGAATTCTGTTTGATTACAAGCCAGTGCCTCAGTCTTCATCAGAGCTGCTAGGTTTGTGCGCCTGCTATCTTTCTAGAGTCTGGAAAAAAAAAATTTTTTTTAAGATCTTATTTATTTATTTGACAGAGATCACAAGTAGGCAGAGAGGCAGGCACAGAGAGAAGGAAGCAGGCTCCCTGCTGAGCAGAGAGCCCAATGCGGGGCTTGATCCCAGGACCCTGAGATCATGACCTGAGCCAAAGGCAGAGGCTTAACCCACTGAGCCAGCCAGGTGCCCCTAGAGTCTGGAAAATTCTTAATACTGAAATACATTTGGCCCAAGTGGTCCTGTGACGCACTGCTTCTTAAGGAAAAGTTTGTTGTGAGGCTTAAGTAAATATGCCAAGGGCCAGCATACAGTACGTGCCCAAGAAATGCTGCTTGCTCACTTAGCAAGTTAATGACAGAGTGACAGGAGGCAGACGTGTGACTCAGGAGTGAGGTTAGCTCCTCATTCCCCTGGTCTCCTCCTATCTTGGGTTACAGAGCTGCTCCCCATGTCTCTGATCCCTACTTGCCTGACTTTATCTCCTCTTTTCTGTCTCTTCTGTCTTATTTTCCGTTGTGTTTCAGATTTCTGGAAGAAGGAACAGTCAGTCTTTCCTACTAGTTTGTCAGCCATCTTGTATTTGGGGTGTCGTTTGGAGACTTTAACCTCCTCTTAGTTGTTTTAATTGGTAGGGCAACGGGCTGCTGCTTGGTCTCAAAGCTTTGTTTTTGTTGCCTGTTTCTGCCCGTTGAAGCTGTTCTGAGTGCTTGATAAAAGCCCTTTTTTGGGGGGGTTGTTTGAATATTTTTTTTATTTATTTGACAGGGACACAGCGAGAGAGGGAACACGGGCAGCGGGAGTGGGAGAGGGAGAAGGAAGCTTCCCGCTGAGTAGCAAGCCTGATGTGGGGCTCGATCCCAGGACCCTGGTATCATGACCTGAGCTGAAGGCAGACACTTAATGACTGAGTTACCCAGGCACCTCTGATAAGAGCATCTTTTTTTCAAGTTTTTTTTTTTTTTTTTTAATTTTATTTATTTGACTGAGCCACCCAGGCGTCCCTGATAAGAGCATCTTAATGAAGACACTCTAAGGCCAGAGCAAACCACTAGTGTCGAGAGTGTTGACCGGAGCACTTTTGCCCCACTCCAGGGGACATTTTACGGTGCCCAGAGACAGTTTTGCTTGTCACGGCTTGGGGGATGCTATAGGCATCCAGTGGGTTAGGGCCAGAGATGCTGCTGGACATCCTACATGCATGCTAGACCCCTCACCATGAGGAACCATCCAGCCAAAATGTCGGTAGTGCCGAGGTGGAGAAACCCTCATCTATCTATCTTTGTAGATTCTATCTTAAGAATGCCTGACCTAGGGGCGCCTGGGTGGCTCAGCGGGTTAAGCCTCTGCCTTCAGCTCAGGTCATGGTCTCAGGGTCCTGGGATCACGTCCCGCATCGGGCTCTCTGCTCAGCAGGGAGCCTGCTTCCCCCTCTCTCTCTGCCTGCCTCTCTGCCTACTTGTGATTTCTCTCTCTCTGTCAAATAAATACATAAAATCTTAAAAAAAAAAAAAAAAAAAAGAATGCCTGACCTATAATAGTGCATGGTTTTCAGGTTTATAGGCCAGACATTTTCCATGTCAAATGTATAAATTAGTGGGCATTTGTTGCAAACGTACAGATTACATGGGAGTAGATACAAAACGTGAATAATTTGAATGTAATGGCTTAAATTTTATTTCAGGAAAAAATGGAATCTTGGTTAGTATCTATTAAAATAGCTCTAGACAAGAGGGCTCAGAAGACGAATGTGTCCATAAACACTGAAAATTTGATGAAGATTTTTAATCTGGGAACAGACCTTACAAAACCGTTTGAATATCTTCTTGCTACTGGAAATCTGCGTTCTAAAACAGGTAAAACTAAACGGATTGGCTTTGTTTTAGTTACACTGCGTTTGCTCAGTGTAGATTTATATATTGCTAAGAGAGGTTCTCTTTGAAAGTGAACTTGTCCCTTTCAGTAATGACCGATTTGATGTTGTAAATTTGACAAGTATGTTTTGGTCTGAAGGACTTGAGACAAAGCATCCGTGGAGCTTAAATCTACTTCTCGTTGTCATGTGCATCTCTGTGGCTCTTTCCAGAATACTAAAGACAGTGTAGGTCTCTGAGGAGCAGTCACCGGGACAGATAGTCTGGGAGGGTTGTAGATGTGTGCCTGTCCCTAAACCAGGTGCTTTAGAAAGGCCTGGAAGACTTATGTGGTCATTGAGAGCCCAGAAATCTGCTGGTTTTGTTTTTTTTTTGTGTTTTTTTTTTTTCCAAAGAGATGGTACTAATGCAGATTCTTTTTTTTTTTTAAGATTTTATTTATTTATTTGACAGACAGAGATCACAAGTAGGCAGAGAGGCAGGCAGAGAGAGAGAGGGAAGCAGGGTCCCCACTGAGCAGAGAGCCCGATGTGGGGCTCGACCCCAGGACCCCGAGATCATGACCTGAGCCGAAGGCAGAGGCTTAACCCACTGAGTCACCCAGGCGCCCCCAGTGCAGATTGTTCTTAAGGATAACAACTTCTTACACATTCTCCTGGCCTCGCTGATAAGTACCGTTTAGTTACTTGCTGTTTCATATTCCTTTAACATTTCCCCCTAAGGTACTAGTAGAGGAGAGAGAGAACCGGGAGACTGATATAATTTGGAAGTCTGGGGGGTTTTACTGCCTTTTTACTACTAGTTTTATAAACTCTTCCCACTCAGGAGAGCTAATAAATTTTATAATAACTCACTCTGTAATTTATAGCATGCCCTGAGGTGCTTGTCCTCAGAGCCTCAAATCAAAAGAGACTTGTGTTTTTGTTTTTTTGTTTTTAAAGATTTTTTTTGTTTATTTGACAGACAGAGATCACAAGTAGGCAGAGAGGCAGGAAGGGAAGCAGGAAGCAGGCTCCCCACTGAGCAGAGAGCCTGATACGGAGCTCGATCCCAGGACCCTGGGATCATGACCTGAGCCGAAGGCAGAGGCTTTAACTCCCTGAGCCACCCAGGTGCCCCGAGACTTGTGTTTTTAAGTTGAGCCTGTTTCTGACCGATTTTTGTTTTATGAAGGTCTTGGCTTCCTGCAAGATTCTGGCCTTTGTGTTGTGGCTGATAAGCTGAACTTCGTACGCTATCTCTCCCATTTCCGCTGTGTGCACAGAGGGGCGGATTTTGCCAAGATGAGGACCACCACGGTACGCAGGCTGCTGCCGGAGTCCTGGGGCTTCTTGTGTCCCGTGCACACCCCAGACGGGGAGCCCTGCGGCCTCATGAACCACTTGACTGCTGTGTGCGAGGTGGTCACACAGTTTGTGTACACGGCATCCGTTCCCGCTCTGCTGTGCAGTTTGGGTATGTGGGGTGCGGCCAGAAGCCATCTCGTTTGGGTGTGTGGGTTTTAACAAGTGCAAACTATTAAGGTTTGCTTCTTTGGAGGCTGAACAGAGAATTCCTGCAAGAATTGTTTCCTCTTCTATGCTGGTGTTGGTCTGGTCTCTTGGCTCTTGTATAGGTCAGATACATGAGCAAAGGAGGAATTAAATGCGGTTTTGTTCTTATACACGTGCACGCGCGTGCGTGCGCGCACACACACACACCTCCCCAACCCCCAACCAAAAAAAGATGTCAAAGCATTTGAAATAAAGCAGCATTCAGCATTGAATATCAGAAATAACGTTTTGGGTCACTCTCTGTGCATCTGGTGGCTTGACCACTGCATCTCTAAGTAGGGAACCGTGTCATTTTGCAGGAAGACAGTTGAAAAGGAGTAATCTAGTCTGTACCCCCAGTGTCATCAGAGACATAGTCTTTGTTCCCAGGGATCTTCTAGCTGCTCTCTCTGCTTTGGCTGAATGTCCTAGAATGATCACAAAGCAAATACATTTTAACAAGTAGGCAAATTCACAAGTGTGGAATCCACAAATAATGAGGGTCACATGTGGTTAGGTTTTGGGGGAAAAGTTCATCTATTTACATGGTTCAGATCAAAATATAGAAGGTATACAGTGGAAAACCTCTCTTACGCCCTTGTCCCCCAACTGCACTCCCCCCAGAGTCGCCAGTTGCTCATGTGTCCTTGCTGCAATAACTTAGAAACACTAAAGCAATAAAAAAATGTGGTTTAGAGACAAGATAACTAGCTGTCTAAAATGACGAAGCGGCTGCTGAGCCCATCTGGAGGGAATTCTGGCTGTAGGAGAAAAGCATTCCGACGTGAGCGTTCTGTGTGTTTGTTTCACCAGGGGTCACTCCAGTTGATGGAGCGCCACACCGACCGTACAGCGAGTGCTACCCTGTCCTGCTGGATGGCGTCATGCTTGGCTGGGTGGATAAGGAACTTGCTCCTAGCATTGCAGATTCGCTCCGACATTTTAAGGTGATCTTGCCTCTTGGTGAATTAGTCTGTGCTTTGATCTTGATTGTCAGTCTTTTTCTCGTTGTTGAGGTAGCCACAGGACTGTCCAGAGTATTCAGGGGGTCTGGAGGTCAGAAGCTAATTCCTAAAATGCCTGGGTGGCTCAGTGGATTAATCGTCTGCCTTTGGCCCAGATCCTGATTCTAGGGGCCTGGGATCAAGCCCCACGTTGGGCTTCCTGCTCAGCAGGAGCCTGCTTCTCCCTCTGCCTAGCGCTCCCTCTCCTTGTTCTCTCTTTCAAGTAAATAAATAAAATATTAAAAAAAAAAAAAAAGATACAAAGATGCCTGTACATCCCCCTCTGCTGGCCTCGTAGGTTGGGGTCAGTGATGATACTTTGACCTGAACGCATTTTTTTTGTAGTTTTCTTGAGGCCGTACTCTAACAAATTTTAACTTTTTTTGTTTTGTAAATACCAGTGGCCTACAGGGGGCCTCAAAATAGCTTCTTTGTATTTCAAGTAATATTAAAGATCGGCAAGATACAAGTCATGTCCTGTTGGCTTCTGGATCTTGAAAGTATATTTTTTAAAAATCAAATAGAATGACATCTTTTAACTAACTTACTTGGAATGTTCCTAACGAGAGCCTTATTACAAGATGACGAGCATTGAAGAATTGTTCTTTGGCAACAGGATGAATTGTAGTTCGTGCTCTGGTCTATTTGGTTTAGTTTTGGTTTTTTAGTTTTTAAAATCGTTTTACTTTGGTGTAATTGTAAACGTAAAGATGTTTAACAGCACGAAGAGCTCCCATGTACCCATTCCCCGGATCCACCAATTGTTATGTTTTGTTCCACGGGTTTATCATTTGTATGCTCTATAAACAGGTACCTGGTTTTTTTCTTCTGAACCATTTGAGGGTGGTAGACAGATAAGACACCTTTCCACAAAGATTGCAGAGCATTCTTCCAGAGAACAAGGAGTTTTTCTCCTCAATAACCACAGCACGCTTTTTTTTTTTTAAGATTTTATTTATTTATTTGACAGAGATCACAAGGAGGCAGAGCAGCAGGCAGAGAGAGAGGAGGAAGCAGGCTCCCCGCTGAGTAGAGAGCCCGATGCGGGGCTCAATCCCAGGACCCCGAGATCATGACCAGAGCCGAAGGCAGAGGCTTTAACCCACTGAGCCACCCAGGCACCCCACAGTATGCTTTTTAACTTCAGGGAAGGTCAGCGTGGTGGAATACGCCACTGAAACTCAGGTGATGCCTTTATGGCGTTGTTTTCACCATCCTGGGCTGGGCCCCGGCCGCATCGTGTATTACGTGTAGTTATCATGTTGCTTTCATCTTCTTTACTCTGCAACAGTCCCTTAGCCTTTCAGGTCTTGACTTTAAAAAACAAAAAACAAGGGGCACCTGGGTGGCTCAGCGGGTTAGGCCTCTGCCTTCGGCTCAGGTCATGATCTCAGGGTCCTGGGATCGAGCCCCATATCAGGCTCTCTGCTCCACGGGGAGCCTGCTTCTCCCTCTCTCTCTGCCTGCCTCTCTGCCTACTTGTGATCTCTGTCTGTCAAATAAATAAATAAAATCTTAAAAAACAAAAAACTACAGGCCAGTTATTCGATATTCTTTAATTTATGTGGGCATGGAGCTTTCTGATGATGTGATTCAGGATATCCTTTCAAGAGGCACAGGAGGCTGGCCTGTCCCGCAGCTGGCTGTGTTAATTATGATCACTCTGAGGTTGTAGTCTCTAGGTTGACCCGCTGCGCCGTTACCAGTTTCTGTGTAATTAGTAACTTGTGGAGAGAGATTTGGAAGCTACATGAAAGCCCTTGCCCTCATCAGATTTTCCCCCACGAGCTGTGACTTCTTTGCAGAATTACTACTATTCTGGGGGCACCTGGGTGGCTCAGTCAATTAAGTGTCTGCCTTCGGCTTGGGTTATGATCCCTGGGTCCTGGGATCGAGCCCCAAATCGGGCTCCCTGCTCCGCGGGGGGCCTGCTTCTTCCTCCCTCTCCCCCTTCTTGTGTTCCCTCTTTCGCTGTCTCTCTGTCAAGTGAGTGAATAAAATCTTTAAAAAAAAAATTACTCTTCCATTGAGGATTCTTTGCTGAGTTTGTTATTACTGTGATGGCTTCCAGATGGTTTCCTAACTCCATTGTTCCTTCGGCGTTTCTGAGTTGCTGTTCGGTAAGGTAGAGTTTTCCCTTCTCCATTTGTTTATTTATTCACATCAGCATTGATTTATAAGATGCTTATTTCATTTCATGAGTATTCCATTGCTGCTGCTCATTTTGATGCTCAAATTGGATCCGTTTCCGCCCTCTCCAGAAGTCCCTATCCTTTGGTTTTGATTATAAATTCACATAACAAAATTTACCATTATAACCATTTTAAGTTCAGTGCCGTTAAGCACATTCATAGGGTTGTGCAACCATCACCCTGTCCATCTCCGGAAGGTTTTCGACATCCCAGACTGAAACTCTGCCCATTCCGCAGGAGCTCTCTGTTTCCCCCTTCCCTGATTCCTGGTGAGCACTCTTCTGCTTTCTTCAGGAACTTTGGCTTTGCTAGGTACCTCATGTCAGTGGAATCATACAATATTTGTCCCTTTGTGTCTGGCTTCTTTCACTTGGCATAATGTTTTCCAAGTTCATCCAGGTCGTAGCATGGGTCAGAATCGCATTCCTTTTTTATTTTATTTTATTTTATTTTTTAAAGTAGAAGCTTCTCTAAGCCCTTTTTTTCTTTTCTTTTTTTTTTTTTTAAATTTTATTTATTTATTTGATAGAGACACAATGAGAGAGGGAGCACAAGCAAGGGGAGTGGGAGAGGGAGAAGCAGGCTCCCCGATGAGCAGAAAGCCCAATGTGGCGCTCGATCCCAGCATCCTGGTATCATGACCTGAGCCGAAGGGATGCTTAACAACTGAGCCACCCAGACACCCCCACATTCCTTTTCTAGACGGAAGAGTATCCCATTGTATATACCACATTTTGTTGAGCCATTCATTCATTGGTGGACACTTGGGTTGCTTCCACCGTTTGGCTGTGGTGAATACTGCTGCTATGAACCCGATATCCAAGTACTTTTCGATTCCTTGGTTTTAGTACTTTTGGGTGTCTGCCTCCCATTGGAACCACTGAATCATATGGTAATTCCGTGCTTCATACTTGGGTATGTTTGGGGACGAATCTAATATTTTCCCTTAGATGTGTACTGAGTGTATTATATTAATTTATTCCCTAATAATCATCATTCTCTAGTCATAGTGATGAATAATGAATCCTAAATTCCTGGAATAAATCTCGCTGGGTCTTGGTGGATTTTTTTCTTCATTGACATGAGTATCTGCTTTATAAAAAGAATGAGAAAGTTTTCCTTTGTTTTCAGTGCCCTGGAACAGTTTGTGGAGCATTAGGTTATCTGGGTCTAAGTCTGCTAGAATTCCCCTCTGAAACCATCTGGCTAGTGCTTTCTTTGGGGGTAGTTTCTGGATACCTTTATTTCTAATACGGAAATGAATCATCTTTTAAAAGGTTTTCTACCTCTCTTGAGGTCTGTTTTGGTAAACTGCATTTTATCCATTTCATCTTGATTTCTTATAGGTATGCAGAGTATACCCATGATTTTAAAGTTTAGTTTTAATGGTTTTTTCCTGTTGTTATTTCCTACTCAGCACATTTGTGTGTTTGTGTCCCCTTTTTTTCTTGTTTAGGTTAAGTGAGGGGTATTTGTTTTTTTTTTCTTTTTAAGAACCAAGAATTTTGATTTGTTGTTTTGAACCTTTTTCAGTACTATACCTCATTAATTTCAGGTTCTATCTTTGTTAACTTGTAGTTGTGTGTTTTTGTGTCTCTGTTGGCTTTTTTTTTTTAGCTTTTGCATTAAGATTTTAACCCATCTATTTTTTTGATGACTTGATTAGCTGTGACTGCCCTTAAGTTCGGATATATAGGTTTCATTATTTTTTCACATTTCTGTAATGTGAATTTACCCAGGAGCTGATTAATAAAAGTTTCGTTGTTTTTTAAATTCCAGGTGAAGGGCCTTTTCATTGAGTACAGTTTATAGGTTTTTGTTTTGTTTTAAAGATTTTATGTATTTGACAGAAAGAGACACAGCTAGAGAGTGAACACAAGCAAGGGGAGTGGGAGAGGGAGAAGTAGGCTTCCCGCTGAGTAGGCAGCGTGATGCAGGGCTTGATCCCAGGACTCTGGGATCGTGACCTGAGCTGAAGGCAGAGGCTTAACGACTGAGCCACCCAGGCACCCCCATTGAATAACGGGTTTAAAATAAAACCAGTAACGTACTACATTCTAGACGTCAGAGGACAAACTTTTACTTAGTGTGTTTGTTCACACACACCTTCTTGGTTTACCTTTCCCTGAGTCTTCCCTATTACCAGTTTGTCGCATAGTAGGGCTGTGCCCCCCAGAAGGTAGGGCTTTTGCCAGCTCTGGATACTGGGTGAGTAGCATTCTGTGCGGTGATGAGACTGGCAGGGCACTAGGTTGTTACTGGCATAACTAATTTCCTCATACTGCTTTTTATATTTGACCTCCTTTCCCATTCTGCCCACTTCCTGGGTGGCAGGAGATAGATATAAAACACATCGCTCCTTAATTGAATTCTTTTTGTTGAAAACAGGTGTTGAGAGAAAAAAGAATTCCTCCCTGGATGGAAGTGGCCCTTATCCCCATGACAGGAAAACCAAGTCTGTACCCAGGATTGTTCCTGTTTACCACTCCTTGTAGACTGGTGCGTCCCGTGCAGAACTTGGAATTAGGCAAAGAAGAACTAATTGGAACTATGGAGCAGGTACGTAGAGCATTGTGATGAGTGCCTGTGTGTGCTCGTGTAGTGTACAACTTCAGGAAACTTAATAACCGCTCTGGTGGTTTTTTTTTCTTTTTATTTTTTTTTTTTCCCTTTTTATTTATTTTTTCAGCGTAACAGTATTCATTCTTTTTGCACAACACCCAGTGCTCCATGCAAAACGTGCCCTCCCCATCACCCACCACCTGTTCCCCCAACCTCCTACCCCTGACCCTTCAAAACCCTCAGGTTGTTTTTCAGAGTCCATAGTCTCTTATGGTTCGCCTCCCCTCCCCAATGTCCGTAGCCCGCTCCCCCTCTCCCAATCCCACCTCCCCCCAGCAACCCCCAGTTTGTTTTGTGAGATTAAGAGTCATTTATGGTTTGTCTCCCTCCCAATCCCATCTTGTTTCATTTATTCTTCTCCTATCCCCCTACCCCCCCATGTTCTTTTTATTTTTTTTATGAAGATTTTATTTATTTGAGAGACAGAACACAAGCATGGGGAGCAGCAGAGGGATAGGGAGAAGCAGGCTCTCCACTGAGCAGGGAGCCCGACGTGGGGCTCAATCTCAGGACCATGAGATCATGACCTGAGCTGAAGGCAGAGGCTTAACCCACTGAGCCACCCAGGTGCCCCTAACCGCTATTTTTTAAAAGTGTTATCAGGGTGCTTGGGTGGCTCAGTCCCACTCTTGATTTTTGTTCAGGTCATGGGATTGACCCCTGTTCAATGGACGTCAGCTTCAGATTCTCTCTCCCTCTCTCTCTACCCCTCCCCCTGCTTGTGTGCTCTCCCTCTCTCTCAAAAACCAACTTTTTATAAAGTGTTGTCATTGTTTAGTAATGATTGGGCATTTGAAAGAAAATCAGAACTTACCTTCTGCCTCCTTTGTGACCTCTCACACACCGAGAGAGAGGATTAGTGGTCACATCACCTGCCTGCCCATCCCGCCCCGCTCCTTTGCACCTGGCTCTGCCTCAGGTGCTGAGGTGGGAACATTCCATCAGACTTAGAGTATTTGCCTATATCTTTGCAGTTGCAAAACTGTGAGCTTTGTGCTGCTTCAAAATATCTTTCTTCCCATCCTTTACAGGTGGACCAAGGTGCATTTAGAATGAAAAGTGTCAGGCAAACAGTATTTCTGACCCAAAGCTTCCCTGTGCTTCCCAGTGGATCCCATCAGTGTTCGTGATGCTGAGTGGGGAAGGTTTTCATTCCAGTCTTTGAGTCCCAAACTCTGAGAGAGAGGGAGAGCTAATATGTTAGCCGTCAGTTACTCCGTGCCTTGAACTTCCTTGTCCTTCCTCTTTTCCAGATCTTCATGAACATTGCCATCTTTGAGGATGAGGTTTTGGCTGGAGTTACCACTCACCAGGAGCTCTTCCCTCACAGCCTGCTGAGTGTGATCGCCAACTTCATCCCTTTCTCCGATCACAACCAGAGTCCCCGGAACATGTACCAGTGCCAGATGGGTAAGGTGGAGGGGAGAGTGGTGGTATTCACAAAGAAAGGTGCTTGTAACTTTTTCATTGTGAAACAATTTCAAACTCAGAGAAATGTTGCGAGCACGGCACACAGAACTCCCATAGGCCCTTTATGTAGATTCTGTTAACGTGTTGTCCCACGTGTACCGTTTCCCATTTGGAGGTAAGCTGCAGACCCGATGCCCCTTCACCCCGAAGCATTTCGTTGTGTATTTCCTACCCCTTGCATATTACGGGGCAAGGATTAACATCAGGAAGTTTACCATTGATGTCATTATACTGCTTTATAGTCCTTACTCAGATTTTGACGGATCGTCCCCAAAACACGGTTTATGGCAGATTTTTTTCTGTGTAGCACCTAGTCCGCGATCACACGCCGCATTTAGTTGTCGAGTCTCTTCATTTGTTTAAATTAGATCCTTAGCCTTTGTCATCTCTGACACTGATGTTTTTGAACAGAAAGGTCATTTTGTGGAATGTTTGTCGATTTGGATTTGTCTGAGATCTTGTGATTGGATTTTTGAAGAACATAAGACGTCGTTTTTCCCCATATCTCACCACGGCCGATGCCCTGCCTGCCCACCCAGTGATTCCGATTTCCACTGAGTAGTTGTATCCCTTGAGCCAGGAAACCTTCCTTTAGTGCTTTTTTTAATAGTTTAGGTTGCTGGCTACAAATCCTCTTCGTTTTTATTCCTCTGAAAATGTCTCTATTTGATCTTCACCTGGAACTGGATGTACAATTCTGATTGGACAGTTACAGTTTTTCAGCACTTAAGAGATATTACTGGGTCTCTTCTTGGTCTTTGTCATTTGTGTTAGAAGTCAGTGGTTGGGGACGCCTGGGTGGCTCAGTGGGTTAAGCCGCTGCCTTCAGCTCGGGTCATGATCCCAGGGTCCTGGGATCGAGTCCCGCATGACCTCCTTGCTCGGCAGGGAGCCTGCTTCTCTCTCCACCTCTGCCTGCGTCTCTGCCTGCCTGTGCGCGCGCTCTCTCTCTCTCCCCTTCTCTCTGACAAATAAATAAAATATTAAAAAAAAAAAAAAGAAGTCAGTGGTTGTACGTGTCATCATTTGCTTGTATGTGATGTGTTATTTTCTCCTGTCTGTAAGATTTTCTCTTCATATCTCTTTGGTAGCTGATTGTAGTATGCCCACATATGATGGTCTTTGTGTTTGGGGTTTACTGGTCTTCTAAAATCTGTTTTAAAAGATGTCGTCAAATTTGTACTTTTCTGCCATTATTTCTAGAAACCCTGCTTCTGCCCTATTCTCTCATACCTCCTCTGAGATTTCAGTATGTGTCATCTATGTTAAACCTTTTGATATTACCCTATAAGCCATGGGGTCTCTGTTTTGTTTTGTTTTGTTTTGTTTTGTTTTGTTTTCCCTGTCTTTTTTTCTTTCTCTTCAGACTGGATCTTTTTTTTTTAAGATTTTATTTATTTATTTGACAGAGAGAGAGAGAGAGTACAAGCAGGGGGAACAGCAAAGGGAGAGGGAGAAGCAGGCTCCCTGTTGAGCAAGAAGCCTGATGTGGGGCTCGATCCCAGGACCCTGGGATCATGACCTGAGCCAAAGGCAAACACTTAACCAACTAAGCCACCCAGGTGCCCCCAGATTGGATCATTATCCTCATTATCCTTATGAGGATAATTATCCTTTCATTATCCTCACTGGCTTTTTATTCTGTTTTGGATATTTAATGTTTCAGCCCTTTGTTTCCTTTTATTTTTTATAGTTTCTGTTTTCTCAGAGATTGTCGTCTTCTTTGTGAATTTTTTTCCTTTGTTTTTGAGCATAGTTGTAACAAGTCTTTAAAAACTGTTGTCTGCTAATTACAACATCTTTTTTTTTAAAAGATTTATTTATGTATTTTTTAGGAAGAGGGAGAAGCAGACTCCCCACTGCAGGGAGCCTGACTTGAGGCTCGATCCCAGGACCTCGGGATCATGACCAGAGCCACCCAGGCGCCCCGCTAATTCCAACATTGGGTCACCTCGGGATCAGTCTCCATTGATTACATTTTTTTTCTTCAGCATGGGTTCTGTTTTCCTGTTTCTTTATATTTCTAGAACTATCGGATCATATCGGGAACATCGTAAATGATAGGTTTTAAGACTCCGGGTTCTATTACGTTCCTTTGAAGAGGATTGGTTTTTAGATTTAACTGATAGATAGCTGAACACAGCAGTTGAAGCATGTTCTTCTAGCCTTAGGTGGGCTGCTTGGGTCTGTCCCATGCATGCACAGCTCAGCCCACTGAGATCTGGACTCAGTTTATACATAGAACTTACGGCCCTCCCTTTATGTTTCTTTCCTTTCTAAAATTTTCCCCCTGACTTTCCAGTTGCCATTGTATTCTGAACTCTATTCCTTGGCTGTTTAAGCCAGTAAAACTATAGGTTTCTATTTGGGTTATAGCCGCTTTGGGTGACTGGACAGCTGGGCCAAAACAAACAAAAACATTAAGACCTGCAAAACGTAGTATTTTACTCAGTCCCATTTCTTTTGTCCAAGTGTAAATTCTTCTCCAGTTCCTCACGGCTTCTGGTTACTCTCCAGTGCTTTCAGATTGTGTGTGTGTGTTTGTGTGCCCATATGGTGTTTGTGTTTTGTATTGTTCTGGATCTTATGTGTAGAGGGTGGTCTTGTAGGAGTACCCTTCTATTACTGGAAGCCAGAAGTCTCCTTTTCTGTATTCTTAAATTATATATATATATGCCCTCTCTTAAAAATCTTTTTGTTTCAAATTGATTCTCTATAGTATAAAGTAGAAAGAAGTCTTACTTTCCTACCCTGGGAATTAACAAGTATTGACTTACAATGTAATTATAAGTAATTATAATTAAAAATATACTTATAAAATAATTAACAAATATTGACATTTTGCTCTGTGTAAGAAAGTCATCAGATAATAGTTACTATCCCGTTTTTACCCCTTCTCTTCTCCCACTAGTAATACCTTATATTTGTATATATCCTTTATTATCCCTTGTTATGCTTTTCGTACATTATACATGTGTCCGTAAACTCGGTATGGAAATCATCTAATATTAAATGTCGTTCTGTGCTTTTCCCCACTCAGCGTTGTCTTCAGGGCCTGGTTCCACAGCTACATGTGGTTCTGCTTCATTTTGATGCTGTGTATTAGTCTGTGGTGAGCAGACCCACCGTGATTAACTTATTCGTTCCCCTATGATGAATGTTCTGTTGTTTCCTATTTTATTTATTTTTTTTAATATTTTATTTGAGCCAGAGAGTGAGGCAGAGCACAAGAGTGGAGGGAGAGGCAGAGAGCGAAGCAGACTCCCCACTGAGCAGAGTCTGAGGCAGGGCTCGATCCCAGGACTCCGAGATCATGACCTACCTGAGCTGAAGGCAGATGCTTAACTGACTGAGCCAGCCAGGCACCCCTCCAATTTTATATATGACCTTTATAATCAGGGGGAAAAAAAGATGCTAAAGTTTTTTTTCCCCCCTTTGTAGGGAAGCAAACCATGGGCTTTCCACTTCTCACTTACCAAGCTCGATCAGATAATAAACTGTATCGTCTTCAGACTCCACAAAGCCCTTTAGTGAGACCATACATGTATGATTATTATGACATGGATAACTATCCAATTGGGACAAATGCCATCGTTGCTGTTATTTCTTACACTGGCTACGATATGGAAGATGCCATGGTAAGTTCTCCCAGGAGATGTCGTTTCATTCCTTTTACTTTTTAACTTTTTTGTTTACTGTGTTTCTACATCCTGGTGCGTGAGTGTTCTGTTAAATGATGAATTGCTAGTCTCCATGAAAGTGGCAAGCCCTAAGGGATATTCACTAAATATTCAGATACGCATGTATGGTGCATGTTTGAGTGCATAGTATAAGGTGTTGAATGAGTATAGTCTTGGGTATATCTACCTTTTATATTTATGCATGATTAGGTTTTAAGCCATAGTGTAGGTGGCTTGGAAAATGTGTTTTGTTTTGTTTAAGATTTTATTTATTTGAGAGAAAAGGCACAAGCGGGGGGAGGGGCAAAGGGAGAGGGAGAAGCAGATTCCCTGCTGAGCAGGGAGCCTGATGTGGGGCTCCATCCCAGGACCCTGGGATCACGACCTGAGCCTAAGGCAGATGCTTAACTGACTGAGCCACATAGGTGCTCCAGAAAATCTGGAGTTTTTATTTTATTTTTTAAATATTTATTTATTTGTCAGAGAGAAAGAGAGAGCACACAAGCAGGCAGAGTAGCAGGCAGAGGCAGAGAGAGAAGCAGGCTCCCCACTGAGTAAGGAGCCTGATGCAGGACTTGATCCCAGGACCCTGGGATCATGACCTGAGCCAAAGGCAGATGCTTAACTGACTGAGCCACCCAGGCATCCCTGGAGTTTTTTAAATAGAATGCCAGTTATCCTAAACCATGTATTTTAATTTTAACCATTTTTATTGTAAAAATCCCCATTTGGCCTCGTCTCTTAAATTAACGATTCTTTGATCTCATAGATCGTGAATAAGGCCTCCTGGGAACGAGGCTTTGCCCATGGAAGTGTCTACAAGTCTGAGTTCATAGATCTATCTGAGAAAATTAAACAAGGAGATGATAGTCTGGTGTTTGGAGTCAAACCTGGTGACCCGCGGATTCTGCAAAAGTTAGACGACGATGGCTTGCCATTCATCGGAGCCCAGCTACAGTATGGAGACCCGTATTATGGCTACCTGAACCTCAACACCGGGGAAAGCTTTGTGATGTACTATAAGTAAGTTTGGGTACCCAGTGCTATTTTTTAAAGGCTGTTTCTCAGTGAAGTTGCTGAGGTCAGTGAAATCTACCTTGTAAGAGGCAAATTTCGGAGAAGATAAAAGCGGTAGCTCCCTGACTGACTTAGTCATAACTGAATTGGCATTTCTTTTCTTTCTTTCTTTCTTTTTTTTTTTTTTTTTTAAGATTTATTTATTTATTTATTTGACACAGAGAGAGGGAGAGATCACAAGTAGGCAGAGAGGCAGGCAGAGGGGGAGGCAGACTCCCCGCTGAGCAGACAGCCTGATGCGGGGCTCAATCCCAGGACCCTGAGATCATGACCTGAGCTGAAGGCAGAGGCTTAACCCACTGAGCCACCCAGGCGCCCCTGAATTGGCATTTCTTAAATGAAACAAAATTTGGTATCTGCTGGTCGGCCTTTGTTTTTCTGCTTCTCTTGCCAGTCTGTTATGATTTGACAAGCTGCCTGTGACTTCTTTTAAAACTAGGCTATTCAAACTTAATCATCTCTCTCAGGATGTAGTTAGGGATTTTCCTAGCTAAAAATGTCAAGTTCATGATGCCTTTTGCTGAAATTAAAAATACTTAGCTTATTTTATGTCTCTGAAATGGTTTTAGCTGTAGGTCTTTGTAGGTGGTCTCTGTCGCTGTTCTTTTGGGTGAGCAGAGTTTCATAGTGAACGGAATCGGTAGCCCTGTTCACAGGTGTTTTTAGGGATACCAGCTCTCTTTGTGCTGGAGAAGAGATGTGAGAATAAGTTGTGCAGATATCCTTTATGAAGCATTAATTATGTCAGTTAAAACTTAGAGGTGTCTTTGTCAGCGTGAAGAGAATAGTTGGACCTTCCTTCTGCTTTTCTTCCTAGGAGTAAAGAAAATTGCATCGTGGATAACATCAAAGTGTGTAGTAATGACACCGGCAGTGGGAAGTTCAAGTGTATCTGCATCACGATGAGAGTCCCTCGGAACCCGACCATCGGAGACAAATTCGCCAGTCGCCACGGGCAGAAGGGCATCCTGAGCAGGCTGTGGCCAGTAGAGGACATGCCGTTCACTGAGAGCGGGATGGTCCCAGACATTCTGTTCAATCCTCACGGTTTTCCCTCCCGCATGACCATTGGGATGTTAATTGAAAGTATGGCAGGGAAGTCCGCTGCCCTGCACGGCCTCTGCCACGATGCGACACCCTTCACCTTTTCAGAGGAGAACTCGGCCTTGGAGTACTTCGGGGAGCTGTTAAAAGCCGGTGGCTACAACTTCTATGGCACCGAGAGGTTGTACAGTGGCATCAGTGGGCTAGAACTGGAAGCAGACATTTTCATAGGTGTGGTTTATTACCAGCGTTTGCGCCACATGGTCTCAGACAAGTTCCAGGTTAGAACCACGGGAGCCAGAGACAAAGTCACCAACCAGCCTATTGGGGGAAGGAATGTCCAGGGCGGAATCCGTTTTGGGGAAATGGAGCGGGATGCTCTTTTAGCTCATGGTACATCTTTTCTCCTGCATGACCGCCTCTTCAACTGTTCGGATCGCTCGGTAGCGCACGTGTGCATTAAGTGTGGTAGTTTACTGTCTCCGCTGCTGGAGAAGCCACCCCCTTCCTGGTCCGCCACGCGCAACAGAAAGTACAACTGTACATTGTGTGATCGAAGTGACACCATTGACACTGTTTCCGTGCCTTACGTTTTCCGGTATTTCGTAGCTGAACTGGCAGCCATGAACATTAAGGTGAAACTGGATGTCGTTTAACTTGATGGCACCTTTCCGGTTAGGAGAACGATTGGATTAAAACAAACTCTAACTTGGGCTCAGTGAAGAGATGACTCGGTTCCTCTGGAGTTTTTCTCAAGGGCGTTCGGGTTTTCCACCAAGACCCGCAACTAAGAATTCAGGATTTCTGAGTCTCATCAGAATAATAACTACTGAAGCTGATTTTCAGTGTATTTGTTCAAAAGTTCCATAAGCATCTTCTTTAAAAATGATACACGGATAAGTAGAAGGATATACAGGGAAGTCTTTACAACCCCGGGGTCCCCGTACTCTACTTTCTCTGGGCAGTGACTGTCGAACATTTTTCTGTCTAGAACAAAGCAACCCAATACAAATACTATGCAAGCCATATATTTCACTTTGTATTTGCTTATATCTACATTAAAGTAAAAACCAAAGGTACCTCTATTGAAGTGTAATTGTTAAACAAAACGGTGCATGTTTAACGTGTACAATTGGACGGGTTTGAGCATATGCATACACCTGTGAAATGATCACTGCAATCAAGGTAAGAAACACCACCTCCAAAAGATTCCTTGTGCCCTTTGGGGTTTTATGTGTGTGTGTGTGTGTGTGTGTTTGGTAAAAACGCTGAATTTGACACCTACCCTCTTAACAAATGTTTAGATATACAATAAAGTATTGTTAACTACAGGCAGAACTCACTCATCTTGTATCAGTGGAGCTTTACACCCGCTCGACAGCAACTCCGTTTCCCTCCCACCAACTCCTGGTAGCCATCATTCTAGTCTGACTCTTTCAGATCCCTCATAGAAGTGAGATCATGCAGTATTTGTGGTTCTGTGACAGGCTTATTTTACTTAGTGTAATGGCCTTGAGGTTTATCCATGTTGCACATGGCAGGATTTCCTTTTTTAGGGCTGAACAATATTCCATTGTATGTATAGCATGTTTTCTTTATTCATTTTTTTTTTTTTTTAAGATTTTATTTATTCGAGAGAGTGAGAGAAAGCACCGGCAATGGGGGTGTTGAGGGGGAGAAGCAGGCTCTCTGCCAAACAGGGAGCCCAATGTGGGACTTGATTCTGGACCCTGGAATCATGACCTGACCTGAAGGCAGACACTCAACTGACTGAGCCACCCAGGCGCCCCTCTTTGTTCCTCTCTTGATGGAGATTTAGGTTGCTTCCATATCTTAGAAATAATGTTCATATGCTATATTTTATTTAATGTAATACAGCCAAAATGCCATTTCCACGTGTAACAAATACAATTTATGGAGATAGTTTACATTGTTTTTCCATACTAATCTCTCAAATCCAGTGGCTGTTTTTCTGTGTACAATATTTCATTGTTTGGACGTATTGTTCCCTGCTGGGGCGTATTTGGGCAGTTTCATTCTTTGGGCACTATAAATGGTGCTGGCAGTAGATGATCTTGTATTCACTTGTGAATACATGCTCTTTGATGTTAAACTTCACTAAGATAATTCTTGAGTCTGGCTTTAGGTGTCTCTTACTAATAATAAGGCAGATAGAGCTAGACTGAGAAAACTAGTATATCCTGGCTTTGCTTCATTAAACTGTTGGGGAAAAGAAATAAGGAAAAATGCCTCAAATCTATTGGCTGATACTTGCACTACTGTTAGTAGACTCCCAGATGAACTTGACCACCCCATTCCAGTCTCTGTCTATCCCACAAGCCCATAGCTGAGGTATATGGTTCCAAGTCTCCCAATTTTTTTAGGAGCACTAAAAATGGTAACAAAGTTTGTTTTAACTTTTGTTTTTTATTTAAATTCCAGTTAATATATAGTGAAATATTAGTTTTAGGACTAGAATTTAGCGATTCATCACTTCCATATACCATGCAGTGCTCATCATAAGTGCCCTCCTCAACCCCCTTCATCCACTTCCCCCTTCCCCCTGGCCGCCTCCTTTCCAGCAACCCTGTTTGTTCTCTAGAGTTAAGAGTCTTTTGTGGTTTGCCTCTCTTCCTCCCGCCCCTCGCTGTGCTGATCTGTTTTATTTCTTAAATTCCATACCAGAGTGAAATCATGTCTTATCTCTTATTTGCTTAGCTTTTTTAAATTTATAGACTCACAGAATTGACACTGGGTCAATTCCCAGAGTTGAGTCCTGTCTCACCAGTTTTACATGCACTCCTTTGTGTATGTGTGTATAGTTCGGATCAGTCATGCCGCGTGTAGATTAATGTAGCAAACATAATCAAGACACAGGACTACAAACCATAAGTGATGTTAATCCTAGGAAACAAACATGAGATTGCTGGAGGGGAATGGGGTGGAGGGGTGGGGTAAGTGGGTGATAGACATTAAGGAGGAAAAGTGATATAATGAACACTGGGTATTATATAAGACTGATGAATCACTGATCCCTGCCTCTGAAAGTAATAATATACCATATGTTAATTGAATTTAAATGGGAAAAAAAAAAACCCAAACACACAACTATTCCACACCTCAAGGCTCAGCCATGTGTTTTTCCCTTTATAGCTGTCCCCAACCCTATCCCCCATCTTTAACCCCTGGTAACCACTAATCTATTCTCCATCTTTATAATTGTGCTATTTCAAGAATATTATATAAATGGAATCATATAGTGACCTTTTGAAATTGGCCGTTTCCACTCTGCAGTTCCCCTGAGATCCACTCAGGTTCTTGCATGTTTCAGTAACTTATTCCTTCTTACTGCCATTCAGCACTCCATGAGAGGCGCGCAGTTTTTACTTTATCATTTGCGTTTCATTTTTGGTAGATCATGCTTTTGGTGTCATGTCTTAAGAACTCTTCAAGCCCAGGGGCGCCTGTGTGGCTCAGTGGGTTAAAGCCTCTGCCTTCAGCTCAGGTCATGATCTCAGGGTCCTGGAATTGAGCCCCACATTGGGCTCTCTGCTCAGCAGGGACCCTGCTTCCCCATCTCTCTCTCTCTGCCTGCCTCTCTGCCCACTTGGGATCTCTATCAAATAAATAAATCTTTAAAAAAAAAAACTCTTCAAGCCCAAAGATTTTATATATTCTAAGTGTTTATAATTTTATGCTGTACATTTAAATCTATGATCCATGTATCCCTTTTGAGGTTCTTTTTTTTTTAAGATTGGTCCATTTATTAGAGTGTGTGAGTGGAGGGGGTGGGGACAGGTAGAGAGAATCTCGAGCAGACCCTGCCAAGCGGGGAGTCTGACAACACAGGAATCAATTGCAGAACCCTGAGATCACAACCTGAGCCGAAATCGAGAGTTGGACGCCCAACTAAGTTAACCACCCAGGTGCCCCTTGAGTAATTTTTCTATAAGGTGTGAGGTTCAGCTCAAGATTCCTCTTGGTTGTTTGTTTGTTTGTTTTGCCAGAGTACTGGTTATATTATGTATCTCTTTGAATGCTGTATTGGTATAACAAATCAGTGTATGCTGTGAACGGATACAGATGTAGACAAGATACATATTTATACAAATAGAATTGTTGTTGTGAAACAAATGTCTTCAAGGAAGGGATGGAGCTTTATGTAAAACTGAATGTTACTTATGTCTATGAATGGAATATTGGATAACATTAATATTTTAAGGAAATAATACAAAATTGAATGATGGGTTAATTATCCGAATAGTATATGGGCAGATTAAAAACTGTAGTAAAATAGGTCTGTCAGTTTCTGTATTGTTTATAAAAGTGAGTTTCCTAATGAAAGAACAGAACTATACACAAGATGGAATAAATAAGTTGTCTCTGTTAAGAATGCTGATACAACGAAAATGAATTGCCCCACTGTGGTCCTTGAAATGAACCAGTTTTTTTTAATGGACACTCCATACACCCAAGTGGTTGTAACAGGTACTGCAAGATGTATTACAAGAACAGATGTTTCAAGTATGCGTGGTACTTCTTTTGATGGGAAGAAGTGTACCTGTTGGGCAGATCCACAGTGAGGATGGTGCCAACAGGTTGAGTACCTCTTGGGGACCCAGCAGGCGCCCCAGCCCCGCACTGCCATGTAGGGGAGACAGCACAGGCTGTGGGAAAGAGCCTACCGCACTGATGGAAGAGCTGGTCCGGGCAGGCTCCCCGCAGGCTGTCCACACTGCCCTCCCCCTCTGACCCGCTAGTCCCGGTCAGCCTTTTCAACTGCAGGCGTTACGATGGTATAGGGTGCAGCCTGGGGCAAAGGGACGTAGGCAGAAGCGTCCCCCAGAGTTTTGGCGTTGGTGTCCTTGTAAGAGGAGAGCACACAGAGAAGGTGATATGAGTGGAGGCAGAGGTGGGAGTAATGTGTCTACCAGCCAAGGAATGCCAAGGACTGCCTATAACCACCGGAAGCTGGGGAACAGGCATGGAATGGATTCTCTTTCAGAGCCTCCAGCAGGAATCTGCTGCCAGCACCCTGATTTTGGACTTCTAGTTTCCTGAACGGTGAAAATGCATGTCTGTTCTTTTAAGCTACCCAGCCTGTGGCAGTTTGTTACAGCAACCTCAGGAAGCCAATCCCACTGAGGCTCAGCTCCCTATGGAGCACATACTTGTGTGGGTTCTAAATGTGCGATGCCTCCGTGTGGACAGAAGGTAATACTGAAACTGGTGAGGAGGCCCAGGCTGGCTGTAAGGGAAACAAACCACTTAACCTTTCCCACACTTCCTTTTCCTTCTCAAGTGGTGCTGTGTTCTACCTGAAACATCAAATACTACTTGGAGGCAAAGCCAAGAAGTGAGAGCATTGTCCTCTATCTGGGACCAGTTTCTGCACACCTCTCTTTCAGCCTGTGGCCCCCAGCTTCCAAGGACCTGGAAGAGATCAGCACTGGGACCCACTCGTCAGCAGCAGCTTCTGAATCTGCATCTCTTACACCTCAAACCCCATGAACCGACAGTGGATGAGGAAGGTACATGCAGTGCTGAGGGGGTGGCCAGGCCCACTGGAACCCTAGCCCTAGGCAGCCACCCAGTGCAGGAGAAAAGGAATTGCCCTGGGTGAGCAGTCAAGGTCTTGCCTAAGGTCAGTTCCCAGGGGGCAGAACAGAGCCAAGCAGACCGCACCATGAGGGCACCACACACTCTGTTCTGCTGCCTCACACCCATCATCAGGTAGGAAGATTGTGAAGCTGGTATTTGTCAGTTTCTCTAGGACAGAGCCATGGCCTTGACCTCCCAAGCCCTCCCTCACCCAGCACCAGACGGAAAACAGCACACTTAATCCAGGCCTGTGTGGATAGCATGGCAGGGACCAACACGTGGATCCTTTGCCAAACCTCACCGGCCCCTGCCTAGACTAACAAATGGCTGGAATCCAAAAGCAGGAGGCAGGGACGGGATGCACTGCAGTTCTCAGGAATCCTAAAGCTTTGAGCTTTTGGGAACAGATCTGGGAGGCAAAGGATCCAGGAGACACTAGTGAGAAAATGGAAGTTAAGCTTCGAGCAAAGTGTTCATTTTACTCGGTCTTTTTTTTTTTTAAACTAAGGAGCTTAATAAGGAGAAAAAAAATAAATCAAGAACTGGGAGACCCCCTCCAAGTCACAGTATATGGTTTCCTCTTAACAATTTTCTGTGCCACTGTTTCCAGAGGAGGGGTGTTTCCTGAAGCTCCAGGGGCTTCAGGACTAGCCAGGGGCTTCAGGACTAGCCAGGGGCTAGTGACAAGAGATGTAATGTGACTGGAAAAGCATGTTCACTGCTGTCCTCAGCTTGGAGATTTTACATGTATTGGGCTCGTCAGGATTTGCCTCCCACCCATCATATCCTATAAACTTAAGACCAAGAGGGGGCACTTCTAGGAAAGAAAAACCCAGGAGATGAAGGTGGCAGAGAAGCCACCTGAGGGGAGAGGAGCCCTCAGGACTCCAGGAGACCCTGTCCTCATCAACAGTGCTCTTCTCATAACACCATTAGGAAATCACCGACACACCCGGGCACCATCCCTTCCTGCCACATGGCCCCTTCAGGGGATCAAGGGTCAGGACTCATGCTGTTGTACCTCACAAATCATCCGGTCAAAGTTGTGTCTGTGTTGCCATTTGTGGCAGCTCTCAGTCTGGCCAGGGATCGAAGCACCGGACAACTCCCTCCGGATGCCATTCTACAAGTGCACCCTCCCATCCAACCCCCCGTCACACTCCCTGCCCTTCATCAGATCTGACATGCCCCACCTGGAGGACTATATGCTGCGTGAAGCACACGGACAAATGTCACATGACCTCACATATGTGGAATCTAAGTTGAACTCGTGGAAACAGAATGGTGGTTGGCAGGCCTGGGGTGTCTGGGAAGTGGGGAGATGTTGGTCAAAGAGTATAAACTCTATTAAGTAAGTTCTGGACATCTAATGTATAGCATCAGTTAATACTAACATATTGTATTCTTGACATTTGCTAAGAGATAGGATCTCAAATGTCCTCATCACACATTAAAAATGTTAACTATGTGAACTGATGGATATTACTGTGGTAATCATTTCACAATACCTATGTATACCAAAACTTCACACTGTATACCCCTTTTTAACAGTATGAATTTTGGTCTTTTACTCCCTGCTGGGGAAACAGTTCCTGGCACACAGACAGCACGTAATAAGTATCATACAAGTCAATGAGTGGCTCTCATTTTATCCTCACGCAATCCTGCAAGCAGATGGTTTCATTCATTCCATTATTACTCTGCCAGACCCCATGCTATGGAGGGGATCCAGCAGTGACATGAGACAGATACAAGGCCCCTTCCCTTGTGGGTCTTGAAGTAGGCAGAATATACGCAAACAAATACAGTAACAAATTCTGATAAGGCTAGAAAGGGAAAGTACACAGTGCTCAACAGCATGTGCTCAGCAGGTATCATTTCAGTCTCTACTCACAAGGGCATCCTTAAGCAGCTGTTATGGAGGAAACTGAAACCCAGAGAGCAGATTCTGTCCAAGATCTTGGATTCAAACCCAGGTCTGCTTCACTCCATAAGCCTACCTTGCATTTGATCCCTAAGAGGAAGTTAGTCAGACTCTTGAGCTACAGGCCAAAAACAACCTAGAAGCTTGGAAGCACAAGTGTCACACTTCCCGGGGGGGCGGGGTGCTGTATCCTCTTGGGGTCTTCATCACACCTACTAATGAACTCACATGTTTGAACCCCTTCCCTTGAGGGAGCACGTTACAGGGAATTTGAGGTAAGACTCATGAAGTGGCAAGGGACAGGTTAAGATTTCACTTTCCCAGGAGAGAAAAATATGAGGATTCAGTCTACATTTGAAGCCAAAGCGTTCTCTGTCACTGAGGGTGTTCCCTTCCCCTCTTCTCCCATCAAAAATACACTTGGAAGTTTTTGCAAGAATAGGAGGCCTTGGGCAAAAAGCTTTCCTTCGGTGCCCACGGCTCCAAACCTACTCCTACCAAGGCAGGTTCGGGTGGTCAGTGGGACAATCATGTGTCCAGGGCCAACCAGAGCAGCTCATGGTAACAGTCTCCCGTAACAGCACTCATTTCTCCAGAAATGCTGAGGGTCAAGCCTCTGCTCCAACTGTTCACATGCACTATGCCCTATGTAAAGGACCTCACCATCATCCTCCCCATTTACAGATGAGCACACCCATACTCCAAGTAGCTGTCACTTGCTCACAAATAGCTCTTGTTCCTCGACACTATGATGAAGAGCATTTTATGTTCATTTTGGCTGCAGTCTGGTAAGACATGCACATAGTTGGTGGCTGGGCTGATGCTTAGTCTCCCTCTGATCTTGGGATACTCTCACCCACCCTCACAGGTGGGAAAACGTACTCCCGGGTCTCACAATGGAGGACAGACCAATAGGTGGAAATGATACCCCTCCAGGAAGAATTAGAATTACACATGCCCATAATCGCATGGAGCCAATATTAATACTCAAGTCCAGCCTGGCCCAGGACTTATGCCAAGAAGAAGGGGGCCTGGTCTGAGTCCCCCAGGCTGAGCTGATGGCAGGTCCACGCCGGATGGTCCCCCTTCCCGCGGCTCCGTGCGCGCGCGCACGCATCAGCATCCGGAGAGGACCGGGAGCGCCCGCGCAAGACGGAAGGTGGCACTGCGTCGGTAGGCGTCAGGCTCCCAGTCCCCGCGCCCAGGAGTCCGCAGCCACGGCACCCAACCTGGCCACCAACGGCCCACGTTGAGTGGCCAGAGTAGCCGCTCGCCCCAGCTCCCGGCAGGTGGCTAGGAGAGAAGAGCGCAGGCGGCCTCTCTCCCGTATTTCCGGCGCGGCCACGGCAAGCCGGATGTAGAAAGCGCAGAGCCACCGAGCCGCAGAGCGGCCCGCGACGGCTGCGCAGGCGCCGCCAATACAGGCGGGGCCGGAAGGAGCGACAGAGCGCCGCCATGACAGGTTGGGCCTAAAGGGAACAGATGGGTCTCTTGCCGGCTCTGCGACCGGAAAAAACGAGACAAGGACAGCCGAGTGAGGCGCCGCCATGACAACCTGACCGGAAAAGGCGGAGCTCTCCTCCCGGACTGATTTCCTACCCGCGCTGGCCTGGAGATGTGAGTAGCGGGAGCACCTACCCTGGATCTGCTGCCGCATCCCCCCTCTTCCCGTGATCTGGACCTGGGCCAGCACTCCCGGAGGAAGGGTTGGCGTCTTTGTTCCTCGAAGATCCGACCCTTAGGATTCAGCGCAGTCCATTACCAGTCTCGTCCCTCCGCGTGTCTAGGCCCCGCCCCCTGAGCGTTTAGACTCCGCCCCTCTTCTTCGGGTAACTGGGATCTTGTCAGGTCCACCCTTAACACCCACCCAATCGCTGTCCCTAGGACCCCAGGCACGGTCCACCACCTTGTAAGCCTATGACTGCATAATTGTCACGGCACCTCTGCGATTCTTAGACCCGTTCTTAGAGCTCCAGGTTCATCCCCTTAGATCACCAAACTATACCTTTTGAACCTTCGGATCTGCGCATCCTCTCAGACCTCGCCTGTAGTGCCCACAGACTTGTTCCCAGACCACCGGTCCCGCTCTAGATTTCCAGATCTTGTTCTCAAGAGCTTACTTGTAGGACCATCCAGGTCTATCCCAGAGCTCCAGCCTCACCCAGTGCTTCCACATCATGCCCCTAGAACTCTGAGGCCCACCTCACGGCTTCAAGTCTCACCTCCAGTACCTCTGCCCTCAGACTTAATCGTTAAGACTCTGGTCAATGGATCCTTCCCCAGGACCCAAGACCTTACCACTTGGACTTCTGAACCTCTTTTTAGGACTTCCGAACCCCTTTATGGCTCCCAGGTTTTCTAGAACTCAAGATCTTACTTCTAAGGCCCTATCGAGGGATGCCTGAAGACCCCAAGGCTTGCCTTTGAATGATTAGACTCTTTTTGGAAAAGATCTCCAACATCTTCCCAGAAGCCCTCACCCTATTCCACAATCCCCAGGGCTCATGCTTTCCTTCGCGGTCCATCTCCCTGTCTCTATCCCAGGATACCTTCAGACTCCCATATCTGCCCAAGATACCTACTATTGTTCCCTGCTCCATCCCCTTACTGAGATAAGAACTCCCTTTCTGGTCTGTTGCCTGAAATTACCCTCAGCCCACCATGTCCCACAGGCAGGCGGCCCTGGAGGTCACTGCTCGCTACTGTGGCCGGGAGCTGGAGCAATATGGCCAGTGTGTGGCGGCCAAGCCTGAGTCATGGCAGCGGGACTGTCACCACCTTAAGATGAGTATTGCTCAATGCACATCCTCCCAGTGAGTGTGGGCAAGAATGGGACAGGGTGGGGGCGGGCAGTGGAGTGGAAGTGTGAATGCTTGAAATGCCCTTCCTCCACAGCCCAATCATCCGTCAGATCCGCCAGGCCTGTGCTGAACCTTTTGAGGCCTTTGAGGAGTGCCTTCGGCAGAATGAGGCAGCTGTGGGCAACTGTGCAGAGCACGTGCGCCGCTTCCTGCAGTGTGCTGAGCAGGTACAGCCGCCGCGCTCACCCTCAACTGTGGAGGTGAGGCTGGAGCAGGGACTCGTCACTACTCACCTTTGTCCTTGTAGTTGCTCAAAATAAAGACCTGGGAGTTATCCTCAGCCGCCCTGCCGTAGACCTGTGCGAGCATCTGGGATCCAGAACATGTTCACCTCTTGCCCCTTCCCATAGCCCCTGCTTCAGTCCAGACCCCTCTCTGACCTCTCCACCTCCAGAATCCCTGCCGAGCCTTTTCCCTGACTCTCTGAATCCCCTCTCACTTGCCCTCTACACAGTGGCCAGAGAGAGCATTTAGGAACTGAAAACTCATCCCGGTACATATTTGCTTAGATCTCTCCAATAGCTTCCCATTCGCTCTGAGAACAAAATCCAGGTCCTTGCTGGTTCTCTGTGTTCTTCCCCGGGCTGACCTCATCCACCTCCTTCCTTACCTGCTCTCTTGTTCCCTTTCTCACTACCCCTCTGCTGTACTTGGTGAGGGGATGAGGAGCGAGCAAATGAGTCTTACTTTCTTTAATGATGTGTACAGTACATAAACAGATGTGCAGTATAATGATGGTATTAAGATTTCATGGATGGCTGCAATTTTTAAAAGCTCTCTTAAAAGACCGCTTGGGGAGGCTCCCTGGGTGATGGCTCAGATGTTTGGGCATCTGCCTTCAGCTCAGGTCATAATCCCTGGGTCCTGGGATGAGTCCCACATTGGGTTCCCTGCTCGGTGGGGAGCCTGCTTCCCCCTTTGCCTCTGTGTGTGTGTGTCTGTCTCATGAATGAATAAATAAGATCTTAAAAAAAAAAAAAAGATGTCATTAAAGACCTTTTGGGGAGCAGTAATAAAAACAAAATTGAGAAATGCTCCTTTAGAAGTTAACCATCTCCCCTCACTGAACTGTGCCCTCCTAAGGCAAAAATCACATCTTGAACCACCTCCCTCTTAACATTCTCTCATTTGAGCCTCTGTGTTCTGTATTACCGCTTTCAGTCCATTCTCTGTGGTGGTCCCAGAGCAGTCCCAGAGGAAATCTGACCATATTCTGCTTCACTTACTTATTTTATTTTATTTTTTTTGAGAGAGAGAAAGAGAGTGCGAGTTGGGAGAGGGGTAGAGAGAGCAAAAGAGAGGGAATCTTAAGCAAGCTCCACACTGACTCAGGGCTCGTTCTCAAAACCCTGAGATCATGACCTGAGCTCAAATCAAGAGTTGGCTCACGCTTAATCAACTGAGCCACCCAGACACCCCATGTCCTGTTTCACTTGAAAACCTTTCGGTTAAGTGTCTGCCTTCAGCTCAGGTCATCATCCCAGGACCCTGGCATTGAGCCCCAGGTCAGGGTCCCTGCTGGGTGAGGAGCCTGCCTCTCCCTCTGCCTGTTGCTCCCCCTGCTTGTGTGCTCTTTCTCTGTCAAATAAATAAGTAAGATCTTTTAAAAAAAAAAAGCAAAGCTTTCCATGGCTTCTCACTTCCATCCACCAAATCTAAATTCCAGCACAGCCTATAGGGCCCCCCGCCTACCCTGCTCCCTACTTTCTACATCATACTCTGTTCCAGTCCTAGTGCATGTCTCTCCTGCTGGCAGGCTTTTATCCAGCTATTTCCTTCTGCCTGGACTGCCCTTCCCGGGCCACCTGGCTACTTGCTATTCTGGCTTATATATCGCTGCCTCTGAAAACATCCCCAGCTGGCGCATCCCCATCTCCAGGCTCCCAGGGTGTCTGAGATCCCTCCATCATGGCTTGTATCTCACTGCCTTGTAACTGCTTCATTCCCATTGGCTGTCTCAGAGGGATTCTTGGCTAAATATGGGGGAGATGCCCTTCTACCAGGCCTTGTAGTCCTTGGTTGTTTTTTTTTTTTTAAAGATTTTATTCATTTGACAGAGATCACAAGTAGGCAGAGAGGCAGGCAGAGAGAGAGAGGAAGGGAAGCGGGCTCCCCGCTGAGTGGAGAGCCCGATGTGGGACTCGATCCCAGGACCCTGAGATCATGACCCGAGCCGAAGACAGAGGCCGTAACCCACTGAGCCGCCCCGGCGCCCCCCCTTGTTTTGTTTTAATAAGGGAGTAATAAGTGAAAGATTCAGGCCCTCCGAGTGGACACCAGCAGGAAGGACTTTTATTTATCTATTTTTTAACATTTTATTTATTGGGATGCCTGGGTAGCTCAGTGGGTTAAGCTTCTGCCTTAAGCTCAGGTCATGATCTCAGGGTCCTGAGATCAAGCCCCGAATTGGGCTCTCTGCTCACCAGGGAGTCTGCTTTCCCCTCTCTCTCTGCCTGCCTCTCTGCCTACTTGTGATCTCTCTCTACCTCTCTGTCAAATCAATAAATAAATAAAATCCTAAAAAAAAAAAAAAAGATTTTATTTATTTATTTGACACAGAGAGAGGGAGAGATCACAAGTAGGCAGAGTAGGCATGGCTCGTCATTCCTGCCCTGGTTAAGCAGTCAGCCTCTCCCTGGTCTTCCTGTGGCCATCCTGCCCCTTAATCAGCTCTCCTCTGGCAGCCAGAGGACCTTGTAAAAATGGAAATGAGATCATATCTCTTCCTTTACAGCCTTGTTGTGGTTCCTGAGTGCACTCAGATTGATTACCACCACACCTGCTTCCTCTATTGCCCTGTAACAATGCCAGGACACAGCCGATGCTCAGTAAATACAGCAAATGGTGACTTCTCTGCTCCCAGTGACAGTTCACTGTGTCAGATGTTCACATGACAGATGGCCAAGGTCATCACCTGATAACCCTCTCCCTCCAGACTCTGGACTTGGCAAAGGCAGCCTCTGCTGTGTCTACATAATTTCCCCAGTGGTGGCCCCAGGACCAGGCACAAAAGAGGTGCTAGTAGATGGTCATGTGTTTTTTCCACAGGCAAAGCCACTTCCTGCCTCCTGAGGACTCTGAACCATGGAAAAACGACATGAGTGACTAGCTCCTTGATGTTCCCAGCCCTGAAGAGTGGCCAGGTGGAGTCCTGAGGGGCCTGGACTTGAGTCTGGCTTCTCTGGACAGCAGGACTCACAATAAATAAAGACTCTGTATACCAGGCTTTGCCTTCTGCCTTCAGCAGCTGAGGGGGCCCTGGAGAGCTGGCTGGGCAGAAACCCTGCTCCTCTGTTCCCCAGCTTCGCACAGTGTGCCAAGGAAGGGTTAAGATGACCCCTCTTCCCTTGTTAACTCTGCCAACAGCCGCTTCCAGTCTTCTGTTGCACAGATGCGGGAAAGGCTCTTTCTCCCATCCACTCCAGCATTTACCCAGTCTTTACGGAGCATTTCCTTGAAGTTTAGGGGGCAATAATAACACACTTCTTTTACTCCTGAGTTTTGAAGCAGTCGTGTGATAGACACGGGCACTAGACAGTGGGAATGAAAATACTGGCTTTATTATCGAGAACAGTGAAACCAAGGGGTATGGTTTAGCGTGTGCTGTCCTGGACTTCTGTTCTGTCTTGGTCTGTGTCCTTCCAGAATTCAACCCTGAGAATTAGAGTGCAGATAGTATATTTGGAATGTGATTCCAGAAACATTTGGAGGTGAGTGGAGAGGTGAGACAGAGAGGAAGGCAGCCAACAAAAAGTGCCATTTACCACAGTGAACAATGGACTCAATCTAAGGGGCAAGAGGGTTGGGGTATAGATCACCAACTGCCCGTCTGTCATCGGGGCCAGTTGTCATGGGCACTGATGGTCTTGCACTCCTTCCTGCCCTGTGTGTGGTCCTGTGCCCTGCCATCAAGCAGGCCCTGAGAGGAGAGTAGCCAGGAATCAAGTGAGCAGCATTCAGCGCCCAGAAGAGGACTGAGTGGATCTGGGCAGGGACCAACAGGGGCTGCTGCAGCTTCTCAGTTTCCCCTCAGAAATATGTGTTCTGTGAGCTCAGCTGGTTGAGCACAAGCTCCCCAGCGGGGACAGGTCCTAAAGGGCAGAGGGCAGACAGGACTGTTGTGGGGGAGAGAGCCCGGCGTGCCCCGCTGAGTGTGCCCAGTGCCTACACGCAGATTCACCACTCAGACAAGCCACTTCCCCCTGGAGGTGACTCCAAACTTCCAGAAATTAGAAGTGACTGGCCAGTGCTGATAGATTGGCCACGGGAAGCCCAAGGCTTGTGCCCTGGCTTGGAAAAATGAGCCAGGGTGTCTTCTGGGGATTTGATCTTTAAGACGAAGTTGTCAGTTTGCTTGGGAGCCGTCAGGGTTGCCAGAGCTGCCAAAAGCCATGTGGTGCAAACCAGAGAAAACCCAGGTAGAGAACAGAATGTGATGATCGTTCTTGTGGTTCCTGAACGGACTGCTTGGGTCCTGATGGCTTTCTGTCCCCAGCTTTAGTTTCCTTGGGCTGTGGATTGAGTCCTCAACTTTTTGTATGTTTTCAGCCAAACCCACTTTGCTTGAGTGGGGTTCTGTGCCATGTAATTATAAGGAGAATAACAAGGGGGCGCCTGGGTGGCTCGGTTGGTTAAGCGCCAGACCCTTGATTTTGGCTTAGGTCATCATCATCTGGGTCATGGGATCAAGCCCCATGCCAGGCTCCATGGTCAGTGGGGAGTCTGCTTGAAATTCTCCCTCTCCCTCTGCCCTTCCCTCTTCTCTCTCTCAATTAAATAAAAAATAAAAGAAGGTGATAAGAACAAACAAAACAGGTTGATTAATCTTCACAGAATTTTTGGGGGAAGATTTTATTTATTTGAGAGAGCATGAGAGGGGAGAAGATCAGAGGAAGAAGCAGACTCGATGGAGCTGGGAGCCCGATGCGGGACTCGATCCCAGGACTCCATGACCTGAGCCGAAGGCAAGTTGCCCAACCAGCTGAGCACCCAGGTGCCCCTCTTTTCACAGAATTTACTTTTGACTTTACTGGTGTTCTTTGCATATTTGTTTTTAATTTATCTTCTTTATAATTACCTTTTTTGGATTTAATTTTTTTTCTTTTTGAAATGAATGTTTAGCTCAATGATTCTTAGCCTTTTTTCTTTTCTAATGTACACGCTTAAATTTCCCACAAAGCAAGCCGTTCTATTTTGCCTTTTTCATTGACCCCAGATCATTTAGAAGTTTAAGACTGTATTTTTAAATTTCTGAACATATGGGGATTTTTCTCACTATCTTGCCTAATTGCAATTGGACTAGGGACACATTTTCTATAGTTTCAGTCTTTAGAAATATGTTGCGACTTTCATGGCTTGGCATAGGGTTGGCTTTTGTTAATGTGCCATCTGTGTTTGAATCCTAATCCTTGGTTCATGATGCACTATCTTAGGTCGGGTTCCCCCAGAAACAGATTTTGAGGCAGCACTTTGGAAGATGGCCCCAGAAAGCACTGGTAGGGCAGAGGGAAGCGAGACAGGAAGGGAAAGTAGCACATCAAGGCTGCATTATCAAGCAAGTTACCACTGGCCAACAGCTTAACTCTTTGGGGAACTCTGGGAAACGGAGAACATATACTTCCCACTCAAGGGGGATCTAACTAACCCCCACCAGTCATTTTCCCTGCTCCTTCCTGTGTGCCAGACACACAGGCAAAGTGGGCTCCGGGGGAGAGAAAACTCCAGCAAAGAGCAGCAGCTTCAGGGCGGTTCACTCAGTGGTAGCCACCCTGTGGCCATTCATTGCAACGTGACCCATGGCCACCACCACCATTGTCGCAGCCTGTCATGGTGGCCTCACAGCAGCCCCCATCATCTCAACTCCTTTTGGTGCCTGTCACTGCTGCCTCCCATGCCTGCATCACACCGCAACTACCATTGGTGGAGGTTTTGCAATAACACAAATGCTTTCAAAATGCTTGACTCTGTTCACAAAGGATGGCTGCCTTCAACCAAGGAGGTCGACTGGAAGTGGTGGGCATGAAGGCTGAGGGAGTATTGAGAACAGTGTGGGGAGGGGACAAGGGTCAGTGTAGGGGGACGTGTGCAGATGTTGAAGTGATCAAGTGAGCCGATGACCCTCAGCATTCTGAGGAGGCAGAATATGCCTGTCAAGGGAGTGCAGAGGTGAGGAAATAGGGTATGTTGGCCCGAAAGCAGAGTATGTCATCGAGAGTCTCCATTTCACCTGTGGTGGTTGAACTGAGGATTTGTGCTTGCCATTGAATATACTGATTTTGTTGATAAAGATAATCAGAATAAGGATGCTAAATATTTCAGTCAGTACTCCCTTGAGTAGGTAAGCACCTGGTTTATGCTGTGAAAATCTTTTGGACAGAATCTGTACAAACAGAAGGCAGATTCTCTAAGGAAATTCATTATCCTGAAATAAGCTGGCAGGGCACATGGCTGGCTCAGTGAGTAGAGCATGTGACTCTTGATCTCATGGCTGTGAGTTCGAGCCCTATGTTGGGTACAGAGCTTACTTTAAAATCTAAAATCTAAAAAACTATATATATATATATATGTGTGTGTGTGTGTGTATACATATCTCATTTTTTAAATCTATTTCAGTATGCAGACAAGGCAGAGAACCACTGTCCTAGTGGAATTTCTCAATTTTGATTGTCTCCTATAATATTAACATGCTTGGAATTAAGGTTTGAAAGTCTTGGAAACTACTTTGAAGCTCGTGATGTTAACAGAGGTTTCAGAGTCCAGGGAGTCAGTGGGTGTCACAATAGTATTCCTTTTTTTTTTTTTTTTTTGGAATAGTATTTCTTTTTTAAATCAATAATATTTACCCTTGAGGTGGTGACATGTGAGACAAGGTCAGACCCAAATAATTCGAATCCTTTCCTTCTCTGATGGTCCAGAAATTGTGGGATGCATGGAGTGTTGGGTCAGCTGGACAGAGGAAAGAATGTCTCTCTGAAAAGTATTAAGAAGCAGCAAAAATGCCAAGGACACAGACAAGTGTGTGTAACAAAGGGACCTGCACTCCCGAGGTTCTCAAGGGCAGATGCCTGGACACTGTCCCTGGAGCTGCCTCTGCTGCAGAGCGTGGGCAGATAGGCAGATCTCATGCTTCCCAGGATAAGTCAATGGGGATAACACCATGACTGTGGTGCAGCAGTACAAGGGACTGGTGAAGAAAAGCAAGAAATGCAGATCGGAAAAATGAAGAAGCAGAATGACCCCAAGGCATCTAGCCCCAGCAGGGCACACCGGCCCTAGGGAACTGGGTCCAGACAAGCATGTATGTTCTTAAGCTATGGAAGTGTAAGACTTTTTTTTTTTTTCATTTTATTTATTTTTTCAGTGTAACAGTATTCATTCTTTTTGCACAACAGTGTAAGACTTTTTAAAGCAGAATGTAAACCGAGTAGTACTAATTAAAAAGCAAATTACCTCTATTGAATTAAAAACAATTACTTATTTTTTTCTAACACAGTTTTTCTTTTTCTTTCTTTGTTTTTTGTTTGTTTTAAGGATTTTATTTATTTATTGGTCAGAGAGAGAGAGAGAGAGAGCACAAGCAGGGGAAGCAGCAGACAGAGGGAGAAGCAGGTTCCCTGGTGAGCAAGGAACCTGACATGGGACTTGATCCTAGGGCCCTGGGATCATGACCTGAACTGAAGGCAGATGCTTAACCAACTGAGCCACCCAGGCATCCTGAGTTTTGCTTTTTCTATTTCCTTTTCCAGTAATAATTCTCTAAACTGCCCGCATTCTCGAGGATGTCGTTCTCTTCTCTTATGCAGTGGTAAAACTGAAAATCCTTATTCTTCCATTGTCCATGATTTTATCAAGAGGGTAGTGAGCTCGATGGCATCACATCAGACTGACACCAGGAATCAGATGTTGGCTTGCTGAGCTGAAAGTCAAAGCAAATTTTATGTAATGAGGGACACCTGGGTGGCTCAGTTGGTTAAGCAGCTGCCTTCCGCTCAGGTCATGATCCCACCGTCTTGGGATCGAGTCCCACCTCGGGCTCCTTGCTCCGGGGGGAGCCTGCTTCTCCCTCTGCCTCTGCCTGCCACTCTGTCTGCTTGTGCTCACTCTCGCTCCTCTCTCTCTCTGACAAATAAATAAAATCTTAAAAAAAAAATTTATGTAATGAAGTAAAAGAGAGCAAGTAAAAAAATCTCACTAAATGCTCCTGTACATTTTGAGGAAAGGGAAACATGACGAAAATGTACATTATGAATGCCTCAGTATCATAGGTAAGTAAATCACAACTATGTATTAGCAAGCCTGTACATTAGATGTCCAGGACACCTAACAAGTAACATCTTTTCCTTTTTCTTGGTAAGAAACAGACTGAACGGGATGGGCCAAAATTTACATTTGCACTGCCTGCCAAATATGCAAATAAATAAGAAAAGCCTAGTTTGCCTTTGGATAAAAGATCAGCAATCTTTTATGTTTTCTGTGATTTCATTACAGTCGTTACAGAAATTAAGGAGATGATTGAAACTCCATTTTTCAAACCAAAGTACCTAAGAGCTAGGGGACACATTTCTCCTTGCAGCCTTGCTGCAGTTGACTACAGGATGAAGAACACTGGCATGAATAACTATGAGAAGATCTGATAGAATAGGTTTTGTGCCCTAAGGGGCCAACCCTTCTGTTATCAGGATTTCCCCTTTGGTTAGCCCGCGGGACATTTGAGTTGCTGTAGCTCAACTGGGAAATGGAAGCGTGCTCGGTTTCACAGAGCAGTTAAAGGAACAATACAAAAGGATGAGGTCTGCGTGTTGAAGTGGTGCGCCCAAGCCAATTCAGTGGCTGCTAGTTTCTACTGAGCATTGGTGTCTTTCAGGGAGACAAAAACCCCTGCACTATTGATAGATTTAGAAGTACTGAAGTACTCCCCTGTCTCATCTTGAATTTGTGAGCTTCCGTCTCGCTGTGTGCTTGCCTGTCCCTCTCTGCACATGTGCAATCAGACATTCCTTTCTGCACAATGTGCGGTGTGATCTCTTCCAGTTACTTCCCCAGTCCAGTTAAACGCGTCCTCCCATTTGTGATGAAACTACGTTAATCATTTAGTCTGGTTCCAGGGAAGTCTGGGTCATGCCGGTATTGTAACCATTCTCATTGGAGCTATCCAGACGCCTAGAAAATGTAGTCATGATACTCACAATGTTAAAAATTAGAGGGGCATCTGGGTGACGCAGTTGGTTAAGCCTCCGACTCTTAATTTCTGCTCAGGTAATGATCTCAGGGTGGTGGGATCAAGCCCTTCCATGGGCTCCATGCTCAGCTCGGAGTCTGCTTCAGATTCTGTCTCCCTCTCCTGCCCCTTCCCAACCCCCAAAATAAATAAATAAATCTTTTTTTAAAATTAGACTACGATTGTCTCCCTGCAGAGCACAACAGTTAATCCACGTTCAAAGACAGATTGTTAACACACTACAATGTTCTTAAGCGGCACACATAAGTCACATCATTCAGGGTAACGTGGCCAGGCATGTCTCATTATTTTGAATCACACAGTGTAGACCGGGGTGGTGGAGGGGTGGGGAAGGGGGACAGCAAAATCAACTACAGAAGATAGTCAACTTCCGAAGGTTTTTGTTTTTTTTTTTAAAGATTCTATTTATTTCAGAGAGAGAGCTCCCGACCAAGCATGGGGGGAAGGGGCAGAGGGAGAAGCAGACTCCCCGCTGAGCAGAGAGTCCATTGCAGGGCTCAATGCCAGGACCCTGGGATCATGACCTGAGCAGAAGGCGGACGCTTAACCAACTGAGCTACCCAGGTGCCCCAACTTCAGGAAGTTTAATCTCCACTCAGACTTCTCTCCCAAACTCCAGACTTGCAATCAGTTGCCTACCCAACATCTCCATTTTTTTTTTTTTTAGATTTTATTTGTTTATTTCACAGACAGATCACAAGTAGGCGGAGAGGCAGGCAGAGAGAGGAGGAAACAGGCTCCCTGCTGAGCAGAGAGCCCGACGCAGGGCTCGATCCCAGGACCCTGGGATCATGACCTGAGCCGAAGGCAGAGGCTTAACCCACTGAGCCACCCAGGCACCCCCCAACATCTCCATTTTAATGTCTTGAAACATCTCAGTCTTCCCAGGCTCAGACCTGAGCCCCTGATCCTGCTCCCAGAACTGCCCCCTCCACCCTCAGTCTTCCCTAACTCAGATGGTTCATTCTTCCAGCTGTTCTACCCAAAGACCTCGGAGCCTCCTAGATCCCTGTTTCCTCAGGAGCTGGTGCACTGGGAGATCCTTTTGGCTCCATCTTCAAAATAGATCCATACCTCCTATTACCAAATCCAGCACAAGCCACCGTCACTACCCCCATCTCCTGGTTTCCACTTCCCTCCTACCCCTGGGTGGGTTCTCAGTACGACAGCCAAAGGGATTCCTTGTAATACATAAGTCAGAACACATGTCACTTCTCTGTCTAAAACTGTGCACGGGCACATCATCTCACTCAGAGCAAAAGTCAAAGTCCTTACCGTCACCTCCGAAGCCCTGTGTGATCTGGACACCCTCCTCATCACTACTTCTCTGACCTCATTTGCTTCCACATTCCCAGCCACACGGCCTTCTTCCTGCCCTTTGAATGCCCCAGGCTTGGCCCCGCCTCAGGGCCTTTGCCTAATTGTTTTGCTCGAAAACTTCTCCTCCCAGATAAACAGGCGACTGTCCCCTCCAGGTCTTTTCTCAAAGGCCGCCTTCTTTCCACCCGTTCTCGCACAGCCACCTACTCCTTACCTTCACTTCTGGTGACGGTTCCCCACCCTATCCCTTCTTTTCATGTAAGGTACTTATTTCTCAGGTCTATTGTTTATTGTCTGTCTCACCCACCAGAATGGGGCAAGGATTTTTGTTTCATTTGTTCCCTAATATATTCAATGCATTGAGAATAGTGTCTAGTACATAGTAGGTGCTCAGTAAATAGTTCAGAAGGAGTGAAGGAGGTGGTCGCATGCCGCGTTCAGGTTATGGCCTGGGAAGTGTGACTGTAGATGTCTTGAGGTACGGGGTCCCCAGAATGGTGGTGAGTGGTGGGCTGAGGTCAGAGGCCCAGAGGTCGGCTGCTGCTTCCTCTCACCTCCCCGGCTAAGAGGCGCTAGCCAGGCTGATGAAGGTGGCAGCATTGTCTGGGGAGGAAGGATCCTGGGGAATACAAGTATCCGCCAACTGCGGAAGACAGCCAGATCCCTCAAACGTATTTGGTACTACTGCCAACAACCAGAACTCAGCCCTACCTCAGCTCAAAGGGTGCCGGGAAACGTAGGCCTACCCGTGGTGCTCCGGAGGAAAAGTGAGTGAGCAGAGCATCGTCTTTGACACGCTAGAGACCTTGCAGAATTTGGGGTGAAGACCCAATGTAAAATGCACAGAGCAACAGGCAAACACTGCTGTGGGTGGAGATGCGTGGCCTAGCGCAGCCTTTCCGGAAGGCAGTGTGGAACTATCTCGTTCCCTCTGTTGGCTTCTATGCTACGGAAACGTGTGTACGGACAGGAATGGACAGGATACACCCTGCCGTAGAGTTTAGAATAATGAATAGTTGGAAGTAATGGCTTGTCTATAAAACAGCATGCATATAATGATCTGAAAATGAAGCTCTTTCTCCTTATATTGTCATATGTGCCTAACAAAATGCAAATTATAATATTATCTCAGAAAGAATATTCATATACTAATTTCTTTTAAAAAAGTCAAACTGACAAGATGCTAAATTATTCAGTATCCTATCTTCCTCCCATGATAAATATATATTTACATTAACAAAACAAGAAAACATGTATAAAGCTATGGCTAGAGATAATAAAAGTTGACAACATTTTGGGTTAAAACCTCTGCCTTTGGCTCAGGTCATGATCCCAGAGTCCTGGGATCGAGCCCCGCATCAGGCTCTCTGCCCAGCAAGGAGCCTGCTTCCCTTCCTCTCTCTGCCTGCCTCTCTGTCTACTTGTGATCTCTGTCAAATAAATAAATAAAATCTTTAAAAAAACAGAAAACAAAAAACCCCCCACATTTTATTTGTTTATTTGAGAGAGAGAGAGTGTGCACAAGCAGCGGGGAGGGGTAGAGGCAGAGAGAGAAGCAGGCTCCCTGCTCAGCAGGGAGCTCAATGCAGGACTCCATCCCAGGACCTTGGGATCATTAACCAACTAAACCACCCAGGCACCTGAAGGCTGAAAACATTTTGAAGGTGACTACATTTAATATTTATTGCTCATGTCTGGGTAATTGATGCTGGTTGGGTGAGTAATAAAATAAAGACAAGCAGAATTCAGAATTACAAAATATTTATTACATTGAATTATTTTTTTGCCTTATTTCAGCAAAATCACTTGTTAAAAATCAAGATTTTTATTTAATTTGAGAAGAAGCAAGAAAGTGGGTGCTCAGTGAGTGCTTTTCACTACTGTGAAATATAAAATTTGTCATTATGCAAGAACCCATGGTATTCATGATGTCATACATTTCTGGTGGGAACGTAAAATGGTGCCAGTTAAACATGGAGTTACCATATGACCCAGTAATTCCCCTCCTAGGTGTGTTCCAACCAAGAGAGTTGAAACACATATTCACACAAAAATTTTTGCGATAATGCTCACAGCAACATTATTCAGAATAGTCCAACATCAGAAAACATATTTATCAGCTGAGGAATGAACAGGATGTGCTAACTCCATACAATGGGATATTATTCAGCCATAAGAAGGGGTGACGTACTGTATATGCTACAGCATGTATGAACCTTGAAAACATTATGTTGAGTAAAAAGAGACAGTCACAAAGGACTATATGCTCTATGATTCCCTTTACATAAAATGGCCAGGACTGACAAATCCAGAGACAAGAAAGTGGATTCATGGGTTGTCAGGGACTAGGGAGAGGGAGGAACAGGGAGTCAGTGCTCATGAGCACAGGGTTTCTTCCTTTGTTTCTGCTTTTTCTTTTTCTAAAATTAATTAATTAATTTGTTTTTTGTTATTTACGTTCTAGTTAGTCAAAGGGCACCTGGGTGGCTCAATCGGTTAAGCGGTCTGACTCTTGGTTTCAGCTTAGGTTGTGATCTCAGAGTGGTGAGATTGAGCCCTGTGTCAGGCAGGCTCTGTGCTTGGCATGGATTCTTTCTCCCTCTCCCTCTGCACTTCACGCCCCATGCACACAAACACACTCTCAAAAAAAAAAAACAAAAAAACAAAAAAACTAGGCTGACAGCCTCTCCTCTGCTGTCCTGCCCACTGTTCCCTTGTGGTGTATTTAATAAACTTCTAACTCCTTTTTAAAAAGGGGGGGTGGGGAACCTGGGTGGCTCAGAGGGTTAAGCCTCTGCCTTCAGCTCAGGTCATGATCCCACGGTCCTGGGATGGAGCCCCACATTGGGCTCTCTGCTCGGTGGGGAGCCTGCTTCCTCCTCTCTCTCTGCCTGCCTCTCTGCCTACTTGTGATCTCTGTCTGCCAAATAAATAAACAAAATCTTTTTTAAAAGGTGGGGGCACAGTTGATTAAGCATTGGAACCTTTTTTAAAAAATATTTTATTTATTTATTTGACAGAGAGAGACACAGAGAGAGAGAGAGAGATCACAAGCAGGGCAAGTGAGAGAGGGAGAAGCAGGCTCCCCACTGAGCAGGGAGCCCAATATGGGGCTCTATCCCAGGACCCTGAGATCATGACCTGAATCAAAGGCAGGCGCTTAACGACTAAGCCACCCAGGTAGCCCAGAATTTTGTTCTTTGGCTCAGATCCTGATCTCACCATTGTGAGATCAAGCCCTGCTTGTCTGGCTCTGTGCTGGGTGTGGAGCCTGGTTAAGATGATCTCTTACCCTTCTCTTCCTTTGCCCCTCCCCTCTTTCAAAAAAAAGAAAAAGAAAAAGAAAGATTACCCAGAATTCTGATTCCTTAGATCTCTTCATTTAATTACATTTTTTATTACAGATAATTTATTTTACTTTTTTAGACAGGGGAGGGGGAGAGGGAGAGGGAGAGAGAGAATCTTAAGCTCTGTCCAAGCCCAGTGTGGAGCCTGATGTGGGACTTGATCTCACAACCTGGAGATCACGACCTGAGCTAAAATCAAGAGTTGGATGCTTAACCTACTGAGCCACCCAGGCACCCCCTCATTACACAGAATTTAAAATAATACCAAAATAGGCTAGAATGGTGAATGCCTGTGCAGCCCAAGGACAACTCTAGAAGATCAACTACAATAAGGACCGGTCAGCACAGTGGGCTGAACCGCCCTACACCGGAGTTTCTCAACCTCATCACTACTGACATTTTAATTAATTAATTAATTAATTAGTTTGTATTATTATTTTATTGGTCCCAGTGAGGGACTCAAACTCATGATCCCGATACCAAGAATCACAATACTCTACCAACTGAGCCAGCCAGGCGCCCCTTTATTGACATTTTAGTCTTGGTAATTCCTTGTGGGAGTGGGGGGAGGTCCTGGGCATTGTAATATGCTTAGCAGCACCCTGACATCTACCCCCCAGATACCAGTGGCATCCCAAACCATTAAAAATGTCTCTAGACATTGTTCTATGTCCTCTGGACAAAAATAAGCCTTGGTTCAGAACCATTGCTTCATTTTTTAATTAATTCATTATTTTTTAAAAAGATTTTATTTTTATTTATTTGACAGACAGAGATCACAAGTAAGCAGAGAGGCAGGCAGAGAGAGAGGGGGAAGCAGGCTCCCCACTGAGCAGAGAGCCTGACAGGGGTCTGGATCCCAGGACCCTGGGATCCTGAGCCGAAGGCAGAGGCTTTAACCCACAGCCACCCAGGCGCCCCAATTCATTATTTTTTTAATTGAAGTGTAGTTGACATACAATGTTACATTAGTTTCAGGTGTATGACATAGTGAGTCAATACTTTTATACATTGTGCTCTGTTCAGCACGAGTGTAGCTCCCATCTGTCACCCTGCAATGCTATTACAATACCATTGACTGTGTGTCCTGCACCGTACCTTCTATCCCACTGACTTATTCCATAACTGCAATACCCCCCACTCCTCTTTCTCCATTTTGCCCCTCCGCTCTGGTAACCACCCGTTTGTTCTCTGTATTTATGAGTTTGTTTCTGCTTTGTTTGTTTTGTTTTTTAGACATATAAGGGAAATCATATGGTATTTGTCTTTCTCTGTTTGACTTATTTCACTTAACATAATACCCCCTACCTCCATCCATGTTGTCACAAATAGTAAGATCATGTTATTTTTTATGGCTGAGTAAAATTCCATTGTGTATATATACCACATCTTCTTTATTCATGTTCCATCCATATCTTTGCTGTTGTAAATAATGCTGCAATAAACAGAGGGTGCATATATCTCCTCTAATTAGTGTTTTCGCTTTCTTTGGGTAAATACCCAGTAGTGGAATTACTGAATCATATAGTATTTCTAACTATTTGATGAGGCTCCACACTGTTTTCCACAGTGGCAACACCAATTTAGACTCCCACCCACAGCGCGAAAGGGAAGTTCCATTGCTTTAGATGATACTCTACAGAACCAGTCATAATTTTTTTTAGGATTTTATTTATTTATTTGACAGAGAGAGCTCACAAGTAGGCAGAGAGGCAGGCAGAGAGAGAGAGGGGAAGCAGGGTCCTGCTGAGCAGAAATCCCGATGTGGGGCTCACTCCCAGGACCCTGAGATCATGACCTGAGCCAAAGGCAGAGGCTTAACCCACTGAGCCACCCAGAAGCCCCAGAACCAGTCATATTTTTACTGACTCTTGGATCTTCCCCAATGGACTAGCTTTCTGCTCTGTTACTCAAAACTGATGACTGATAAAGACACCCCTCTTTGGACTGCAAACTGGAAAAAAGTTGTGGTTGGTGATTCAGCACACTGGGTCCATGGTAAGGGCCCTTTCTCTGAGGAGGTTGACTGGAGTCAAGGTGTTGGTCAAGCCTATGTGGTCCAGATTGCCTCCTGGACCCACCGTCATCCTGAACATGGCACTCCATCCACCATCATACACTGGACACAAAGTCGAGGACCCTGTTTCTGATGCAGAAGCCTCACTGCATCCAGACTTGTGACTTCTGCCAAGAGTTGGCCCCCTTATCTCACCACAAAGGAAGCCACAGGACAGAGGGCATTAGCCCTCCCCACTCTTGATGGATTGACCACATTGGACCTTTGACTCTCCTTTTTTGGCTTCCAACAGTGCTTCACCATTGTTGGCGCTTTTTAAGGTTATGATGTTTCTGTTCCAGTCTGATTAGCTGACTCTGGGCCTACTGTTGTGGCCTTTGGAACCAAACTCTCATGTATTTGGCTTTCTGGATCCTTTACAGTTTGACAGTGGTGCACCTTTTGAGGCAAGGCCTGCAAAGCCACCCAACAATGGACTGAGAGTCCAAGTAGTCAATGAATCTATATGCTCTCTGTCATCCACAGGCTTCTGATATTGTTGAGCTTTGAAACAGCCTCCTCAAAAATCAACTCTCTCATCTCCTCCTTGTCCTCAAATGCCTGGCAGTTTGGTCACTGTGATGTCTTTGTAGTGTGCCAACTTGGCTAGAGTGAACCATATTTCCAAATTCCCATAGCTCGGTGTTGGCTGCCCCCAAAGGCAGATTGGACACTCATCAATGTCATAGCCATAGCAACCTTCTTCAGAAAAAACCCGTTCTGTTGAACCCATGCCTAGACTCCATTACTCACTATGGCCAAACCATGTCATACAGGAACTCTTCCATGTATCCTGTTCCCACTTGTACATGGACCTAGTGAGCACTGGCAACATCACCTGATTAAATTTGTGAAAACCTATCATCTGGATTTCGTACAGTCCAAACATGTGAGTTAAATGAAGATATGTTAGGGATCACCACCTTTGCATCTTTTGAGTTCTGGATGGTGGTAATTCTGGATGGTGCTAGCAAGAGCTAGGGATCCCCCCAGGGATAGGGCATTGATTTTTGGTTGAGTATCTAAGGTGGGGGTGGGAAGGGAGCAGTTCTAGAAGCTTTCGCTTGACCTGTCCCATCATAATATTATTCTTCGGTCAGGAAAGAAATGTGGGGATTTTTCCAGTTGAGAAGTGTAACCTGATGTGATCGGGGAAATAACCATAAGGTCAGTTCAGGGTCTCACCTGACCCACTGTGAGATGGGCTACTGCCAAACCTCTATATCTATTCACCTCCATAAGCTCTTCTCTCTCCAACAGATGATGGGGCACTTTGGCTTTCCAGAGATTAGGTTCAGATATGAGCTAATATCCACAATATGGCGTCTAGTGGAATGAGCACAGGCTTTAAAAATGACCAGAATCTGATTCTTGTTCTCACTTTATTCCAGTTTTTATTTCCCCCGCAAGGGAAGGAAGAGGAAAGACAAGGGTTCTAAGCTCTCTGAGCCTGTTTGCTTATCAGTGAGATGGAGCTAAATACACTTATCTGATTGTTGTGAGGATATGGGAAGACTATTGAAGTCAGATGTTTCAAATGTTGCCTAGAATACAGTCTAATGACCACAAATACCATTTACTTCTGTAGAGAGTACAAACCTGACTCACTATCATTCCTTCATCAATATTTTGATAACTTACATTCCATAGCATTTTGATTTTTAAAATTCCAAATGTTTTACATCATTTAAACGTTCATAATATTTCTTGAAAATAGCTTGAGCTGATAGAAATTCCCTCTATCGATTCCCTCGGTATCGATTTTAGATACCGAGACCTAGAGAATACAGATGATTTGTCCCTTATTTTGAAATAATGAGCTATCCAATTTAACTTACATTAAAAGAATACATTTGGGGCACCTAGGTGACTCAGTCGGTTGATTATCTGCCTTTGGCTCAGATCATGATTTCAGGGTCCTGAGATCGAGTCCCATGTCAGGCTCCTTGCTCAGCAGGAAGTCTGCTTTTCCCTCCCCTACCTCCTCTGCTTGCGTTCTCTCTGTCTGTGTCAAAGAAATAAATAAAACCTTTTAAAAAATTAAATAAAAGGGGCACCTGGGTGGCTCAATGGGTTAGGCCTCTGCCTTCGGCTCAGGTCATGATCCCAGGGTCCTGGGATCGAGCCCCGCATCCCTCTCTCTGCTCAATAGGGAGCCTGCTTCCTCCTCTCTCTCTGCCTGCTTTCTCTGCCTATTTGTGATCTCTGTCAAATAAATAAATAAAATCTTTTTAAAAAATTAAATAAAAAACACATCTGGGGGTGCCTCAGTGGCTCAGTGGGTTAAAAACACATCTGTACTCCCTATCTTAGAGAACTTAATTTAGCATTTATTTAAAAATGTTGGTGAGAGTGTAAGAAATTGTGTTCCAACCATAGCTAATAGGAGTATAAATTGGAGAAGTATGTCTGAGAGATTTAATAAGACCAAAAGAAATATCCATAATTTTAAGGCAGCAATTCACTGCCTAGAAATTCATTTATTTTGTCTTTTTGCAACTTCTTAAGTTTAATTATGTAGATCTTTAGTTTTCTCTAACATTAGAGCATTTAAGGCTATAATCTTGAGACAATATTTGTGGTATGGTAGTATTGTCACTGTTTTTAATTTCTACATCCTAAGTGATTTCCACTATGGTTTCTTCTTTGACACATGAATTATTTAGAAGTTATTTCATGAGGGAGCGCCTGGCTGGCTCATTAAGTAGAATGTGTGACTCTTGATCTCGGCTTGTGAGTTAAAACCCCGCATTGGGTGTAGAGCCTACTTAAAAATAATCAATAAAAAAAGAATAGAAGTTGGGGCACCTGGGTGGCTCAGTGGATTAAGCCTCTTCCTTCGGCTCAGGTCATGATCCCAGGGTCCTGGGTGCTCTCTGCTCAGCGAGGAGCCTGCTTCCTCCCTTCTCTCTCTCTGCCTGCCTCTCTGCCTACTTGTGATCTGTCAAATAAAGAAATAAAATTAAAAAAAAAAAGAATAGAAGTTATTTCATGAATTTCCAAATGTGATGTTTTTCTAATTTTTTTTTTTTTTTTGGTTAATACTTTCTAATATAATTGAATTGTGGTCAGGGAATAACATCAATCCTTTGAGATTTGGTGAAAAATGGGATGTGGGGTCCTTTTTCATAAATATTCAAAATGAGACTCAAAACAACATGTGGTCCACAGCTGTTGTTCCATTTCTGCCCAAAAGATGCGCCTTTGGCTGCGAAGTGTAGTCAATATAGTAACATCTTGGTCAAAGTATTAGAGGAAACACTGTGTAAAACATCCCATGGATAGTAGCATTGTGAATTTCTCCTTATAGTTCCACCCACTTTTATTGATATACAGTATTTTATGCTATTTAGGTTTACACAAGTTTGTATTTATTTCATGCTCCGGTGAATTAAGCCTTTTATCATAATGGAGTGATCCTCTTTATCTCTAGTAATGCTTTTTGCCTTAAATTCTATTTGGTCTGATAATAACATAGCCACATCTGCTTTCTATTCCTTAGTTTGTCTAAATATATCCTTCTGCATTCCTTTACTGTAAATCTTTTAAGTGAAAATTTTCAGTTATTTGTGTGATACACATTCTATTACATTTACATGATAATCAGCAACCTGTTTGGGATATTTTGGCCATCTTATTTTGTGCTTCATATTTGCCTTCCTTTTGACTTCTCTTTGTCTCTGGCTTCTTTTGTACTGATTAAGTATTTTTCTATAAGTCCTTTTTTTTTCTTTGAACAAGTGTGGAATTTCTATCTCTAGCCTAATAATTTTTACCGTAGATATTTTGACATTTGCAATTAACTTATTAAAATCTAAAATTAATGAATGGCTTTACTATCCTTCACATCATACAAGGATATTTGAATACATTAACCTCCCATCCTCTGTCCCTTATTTTGTTTCTCATCTTGTTATTTTACGCCTGGCAGGCATTTTTATCATGTTTTGCACCATCAATGTTCCTCTTTCTTTCCTTCAGTCTTTTTTCTGGCTTGCCCTCTTTCTGACTAAAGTATGTCCTTTAGGGGCACCTGGGTGGCTCAGTCGGTTGGGTGACTGCCTTTGGCTCAGATCATGATCGTGGAGTCCCTGGATCAAATCCCATATCAGGCACCCTGCTTGGTGGGGAATCTGCTTCTCCCTCTGACCCTATCCCCTCCAATGCTTGCTCTCTCTCTCTCTTTCAAATAAATAAAGAAATAAATAAAACCTTGGAAAAAAAATAAAGTACATCCTTTAGAATTCCCTGCTGCTCTGTTGGCTCTACTTTGTTAGCTAGAAAATGTCTTCCCTTTGCTTTCATGCTTCAAGAGTATTTTTACTGATAGCAAAATTCCAAGTCGACCATTGGTGGTTAAAAAAAAGGGGGGGGTAACATAGCAGGCCCAATACTGATATCTTTAGAAAGGACTGCTTACAAGGATGGCCCTTGGCTGGCATCTGGGCCCTTGGCTTTCAGCAGGGCTCCCATCATTCCTTAACTGACAGGAATGGCTTCCTGTGTTGAAACTGTAGCATATGGTCTATGCTGAACATCTGCTCTCCAACTGGGAGTCTGGAATTTTGATATGTGCTAGACAGAGGTGCCTATGTTACCAGTTCCCAATACAAATCTTACATGCTGAGCCTCTAATGAGCTTCCCTGGTGGACAACATTTCACACGTGTTGTCATAACTCTGCTAGAAGAATTAAGCATGTCCTGTGTGACTTCAACCGGGGGAGAGGACTCTTGGAAGCTTACAGCTTGTTTCCTTTGGACTGTGCCCCATGCACCATTTCCTTTTTTCCCCTTGTATCTGTTTACTGTACTAAATCATAGCAAGAGTCTGACGATATGCCGAGTCCTGTGAGCCCTCCTGATGACTTGTTGATCTTGAACCTGAAAGAGTCTGGACACACAGTCATCTCATCTCAGAACACTGGAGAGAGTTCCATCATTTTCTGGCTTCCAAGCTTGCTGGCGAGAAGTGAGATGCAAGTCTAGATGTTATCCTTATGTTCTCAGCTCAAGCACAGTGATTGTCACATGGTAGGACTCAAATACTTGCCCAAAAATGGTGGAGAAAGGGATTCTGTAGGAAGAAGAGGCCTTCGGTTGTTAAGTGCCCAGAGGTTCTCCTGCTCATCCTACGTTGTAACCCTGTCTGCCTGAAGAATGGCTCGGGCATGGAAATGAACAAGAAGTTGTCTCCAGGATGAAAGATTAAAATATTCTTTTAGAGGAACCCAGGCAGCTCTGAGGCACCTGCCTGTGTCTGCTGGACTCATGGGTCAGATGCAGGAGGCACAGACTGAGAGCCGTAGAAGCTGAGGGTCAAGGATTCTTGATATTGGCGATACAGAGAGGGAAATTTAAGGGCCAACAGGTGGGAAGACAAGAAGAAGCAGGAGGTTCCTGCTTCGTTTTAGGTGAGAAGGAGCAGGTCGCCTGTTTGGAATGGGTTTGGGGGATGGTATGGTAAATGCAGAATTTGCGAGATGAGGTCAAGCTCCAGGGCAGGGGAGACAGTAAGGAAAGCTGGTCTTGGGAGAGAGGCTGAAGGGCTTGTAGAAGTAACTCACTTCCTTGCTTCCAATGTCTCTTTCTCCAGTCCATCTTGGGGGAGGAGAGCAGGTGAACACACATCCCCAGAGCTTGTGTTCCAAAAGGGAGTTCTGTGCTCATTATGTTCCCTATGACTGCAGTTATCTGGTAACACTTTTAGTTGGTTGACTCCTGCTTGTAACCTAACCCAGACTTGTTCTCAGGGGGATCCCAATTCCACCCCAAATCATCTTTGATCATAACCAGAGGGTGAGAGAGTTATACCCTGGGGCAAGAATGTTGGTGGTCGCTGACAGGGCTACGAAGAGCCATTAGCCAGATCACCCGACTGCCCTACTACTGCCCTGAGAGCCTGTTTACCTCCCCTGAGAAGACATCTGGTACCCTCTCAGGTGAGGCAGTGATGACCCCTGGGGCCACCCTTTGGTTGTGTGCACAGCTTATCCACTGGCCTTCTGCCAGGATGCATCCGGTTAGGGTACCAACCGTTGTGATGTAAAGGGACAGTCACCCTTTGACAGGCACCCTCACCTGCTCGTTCTTTCGTCTTTATGGGTGGTGCTACTCTGAGCCTATCCCTCTGGGATGAGTGTTGTTTTGGATAGATTATTTTAGTCAGGGGAAGCAGATACAGAGGCTTCCCCACTACAGGGCTTCTTCCCCACAGGCTAAGGACCACATGGGGTTCTTCGGATGGGCAAGCATGTCCATTCCAATGATCTACGTGTGGATCAGGGGAATGAGCCTCAGGTGGCTCTATGGACACGGCGGATCCACTAGGACTTGGCCTGGCCTAGGACTCTATGTATGACCTTCCTTCTGTAAAGATAATACTTCATCTCTACTTTTCAGTGTTAACTCAGGTCCTGTGTGCATCAGTCCTTGAAATATCTGTTTACTCCCCTTTCTTCTGAGGTCCTTTTAGAGGTCCATTTGAAGAAGGACTGGAGGCATCATTACCATATACATTTTCCATGACATTGGGGGATCCTTCTTTATGCAGCTTGGCCTCCCTTTTAATCAGAAGTCTGATGGGCCAGGGATCATAATTTAAAAAAAAAAAAAGATTTTATTTACTTTTTTGAGAAAGAGAGAGACAAAGAACATGAGAGAGAGGAGAGGAGAGGGAGGGAGAGGGAGAAGCAGACTCCCTGCTGATCAGGGACCCCCGCCCCCTGACTCAGGGCTCAGTCTCAGCACCCTGGGATCATGACCTGAGCTGAAGGCAGACACTTAATGGACTGAGCCACCCAGGCGCCTCAGGATCATAATTTTTTTATTGAGATGGCTGCCTCGAGCCTTTGTCATCCACCCTGATTCCCTTTTGTTGTATAAATTAAGCTCTATCTTGCCCCCTAGGAATACTATGGTATAATACCACCTCTGTAGCTCTGTGAGAACAGACTCCTCTGGCTGCCATGAATTAACACCATACTTGTCACGTACTACAGTAATCTCACTGACCTTCCTGCAGGCAGTGGCATGCTGTCACCTTGCCTCTGTTATTCTGACATTCTGTCATCCTCATTAGAATTAGAAGCTGGGGCACGAGGGTGGCTCAGTGGGTTAAGCCTCTGCCTTTGGCTCAGGTCATGATCTCAGGGTCCTGGGATCGAGCCCCACATCGGGCTCTCTGCTCAGCAGGGAGCTTGCTTCTCCGTCTCTCTGCCTGCTTCTCTGCCTACTTGTGATCTCCGTCTGTCAAACAAATAAATAAAATCTTAAAAAAAAAAAAAGAATTGGAAGCATACTTTTTTCTGTAACAACATCTCCCATCAGTCCTGGCCTACAAAGGAGCCATCAATGAACTTCTCACAATGCTGTGGGCTGCCTTCACTGGCACATTCCTTACCACTCGGGAAAATAGAATGTTCTTCAGGTCCTCCTGTGGACCACAGCCACCTGGTGGGTTTCTGTCCTCAGCAGCCTCTCTCTACCAGCAGGCCCACTTCTTTGAGTCTTCTGATCTCTTTGTCCACTATTTGCCATGGCCGTTCTGGCAGTTCTGTCTCACTTAGTGCAGGCCAGAAGAGGTGTTGGTTATTACACATCCCCTCCCTTGACTGGTCAGCAGAAAATTCAGGCAATGTGATTATCCATCACACTATATAGTTCAGCCCATTTATGCCTGGCAGGCAGTATATACCTGATACTCACTGTGGGCAGTAGGGTTCATCTGGGGCAAAGGTGTGTTCAGAGTGTAATACCCAGCTATCATAGCCCAGCCCAACCTCAACACCGTGTCCTGCCTGAGACAACGTACAGCCTGCTAATAGTAGGTTTGAGTCACCTCAGCAACAACATTTTGTTGATGTAAAGTCAAGGTCCAGTGCTGGCAAGACTGGGGAGTTGGGATTAACCATGTAAAGGAACTCTTAGTACCAGAAAGAACCTATAAGGGAGAATACCTTCTAGAAGAATTCTTTCAAAGTATTCAAAGGAGGAACTCTCAAGGGTTTGTCAGCAGGGTCAAGAGCTTAAGACAGATTCAGCAATCCAAGGGAATTTTGTGTGGGGAAAGGGGGAGATCAGCAATAATAAGATAAGGCCGAGTCCAATCTAAGTGTCCTAAAAATTAATTTTTTTGATATGTTGGATCAAGATTCTCTACTCTTACAGTCCTTAATTTAAGCTCGCCACTAAAATGGTTGTCCTGTAGTTAGTTGAGGGCAGCGGTGACAGCGCGGAAGCAGGTTACCAAAGTATTCCAAGATGGCAGGCCCAGCCAGGTGCTGTGTGGGCCAGAAATAGAGAGGTCTAGGGTATTCCTTCACCATGAGCCTACGAGGTTGCGCTCCTTTCATGGTCACGTGATGGGTATATGTAGTCTCTGCCATCCATTGGCTACTGCCCATGGATCATTGAAAGTACAGCAAGGTCCATTTTGGAGGGCTTGTTGAGGAGAAGTGTAACTAAGTCCCACTCTGTCCACTGGGCAGAGTTTTCCTCTTCGTGCAAAGTTTTGGACACTTGTTTTCCGTGGTTGCACAGTAGCACGGCCCAAGCGCATTCCACTGGCCTTTCCCGTGGCTGGTCTGCCTATGAACCAGGCCCAGGCATCCTCAGAGACCTTGGGGCACTAATGCCCACCAGAAGCCGGAGGCGCTGGCACAAACTTTTCCTCTGGGATTGCTGCCTCCGGGGATGTCTGGTCACGTTTTTGAATGCCTGGAGGCTCCTGCCAGTCACTGGCTTTTGTAGCTGAAAAGGCTGACTGGGACTAGCGGGTCAGAGGGGGAGGGCAGTGTGGACAGCCTGTGGGGAGCCTGCCCGGACCAGCTCTTCCGTCAGTGCGGTAGACTCTTCCCTACAGCCTGTGCTGTCTTGCGGTCTCCCCCACACTGCCGGGTTGGGCTGGGGTGCCCGCTGGGTCCCGCATGGATACTCAGCCCACCGGCACTGTCCCTGTTGTAGCATCTGCCCAACGGGGTCTCTTAACCATCAAGAGAAGTTCAACACATACTTGAAACTGCTGTGTGTCCCCACATCGCGGAGGGTGCGTGACCTTGGGTGCAATTGTTCCTGTGAGCCAAGGTCATTCTTGGAAGGGGACTCAGCAGAGCCACCAGCAGCTGGAGGAATGAGTCCTGATGAGGATTCAGGGCAATGCCCTCAGGTCAACTACAGACCCCAAAGTCATTGTCTTCACACCGCCCCCACAACCTAGATTCCAGCGGGCAGTCACAGCATTCTGGGAGGCTATCGGCTTCTAAGAGATACGACACGTGGTAATGTCAGGGAATTCCGTGATTTGGGCACACTGCCACATTTTTTGTCATAAAATAGTGTCTCATGGCCAAATAATTTGTGGGACACCCTTGTAACTGAATAAGCACCTGTCAATCTACGGACAGCGATGTTGGCGGAAGTGCCGTGGAGAGCTAAGCAAATCCATCCCCAGAAGATGTTTGCATTCGCTTGCCTTCATTCCCCTCCACTGGTAGCCTTTCACACCCACCACACAGGGGAGCTAAGTGCAGATGTGGTAAAAATCATTAGCCCTTTCAAATCTTTATGGAACTAATTTCTGCAATGTCCCGGAAGCACAGAATTTTGGGGTATTATCTTATCTGTCAGAGGCCCATTTAAGGACTTCATTGGGCCATTCTTATCATAATAGACCTATCCTCTGGTAAGGGAAGCAAGGCTGGTGAAATAGCCCTGTGGTGTGTCTGGGATCCCACTTGACCTTCTGTGAGATGGACTCTGGCCAACACTTATCCTGCTCCTGACCTCCCTAATCCTCTCTCCAATGAATCACAGCACCCCAGGGATTAGGCTCAGATAAGCACGAGTATCTACAAATGTGGCTTTCAGGAAAATGAGCACAGACTGAGATTAAGGCACCTGATTCCCGATCCTCTCTTTTGCTAGGCGTGTTATCGGGCCAAATCCTTAAACTCTCTAAGCCTGTTTGCTCATTCGTAAATTAAAGCCAAAAATATTCTTCTGATTGTTTCTCGTTTGTGCTGATGTGATAAGATGACACGCAGAGTGCTTTACACACTGCCTAGGATACAGCCTAATACCCATTGATACCACCGGCTGTTTCTTCTGGACATTGTTTTTTGTTTTTAAAGATTTTATTTATCTACCTGACAGAGAGAGACACAGCGAGAGAGGGAACACAAGCAGGGGGAGTTGGAGAGGAAGAAGCAGGCTCCCGCCAAGCACGGAGCCCAATGCAGGACACATTCCCAGGACCCTGGGACCGTGACCTGAACCGAAGGCAGATGCCCAACGACTGAGCCCCCAGGCACCCCTCTTCTGGACACTGTAAAGAAGACTAGAAATACATATATTTATTATCTATCAGTGTTTTAATAGCTCACTTTACGCATTTTTAATTATTTCACATTTATTTCCGATTTTTGTTGCTTCTTAACATAGAAATAAGGAGTAAGAACTTAAGTCAAGGTCAGCCATCAACTGAATGAATATTCTTACATGACAGATCAGATAGTAAGGCCCAGAGAATCAAATGACTTGATCCTTATTTGTAAAGAATGCAGCTCTAAGATTTATCTTTTACTTCTTAACATCTCATCTGCACCCCCAGTCTAGATTTAATTTGGGAAAGATTTTTTTTAAAAATTCACAAGACTGTAGAAAACGTGTGCTCTAACCGTAGCTTGTAGCAACGTGAACTGGTAAAGCATTTCTGTAGAGCGGATATCTAGATGAGTTGAAATACCGACTTCTGGACTCAAGCCAAAGAATTTGCATTTCTGACAAGTTCCCAGATGATGCTGATCCTGATGCTGCTGGCCCACAGACCACATTTTGAGAACTACTGATGTACAGAGTTTAAAGTATTCTGGTAAAAAAAATTTTTTTTGAAGAGGGAGTTGGGGAGGAGCGAGGGTAAAGGAGAGAGCGAATCTTAAGCAGACTCTACCCCCAGAAGAGGGCCCAACTTGGGGGGTCGAGCTCACAAATGTGGGGCTTAAGATCATGACCCTTCGATCATGATCTGAGCTGAAATCAAGAGTCAGACACGTAACTGACTGAGCCACCCAGGTGCCCTGTATTGTGGTAACTTTAAAAACCAGCTGTGCCTGGGTGGCTCAGTCGGTTACGTGTCTGCCTTCGGCTCAGGTCATGATTCCAGGGTCCTGGGATCGAGTCCCACATCCGGCTCCCTGCTCCGTGGGCAGCCGTCTTCTCCCTCTCTACCACTTGTGCTCTCCAGCATGCTGTCTCTCTCAAATAAATAAAATCTTAAAAAAAAAAAAGAATTAAAGGGGTGCCTGGGTGGCTCAGTGGGTTAAGGCCTCTACCTTCGGCTCAGGTCATGGTCTCAGGGTTCTGAGATCAAGCCCCTAGTTGGGCTCTCTGCTCAGCGGGGAGCCTGCTTCCTCCTCTCTCTCTCTGCCTGCCTCTCTGACTACTTTTGATCTCTGTCTGTCAAATAAATAAATAAAAATATTGGGGCACCTGGGTGGCTCAGTGGGTTAAAGCCTCTACCTTCGGCTCAGGTCATGGTCTCAGGGTTCTGGGATCGAGCCCCGAGTCGGGCTCTCTGCTCAGCAGAGAGCTTTCTCTCTGCCTGCCTCTCTGCCTACTTGAGGTCTCTATCTGTTAAATAAATAAGTAAAATCTTTTAAAAAATTAAAAAATAAAAATAAATAATAATAAAAATCTTTAATAAAATAAAAAAAGAATTAAACCAGAAAAATATTAATAAACTTTGACCCAGGATAAAAGAAGATGAGCAGCCCCCACAACACCTACTTTGGATGCTCCCCAACTGAACCCCCAGGACCTGCCCCCCTCCTTGTCTCATGAGGCAAGCCCCTCTTGCAATAGGAAGCACAGAAGAGGCATGACTCATGGGGGTGGGGGACAGCCCCCCAGGTTCTCTAGGTGTGGCTGAGTCAGCAGAAAGAAGGGCGTTCAGGACCCCGCCCTAGCCCCTCACCCTACTTAAGTGTTTCCCATTGTCAGTATCAGCATCTAGCAATCACAGATGTGACTGATTTATCTCATTTTTACTACCCGACTCCCTCGCCCCTCTACCGAGTTTAAGTTCTCCGGAGCCAGAATTTTTGTGTTTGGGGCAAGAACAGTGTATGGATCATAGCAGGTGTTCATACGTACAGATTGAATGAGCGACTATCCACATGTGTCTGTATGTTCATGATACTATTTCTATAAGGTTCCACAAGGAAATAACAGCAGACCTCCTGTGGGTCGGGGGAAGAGGAGAAAGAATGGGAGTGAGCATAATTTGCACCGACTCTGTTCAGCCTTTGAAGGTTCCTACTAACTGTTAAAAATAAGACAACAGGGGTGCCTGGGTGGCTCAGTGGGTTAAAGCCTCTGCCTTCAGCTCGGGTCATGATCCCAGGGTCCTGGGATCGAGCCCTGCATCGGGCTCACTGCTCCGAAGGGAGTCTGCTTCCCTCTCTCTGCCTACTTGTGATCTCTCTGTAAAATAAATAAATAAAATCTTAAAAACAAACAAACAAACAAACAAACAAACAAACAAGACAACAGGCTCCAAATAAAGTCCTTGATGCTGAGCTCCATGTTACCAAACCAAGACTTACTTAACTGTCAGGTCTCCCAGAAAGGGAGTACTAAACCAGTCCAATCAGGAGACACCTGATCAGCAGGAGTTAGGTGACCTGCCAGAGAGACGCCTGCCAGACCCTAAAGGAAAGTAACTTTGCAATATCCTACCCACTTTTTTTTTTTGCCTGGCTTGACTTTCTTCCTTGTTCCTGCTCCCCTCTAGCTATAAAAGTCTTTCATTTGGTAGAGCTCCTCTGAGTGCCTTCTTATGTGCTAGACCGAATGCTGCCAGACTCAAATAGATTTTTGCTCAAATAAACACTTAATTTTTCATGTGCTTTAGTTTATCTTATTTATTTATTCATTTATTTTATTTTTTAATATTCTGTTTATTTATTTGACAGAGAGAGACACAGAGAGAGAGGGAACACAAGCAGGGGGAGTGGGAGAGGGAGAAGCCAGCCCCGCACTGAGCAGGGAGCCTGATGTGGGGCTCTGTCCCAGGACCCTGGGATCATGACCTGAGCCGAAGGCAGACGCTCAGTGACTGAGCCACCCAGGTGCTCCAAGTTTATCTTTTTTAAAGATTTATTTTATTTATTTGAGAGAGAGAGCGAGCGCACGCGTGCATGGGCAGGGGGAGGAGCATTCCTCCCCCTCAAGCAGACTCCCTGCCCTGCTGAGTACGGAGCCCCACACGGGACTCAATCCCAGGAAGCTGAGACCACGACCTGAGCTGAAATCAAGAGTTGGATGCTCAACCAGTCTCCACCCAGTTGCCCCTATCTTTTAACACAATATACCTAGCTAATCAAAACTAAGTTATATCCCTAGTCTTATTATTACTATTTTAAGTAAGCTCTACATCTAGTGTAGGGCTAGAACTCATGACTCCGAGGTCAAGAGTCCCATGCTCTACCAACTGAGCCAGCCAGGTGCCCCTAGATGCCTATTATCGATGAGGGGAAAACAAGTTGTAAGAGAAAAAAGCCTAATGGGAAAAACACAAGGACCACACACACAGTATGGTGAGACTGTTGCATGGGGCGGTGTGAGAACATCCTAGACAGGCTTGAGGGAATGCTCAGTGCTTGCAGAGTATCCTGGCATGTGGCCTGGACCTGACACCTTACCTCAACCCCTCCCTAAGCCTTGCCTTGCCCCAGAATAACCTGGGGCGGTTCCCAGAGGTCCCTCCTGGAAACCAGAAGTTTCCAGCCCTTCCCACCCAGTCATCTTAGTTACAAGCGTCAAGTAACAACAGTAGTTAATGGAGGAAAGAGAGACTTGCCTGTAGCTGCTTCAGGAAGGAGAGAATATCTCTAAGTCCCACAAAATAGAAGGCCAAACGAGAATCCAGGGGTCCAGAAGGGAGACAGAAGAACATACGAAGAGAGAAAGGGGAGAAGGAATGTATTAGATCTCATGTGATTAGTGAGCATCTCAGAGTTCTGGTGTGGGGCATTGCTGGGAGTGGGTTAAGGAGTTAGAGGTCCCTGAGACCAGAGGAAGAAGCCCCGGTAGGATCACCAAGATTAGCAGCTTGGAACTGGGAGAGCCAGACAAGAGGTCTGTTAGAGGGATTTCAGAAAGAGAGACCATAGACTGTAAATGCTCCGGGGACCTGGGTGGCACAGTCGGTTAAACATCTTGGTCTTGGGATCGAGCCCCTCATTGGGCTCCCTGCTCAGCGAGAAGCCTGCTTCTCCCTCTCCCACTCCCCTTGCTTGTGCTCCCCTCCCCCACCCACTGTCTCTCTCTGTCAAAGAAAAAAGTTAAAAAAAAATTTTTTTAAGATTTTATTTATTTATTTGACAGAGAGAGATCACAAGTAGGCAGAGAAGCAGGCCCGGAGAGAGGAGGAAGCAGGCTCCCTGCTGAGCAGAGAACCTGATGCTGGGCTTGATCCCAGGACCCTGAGACCCTGACCTGAGCCAAAGGCAGAGGCTTTAAGCCACTGAGCCACCCAGGCGCCCCCCAAAATAAAACCTTTAAAAAACATACATTTATCATTGTGCCAGACCCTGTGTCAGAAATACCATTTTGATGAACTACCAAAGACTTCTGTGAGTTGAGACTGTCTTACCAGAGGCCTTTTAAGAGGCGCTGATACCCCAGCAGACCAAGGCTTCCCGGGAAGGCGGCAGAGTGGCGGAAGACCTTCTCCGTGCTTATCGCCCTTCTCTCCCTTCACGGATGCAGACACTCTAGGAGGGGGTACCCCTTTCCCCTCTGGATCTTTCCATTGCCTCTGACCCCACAGCAGCATCTGTGCTTGCCCAGCAGAGGGCAGTCAGAGCCTGGGTACCACCTTCCTAGCCACCTGCTTAGGAACCAGGACAGATGGGTACCTAGCCCCCTCGCTGCCCACTGAAGCTTGGGCAGGGTGCCCACTTGCTGGCGGCAGCAGCCTGAGAGAAACAGGATGCGCCAGGAGGCTGTTTTAAAAAAAAAGGCTGTTTTGAATTCTGTCTAAGCTGTGGCAGTTCTGCCTGGCAGATGCTCAGCGCTGGCCCTCTGCTACATTTACCCTCGAGGGTCCCAGAACGAGGGATCAATTCCTTCTCATCCCAGCGCAGGCTGCTTGCCCTGTTTCTACTCCCTGTTCAGAATCTGTTTTTTCCGAGGCCTGGAATCCTGGAGTCCCAGAACAGGAAGGGACTTGGAGCTGCTAGTCTAGCTGTTGCCATTTCAAATAACTTCAAAGGCAGGCAGGGAGCCCTAAATTTGTCTCACTGACTCAGGGTGAGATGGTGGGGAGTGACAGTGGCTGTGGGAGCTGAGCCTGCGCCAACGCACCTACGTTCCCCAGCTTCTCACTGAGTGGAAAAGAAAACAAGGCCATGGGCTGAGCCGGGAGGCCAGCTGCCAGGTCTCCCTTTCATCCTACGGTGAGAAGCTGAGGTCCAGGGAAGTGAAAACTACTTGCCCGAGATCAGACCCGATTCCCTTTCTCACCAGGCAGGTCCTTTTCAGTGCGGGCTGCATATTAAACTCCGTAGCAGGGGTGATTAGGACGTCCGGCTCTGCCCGCCCGGCGGGCTGCCTCGTCTTGGATTACTTCATTTCCTTCCTTGGCCACCGATCCCCTGTTTGGAGAAAGGAGCCTCCCCCAGGATACAGGCCTCTGCTTTTCCTCGCAGTGAGTCACAGCCTCTGGGCTGACTTGCGGACAGCTTGACTCCCAACACAGCATCCTTCCCTCCCACTGCTTTTTCCAGTGACTACCTCCAGCTATGGGGCTTCACTTCCTCTGGCCAACTCCCTAGGGATAGAAACTTCTATTTACTCAGGTCTTTTCCTCCTTGAAATGAGGTCCTGTGGAGAAGGACCCAGGCGTCCTTTCAACCTTGATTCCCCAGATGTAATGACCATGAGGCATGGAAGAGCTGTTTCCCCGTATTGTGGGAAAGTCATAGGGAGGCAGCTTGTGTTTGTGATGGCTTTGCAAGGACTGAGTGTGGTTTTTTAAAAGTCCAGTGTTATATAATCGTTTACTCCACTCGGACAAGCTGGCGTGCTCACCCTGTCCAGGACAATCATCAGGCTTGGCGGGAATGCTTCGTTAGGGCTCAGCCTCCTAAGTGGCAGGAAGAGGGCTCTGGTGGTCATCGGGACACCTTTGGGACTTGGGACAATATTTGATAGAGCCAGTCCTGTGAGGAGCGTCAGTTGTTCTCATCTTGAGGAATCTGGGTGAGAATTAACAACAATCATCTCCTCAGTCAGGGGGATCCTGCTCCCAGCATCTCCCACTCAGCAGTGCAAGAGATGACTGGGGTTCCGAAAATCCCATCTCCGAGGAACGTCATTTGGGGGCAGGAAATAAGGACACTTACCTACTTTTCAAGTGAAAAGTGAAAAAGTGGAAAACAGACTAATGAGATTAGTTAGCTGCAGGGCACTATGAGAACAGGATGGAAAGGCCAAGAGGGACCAAGGCGGGGTGACACTTCTCTGAGATACCTTCTTGTTCTGACTTGGCTTTTGGAACCATTTTAATGTTTCTTGTTTCAAAATTAAATTAAAATAAAATAAAAGTCACAAGGATGAGGGAAAACCCTACAATGGCATATACTTAGAAATAAGCAAGTAAGAAAGAATGCCCTTTGACTTCTATCTTACGTTGTAGTAAAAATAATTGATCCCTTACTATGTGTTAAACATTACCTTGTAGTTTACTTAATCTATGTAACATTTCTAAATGCTAGGTACTATCCCTATCCTAGTTTTACAAGAGAGGAAGTCATGCCTCAATGGGATTCAGGAAGCTGCCAAGGTCCCAGGACTTGAACTCAGATTTTGTATCAGATTTGTATGAGGTCTCAGTTCTGAGATCCTGTGACAGACTCAGCTCTGTGCCAGGCACAGAGGTATGAGTTAGTTTCCCCTGGGTTCCAAGAATCTATAACCTTAGGGATTAACATTTAACACCAGAGGCTATAAAAATAGGGAAACGAGTGAGTCCCTTATCATTCATAAAGATTTAAAGGCCATAACAATTTCAGGAATTCTGAGCATTTCTTGAGGGCTTACTTCCTGGAGGATATGCTCAAGACTGAAACCTAGGTAGGATTCAGGTAGGTGTGGGGAGGGAGGAAGAAATTCCAGGCAGCAGAACCCACTACGGAGCAGAGGTGCCGAAAGGGGCTTGGTACATGGGGAGCCAAGGAGAAGATCAGCATTTGCAGAAGGATGTCCATAGATGGACACTTACATAACCTTCTTGGAGATCCTTTGGAGTTCAAGGTCAAGGTGAATATCATGGAAGGAAGGTGTCCACAATGAGGCTGGGCTGAGGTTAGTGAATTCCCAGGCCCTGAACATTAGCCCTTTCATAGCTGCATATTGTTATTTGATATCTGTCTAGTCCCTTTCCAGTTACTGGGCTCAACGAGCTTGCTAGGAAAAGGTAGGCCATGAAGATCCATATTCTGAATTCACAGGTTAAAAACTCTTTTTGCATAAAGGGGAAGTAAAATGTGAGCTCCTATGGTGGCTTTTGCTCTTCTCTTCCAGTTCTACTTTCTCCGCGGAGATTCACAAGCAGAAAAGAGAAGCCGGTCCCAGTTTGTTTGCCGAGCTGAAAGGCAGACTCGTTAGCCTTGCACCTGTCTAAAGCCAGCCTGCGGGCAGCCCCCAGGCTATGCAACGAGAGGTGTTAGGGGAAAGCACTTTCCCTTCTCATCTCCTCCCACAGCTGTAAGTTTGGTGCTCAGCAGGGATAATGAGAGGAAATGAGAAGAGAAAGTCAGGAGGCACGCTGACTGGAGGGTAGGGAAGTGGGCAGAGCCTGGTGGGCAGACACCAGTGCTGGTCCTAGCTAAGCAGCAAAGGGGAAACACGAAGAAAATCAAAATACGGACATCTTTATCAGACTCACGGTTAGCAGTATCCTAGGTTTTTATCAGCACCCACATTCAGATAAACCTGAAAAGTTTATCTTGAACCGGGACCGTCACAACAATGGCTTTCAAATTGCTGCCCTCGGTGTGTGGTGTGATGTCATCCTCTTTGAAACAGTAGAGCTAATCTCACATGGCTCAGAGGATAAAGTCAGCATCTGGCCGCTCCTGATCTTTCCATTGCTGTCTGACACCACACTGCCACTGTTCGCTTCCACAGCACCCACCCCAAGCCTTGCCTTGGGCCAGCCACACCGCTCTCCTACAGCTCCGCGATCTCCTCCCACCCACACCCCCCATTGGGAACACCACTTCCCTTCGTCTCCCCTGGCAGCCACTCTTCTGGACCAGCCACACACCACCTCCTAGAAGGGCAGTGGGACTCAAGGACAAGGCGGTGGCTCCCTCCTCCTCTGAACTGGGGGGGGGGGGGGGGCGGTGCACGCCCCTCTGTCACTGTGGTTTTCACATCCTGTCCTGGTGACATGTTTATCTTCCCACCCCCAGGCTCGGAGCCTCTTAAGGAGCCAAATCTTGCTTTTTCCTGTACTAGAACAAGATACAGTTTTTGATGGTATTTGTTTAATATTTGAGGAATGGATATTTCCCCTAAAAACAATGTTTCCTAAACTTTTAAAACCACAGTAAGAAATACTTTTTACACCACGACCCAGTTCACGCAGACTCCTCCACACACACCTAACGGAAACAAACTCTCAAGAAATAATACTTACTACGTGGCGTGCACTTTGAGATTTCTCTTTTATTTCTCTCTCTCTCTCTCTTTAAGTCCTTATTGGGACTTGCAGGTGGAGAGCCACAATTCTAACGTATAAAGAAAAGCTGTCATAGCTAAAATGAGGAGAGCTTCCCTTCCCAGCCAGGATCAGATTAGGATTAAGCTGTAAACAAATGAGGGCCTCTGCCAGCTCAGATGTGCAGACCGTAAGGGTCTTGGCCTTATTATGAAGCTGAGTGCTGGGTGGGCTTTATCTACCACGTGATGGACCTTAGCCTGGGGCACAATGACCGTTGGCTGCTTTCCTGTTCAGTCCCCCCTAGCTTTCCTTCATTCCTTAATACACACACACACACACACACACACACACACACACATCCCCAAAGGGTTCTTCCCATTGCACTTGCTACCCCTGCTATATTTTGTGCAACCTTCCATGATTGCTCTTATCATGCCAGACTGTAATGCAAGTCTTTTTCATGGGGCTGGGTGCTCCGCCAAACTCCTGGAGGGAGCCTGGCAAGGGAAAGGCTGTCAAGAAGGATTTGGTGTGTGGCTGAGAAGAGATGAATGGCTACATACTTGGGGTCTGCAGGTGCCCATCTCTTCCTGAATGTGGCCTGGGTGGGGGATTGCCAGGGGCACTGTAGGGTGAGAGCAGGGAGAAGCAGGCCAGGTCCAGCTGCTTTGGAGTTGGATGGGCAGGTGCTGCCTGGAGGCAGGAAGCAGTGACTGGAATTCAACAGGGAATTTACAAAACCCACTTATCTCTTCCCTTTGTGTAGAAATCTCACAATTTAAGAAAGGAAGATGATAAACCTGAGCTTTAGGGTAAACTTTGACACTCAAAAGCGTGCCCTTGGGACTGGAGTTGCTGAAGAACTAATTAGAATGGCAGGTGGCAGCCACCTCAGGGCCCCCCTCCCCCCCCCCCCAGCATGCAGAGCACAAAGGTGACCCACCAGAGTCCCTTCCCGGCTGGTTAACCCAACCCCAGAGCCTTCCGAGCTCCCGCCTCTTCTCTTCTTCACCATTTCTCTAATCTGTTGCCTCACCCTTAGCAGGTAAGTGGAATACAGGGAGGGAGGGCAGTGAAGGCAGCAACAACCCCCACAACCCAACTTGCTAATGGTCCTGGTAGAAGATTTCCTTGTAGCTATCGGAAATGACACAGATCACAAAACGTCAGTAGCACATAAATCGCATTACATTGGGAAACATAAGTTATGCTCCTGCTTGTCCTGCGACAGCAGTAACCAAACTTTGAAAAAGCAAGAATCAGGGCACCTGGGTGGCTCAGTCGGTTAACCATCTGCTTTCAGCTCAGGTCATGATCTCAGGGTCCTGGAATCAAGCCCTGGGGCAGGCTCCCTGCTCAGTGGGGAGTCTGCTTGTGCTCACTCTTGTGCGTTCTCTCTTTCTCTCAAAAATAAATAAATAATTAAAAAAAAAAAAAAGGCAAGAAACAACAAACATCACCAGCTCCATTCTGTACAGGGCCCAAAATTCCAGAACATTCCAGCTGGTTTCTGCCTGCTTCTGGGCCCTGCTCCCTTTGTGTCTTTGTTCTTTCAGCCTTACTGAATGCCTTCTAGCAGGATAGTATTGTGGTGTCTCCCACAGGGGAGGAGGAAATTTAACTTGGGGAAGGATTTGAGCAAGCCACTCTAGGTTAAAAATAAACAAAACCGAATTCCTCTTAGCAGTTTGCCTAGTTCTGCTTTCTGTTACACACCCAAGTTATAACCCACTGTAAGCATTGTTTGTCACACGGGAACGAAAACCTGGCCCTTGTTCCCCTGAGCTCACCTCTCCCACGTAACTAAGGTAAAGTGAACAGGTCGTGGCCTGCAGAGGACAAAGGTCTGAGCTGAGACCTTGATTCTGCCACTCATAAGCCCTGTGATCTTGGGAAGGGACTGACTCCTGCCCCCAGTTTCCTTTTTTTTTTTTTTTTTAAAGATTTTATTTATTTATTTGACAGACAGAGATCACAACTAGGCAGAGAGGCAGGCAGAGAGAGAGGAGGAAGCAGGCTCCCTGCTGAGCAGAGAGCCTGATGCGGGGCTGGATCCCAGGACCCTGGGGTCATGACCTGAACCAAAGGCAGAGGCTTTAACCCACTGAGCCACCCAGGCGCCCCTGCCCCCAGTTTCTTATCTGTAGAATGAGGACAATGACACTGTTCCCCAGTCCCCTGAAAGGAGGGGCATGAGGGGAAATAACACGGGAACAGCTAACATTCATGAAGCTGCTAACTTTCTGCGGTGACCATGCAAGTCCACTGGCTTCAGTGCCCAGAAGGGAGATGGAGGTGACCAGCCAGACTAGGCAGAGTAGGTTTTTCCTGTTGTGAATCAGTGGAAAGTAAAGCTGGATGGTCAGAGGGCCCCATCACGGAAAACCTCTGTCAGATGGACCCGGCTGCGTTTGGTCCTGTAGACAAGGGCAGCCTGTGGGAGACTTCAGGAAAGTAGTGGTTTGGCAGATTAGTCTGGTCTAAAGTCTGCTTGGAAGTGGAATGAGGCTCGAGGCTGGAAATAGGGATGAAGCACTGGACTTACGAGGCTGAAGGAGGAGGGTGGGCTGGTGTGAGGGGCAGACCCCAGGAAGAGTCCAATTTGGGTGTCCAATTGCTCTGTAAGTTTCCCCCACTGCTTCCTCCCCCTCCTCCACCCCGTCTTTGCTTTTTCAGCTCCTTGCCTTTCCTTCTGTCTCCACCCCTACCCCCACCTCTATTATCAGCCGTGTGTCCTTCTACCAGCTAAGGAGGCACAAAAACGCAGCTCGGCAAATGCTTCAGATGATAAAGATGCTGCCCAGTGGGCCTCCCTGGGTAAAGCTGGTCTGGCTGGCATTGATTGGGTCACTGAGCGGGGAGGGCAGGCCCCTATTTTCTTTAATACCAGAGTGAGAAAAGCTACTGCAGGTTAGACCTCACAGGAAGCTAGAGCCAAGCGACAGCGCCTGACATGGAGTGCAAAGCAGCGGGCGGGTGAGAAGAGAGGTGACGGCTCTGGGCTGCTGAGGCCCGTTGCTCCTTCTAGTGCAGGCCGAGGAAATCAGGTCACCTGATTTCACTGGCCAGACACAGAGGGACTGACTGTTGCCTCGGGAAAATCAACCATAAAGAAATGTTCAGGGAAGAGTGGCCAGGACATGGCACCTGCGTGAGCATTTCAGACTGGTGGCCACAGGTCCGCTCACCCCGCAGATGGATTTTGTTTGGCCGGCTCAGGCCCTCACACCCTCTATTATGTTACACACCACCCTTGCTCCCTCTGAATTTGCCAGTCCCATCCTAGAAGGCACAGAGGAATACAAAGGTGTTCCAGGAACTTCCAGCATTGCTGGGAAAACAAAACAAATACACAGGCCAGGCCAGACCCAGTGTGTGGGGCAGACACTTGTATTTTGAGTTGAGTTTACATAGGCGATCTTCCCCCACTGGAAGAGACAGGTCTCAATGGAGATGAGGTAGGGATGCTGCTGGATGGGAACAGGCAGGGGGAGTCAGTCTGGAGAAGGTGCACACACAGCATGGGACCTCTGGGGTATTTGCACAGGACAGTGATGATAAAGGCACAAAACAATCCAGGGAAAATAGCGGGTGGGTGGGAGCTGAATTAGGGAGAAAAATTTTTTAAAGATTGTATTTTTATTTTTAAAAAAGTTTAAAAAATATTTTACTCGGGGGCACCTGGGTGGCTCAGCTGGTTAAGGGTCTGCCTTCAGCTTAGGTACTGATGGCAGGGTCCTGGGGTGGAGCCCTGCATCAGTCTCCCTGCTCAGCGAGGAGACTGCTTCTTTCTCCCTCTCCCACTCCCCCTGCTAATGCTCTGTTGCTCTCTCTCTGTCAAATAAATAAAACCTTTAAAAAATTTTTATCCATTTATTTGAAAGAGAGTGCACACAAGAGAACACAAGTAGGCAGGGGAGGCAGAGGCAGAGGGACAAGCCGACTCCCCACTGAGCAGGGAACCTATGCAGGGCTCTATTCCAGGACCTCGAGATTGCAACCTGAGCCAAAGGCAGACGCTTAACTGACCAAGCCACCCAAGTGCCCCAAGATTTAATTTTTTTAAAGCAATCTCTATGCCCAACATGGGGCTTGAACCTGCAACCCCTGAGATCAAGAGTCACATGCTCTACTCACTGAGTCAGTCAGCTGCCCCAGAAATTTTGAAGATGTAAAAAGTGGTGCAGAGTGGGAGTCAAAGGATCTAAAGGGTACCAAGGAAGCGTCAGAGCATCTTAGAGATGCCGCTCTAGTCACCACGAAAGGGAAGTCATAAGAAGGCAGCTGCTTGGGGCGGGGTGTGAGAAGTTGAGAGAAAGTTTGATTTACATGTGTTACATTTGATGGAAGAAATATGCAGTTGGCATTTAGGACGGAGACGGAGGTGGGGATGGAGGACTGCAGGGGATTAAATGGGGCTTCCAAGGGAGATGAGGTAGGACAAGGTGGGGAGAGAGAGATTCGGGAAGGAAAAGGTGGAAGAGAAGCCAGGGAAGGAGACTAATATGGAACTGGAGAGGTGGAGAATAAACATATGTCAGCAGAGGAGAAAGAGGTCTGTCAGCATTATTTACTATAGGAGCTTCCAGAACAGAGCAGAGAAAAGCCCAGGGTTTGAAGCTTGGAGGTGACAGGGATTTCTGCTGGTGTGGAGAAGGGGACAACATATTTCAGAGTCAAGGAGAGCTGGTGGAGGGGAAGGTAACAGAAGACATTATGTCAAGAAGCACGTAGCAGGTAGAAGCCACAGTAGGAGCAAGGGGAAACCCATGCAAGTTTGAAGGGAGAAGGAGGATTACGGAGAAGAGAGAACTGAATCTGCTCAGGAGAAAGGATAAAATGAAGAAGACAGGACCCAGAGGAGGTAGATGGAGATGCTCGTCTTGGATTTCACAACTTTGCATCTCCTTGTCCCTCAGTGTTGGGTCAGGTCCTGGGTCCCCCGCTGTCTGTGGTCCTTATTCTTGTGGTTAGGCAGCAGAAGGAAGTCGGTGGGGCCAGACTGGGCACTGTCTGCGAATGGTGAGGGGGTCCTTCCCTGGGGACTGGGACCCAGAGCACCAGCAATTATCCCTTTTCCCCTTTGCCACAGATTCCCTCTCTTTCCTCCATCAGCCCTGGTCAGTCCTGGTGGGTTGACACGGTCCAGGGGGCTGTACACAGGACTGAAGCCTCTGGCCCCTGTTTTAGGTATGTAGGCACAAGCAGGCAGAGAGGAAGTGAAAGTGGGGTAACCACAAGGAAGAGGAGGCGAGGACTGAGTTAATCATCTGAATTCACAGCCACAAGCTCCCAGCCAGCCTTTGCAGAGACGGTGAGTAACTACAGATGTAGAACTCTTGGCGGCAGAGTCTGTGTCCCTTCAGGGTCCGGTTACCGTCGCTGAGCACAGAACCACCACCACCCCAGCTGGCCAGGGCGGAGGTAGGAGCATCAACAAGCAAGGAGGTGGCGGTGAGGGCGACCTCTGCAGAAAAGCAAATGCACCCCCGGAAGGGAAGGAGGAGCTTGCTCCCTGCTGGGCTGGGGGAGCCTGCTCTGGAGAGAAGCGGGTGGGAAGACAGATCTAAGCTGGGACGGACAGTATGAAAGGAAAAAGGCTGGGGCAGGGGTGATGAGGGCCTAAGGGGAAGGGGGGGAAGCCCAATGCTCGGGCTGAGTCAGAAGGTTTCATTCTGACTGAGCGTGAAGACGCCCTGAAGAGGTAGCTTCTGTGGATGGAGGTCTGGGTGGGCCATCATCGGAAGGAGATCTAAAACATCCTGAGCCTCGAAACTGGAATTTCCCCCTTATCTGCTGGGTGGGTGTTGTTCTCATAGAAGACGAAAACATTCACATGCGCACGCGCACGCGCACACACACACAGACACACACACTTTATAATGGACTATTATGCAGATATTAAAAGGAAAGAAAGAGCTCTGTCTGCAATGACAGGCAAAGTTATCTAAGACAATGTTAAGTGAAAAGAACAAGTTGTGTAATTGTGCATGGTGGTATTTTGTTGGGTTAAAAAAAGAAAAATGTATATTATAGATTATAGAAAAATATGAATATTTTATATGTTTTTGTGTATCACAAGGAATTTTTATTTTTTCTATTTTTTTAGTTTTTAAAGATTTTACTTATTTATTTGACAGACAGAGACCACAAGTAGGCAGAGAGGCAGGCAGAGAGAGGGAGGAAGCAGGCTCCCTGCTGAGCAGAGAGCCCAATGCGGGGCTCAATCCCAGGACCCTGAGATCTGACCTGAGCCGAAGGCAGAGACTTAACCCACTGAGCCACCCAGGTGTCACTCACAAAGAATTTTTAACAACCACTTTATTAAAATATGACTGATATGTATTTGTGTATACAACTTGAACTGTTAATAGTTATTTTGGGGGTTAGATTAGAAAATTAAGGTTCTATGGAGGGGTATTTTTAACTATATGGTCTTCTGTGTTAAAAAACAAAATTCAGGGGCGCCTGGGTGGTTCAGTTGGTTAAGTGTCTGATATCTGCTCAGGGTCCTGGGATGGAGCCCCCTCCCAATCAGGCTCCCTGCTCAGTAGGGAGCCCGCTTCTCTCTCTCCCTCTGCCTGTCGCTCTGCCGACTTGTGCTCTCTCTCTGTCCAATAAATAAATAAAATCTTAAAAAAAATTCATACAACCTCCCGCCAAATCTGGGGTGCCTGGCTGGCTCAGTCAGAAGAAGGTGAGACTCTTGATCTGGGGGTTCAAACCCCATGCTGGGTGTAGAGATTACTAAAGAAAAATAAATCAACTTAAATTCAAGATCAAATGGGCTTTGTTCAACAATTCATGAATCAGGCAGAATCCCATCTAGTAAATAGAAAGGAGCTCCAAGTAGCTGCACAAAATAGGATTTTATAGGCAGAAATAGAGGCTGATGGGGGTGGTGGGAGGGTAGAACAATTAGCAAAAGAAAAGAAATGATATTTTCCAGGCAAGGTCTTCTTCCCTTAAGAGGAAGAACAAAGGTCTTATTGGATAGATGACCTCATCTTCCTTTGGGGGGAATGGAGAGGGCCTCTGTGACAGATGACCTCACTGTTGTTTACCAGAAAACTCCTGGCTAACTGGTTAAGACCACATTTCTGGGGAAAGCTGGAACTGCCATTAGATTAAGGACTAAGCCCCAGTTTGGTGACTTGGCCTAGCATAAGTGACTCCATTTGGAGTCTGGATTTTCTTTTTAATATCTGCACGGTGTGGTTTTTAATACATTATTTAGTGTGATATTTCCAATGACCACATTTTGTGAATGAGATAAAACAAAGGGCTGATAAATATGAATTTTTATGGGGAAATGGAACAGAATATTTGCAATTGAGGTCATTCTAGAAAATGAAGTACATTCTCCTTTCCTTCTTTCTGCTTTATCTGGCCTGAAGCCTCACTCCGGTAAGCAGCTTCTCTGGTTTAACTCTGGAGGGAAGAACATTGACCTTTGAGTTATTCAGTCACTGACTCCCTGCCAGGGCCCACTGTGCCAGTGTTCCAGACCCTAGTCCCCTACTTACTGTCTGACTGTGGGCTCTTGGACTTTCATATCCCTGTAAGACAGGGTAATAGTACTCGCTCTGCTTATGAAACCTCTTAAAAGCATAAAGTTGAACAAAAGTCAAAATGGCTGCCCTAATGCTTCAGTGAAACTTGATTTTAAAGTAACCTTTTCCCTCTCTTCTGCAATCTCCCCTCTTCCCTTCTTAGTCTTTCATTTCAGGTACCTGGTAGCATCCTGGAAATGACTAATGACTAAGGAGGCTGGCAGCATAAACAAAAATTTTCCCTATAACCTCCCTCGCCCCCTAGTCCCTTCCCCCGGGCAGGGTTGCAGGCTTTGAAGGCCGTAGCTTGCTGCCAGGCAAAGCAATGAGGCTATTATTCCTCTCTATCCCGACCTCTATCTTTGGATTATATTTTGGCTTCAAAGCATGAAGCTGGTTTTCAACAACATCTATATCACACAGATGTGAAGATGAAATGAAAATGCTTTTGGAGCTATCTAGAACCAGGGGGATAAGAGCCCTATCTACAGATTTGAGGTTTTTATGAATCATCCTCAGAGGCATTATCCAAGGTCACAGTTAAAAAAGTTAATTCCTGGGGTGTCTAACTGGCCCAGTTGGGGGAGTGTGCAACTCTTCATTTCAGGATTGTGAGTATGAGCCCCACATTGCAGGTAGTGAATACTTAAAAACAAAATCTTTTTTTTTTTAAAGCGTTTAATTATTTATTTGACAGAGAGAGATCACAAGTAGGCAGAGAGGCAGGCAGAGATGGTGGGGGAAGCAGGTTCCCTGCTAAGCAGAGAGCCCAATGCAGAACTCAATCCTAGGACCCTGCGACCATGACCTGCACCGAAGGCAGAGGCTTAACCCACCTCTTTACCTTTAGCCACCCAGCTGCCCTAAAAACAAATTCTTTAAAAAAACCCCAGAAAATTTCAATTCCCTGCAGCAGCTTTAATATCCAAAATCTATTCTTATACAACTCAACACACAAAAACCAGATAATCCATTCAAAATGGCCAGAAGACATGAACAGACATAGTGATGGCCAACAGACATATGAAGATGAAAAATATGAAGAAGATGGTCAACATCACTAATGATCAGGGGAATGCAAATCCAAAGTACAATGAGGGACCCCTGGGTGGCTCAGTGGGTTAAACCTCTGCCTTTAGCTCAGGTCATGATCCCAGGTTCCCAGGATCAAGTCCCACATCAGGCGCCTCGCTTGGTGGGGTACCTGGTGCTCCCTCTGCCTGCTGCTACCCCTGCTTGTGTTCTCTCTTTGTCAAATAAATAAATAAAATTAAAAAAAAAAAACTATGATGAGCTATCACATCATACCTGTCAGAATGGCTAAAACTACCAACAAAAAACAAGTGTCAGTGAAGATGCAGAGAAAAACAGAGGATGCCCTATTGGGGAGAACGCAAACTGGTGCAGCCACTCTGGAAAACAGTATGAAAGTTCCTCAAAAAATTAAAAATAGAATTATGGAGGTGGGTGGGGCGATGGGTGAAATAGGAGAAAGGGATTAAGAGTACACTTATCTTGACACTGAGTGATATATGGAACTGTTGAATCACTGTATTTTATATCAGAAACATCACATTGTTAACTATATTGGAATTAAAATATAAGTAAATAAATAAAAATAGAATCACTTTCTGATCCAGTAATTCTACCAGTGGGTATTTATACAAAGAATATAAAAGCACTAATTTGGAAAGATACACGCACCCCTATGTTTATTGCAGCATTATTTACAATAGACAAGATATGTGAACAACCCAAGTGTTCCTCCATAGTTGAATGGATAAAGATGTGGTACACACACACACACACACACACACACGTATGATGGAATATTACTCAGCCATAAAAGACTAAAATCTTGCCATTTGCAATAACATGGATGGATCTAGATTGTATAATGCTGAGTGAAATCAAATCGGAGTAAGACAAATAGCACATGATTTCATGCATATGAAGAATTTAAGAAACAAAACAAATGAATGAAGAAAAAAACCTAGATAAAAATAACAACAACAACAAAAAAAACCCAGACTCGGGGTACCTGGGTGGCTCAGTGGATTAAAGTCTCTGCCTTCGGCTCAGGTCATGATCTCAGGGTCTTGGGATCAGGTCCGAATTGGGCTCTCTGCTCAGTGGGGAGCCTGCTTCCCTCCCCCCACCCCACCTGTTGCTCTGCCTACTTGTGATCTCTGTCAAATAAATAAATAAAATCTTAAAAACAAAAACAAAAAAACCCAGACTATTTTTTAAAAAAAATTTTGTTTATTTGAGAGCAACAGAGAGAGAGAGAGAGAGAGAGAGAGAGATAGTGAGAGAGAGCACAAGTGGGGAGGAGAGAGAGAAGCGGGCTCCCCATGGAGCAGGAAGCCGAACTCACCAGCTCGATCCCAGGACCCTGAGATCACTATGTGAGCTGAAGGCAGACACTTAACTGATTGAGCTACCCAGATTCCCCAAAAAACCAGACTCTTGACTAAGTGACAGTAAGTCGTCCCTAGGAAATAAAGTAACGTTTGGAAAATAAAGCTAAGAAGAATCTGGGCCTAATAGATGAGACCATCAACCACAGAAGCATTCAGCCTAAAAGATGCAAATGTAGTGCGTAGGAAGTTTGGGGACATCCAAATCCAATTAGTGTCCAAATGTATTGTGTACTTGCTAAATGCCAGGTACAGCGCAAGGCCTTTAGTTATCCCAGCCTCCTAACAACCCTATTATCTCCACTTTATAGAGGAGGAGTGTGAGGCACGGAGATTTGCTCCCGGTCCTGGTAGGGAAATGGGAGAGCCAGGATTCTGATTTCAGATCGGCTGACCCCTGTGTGCTGAAACGACTCCTCAGCCAAAAAAAAAAAAAAAAAAAAAAAGGCGGGGGGGGGTGGTAGGAGCACTTGCTCAGGAAACTGGGACTTAATATAGAAAAACAAGGGATGGCTTTTCAACATCCAGCTGAAAAAGAATGTGTTAACATGATGTTTCTAAACTTACCAGGTAACAAGAATCATTATTCTTCCCCTAATTGCTTCTCAAGCTGTAATGTACATATGAATCACATGGTGACCTTGTTAAAAATGCAGATTCTGATTCAGTAGGGCTGGGTGAGGCCTGAGACTCTGCCAGCTGCCTTCCTGAGGGTCTGCAGACACCCCCATTAAGGAACAAGGCTCTGGGCAGTGGGGAAGAAGTTTCCCGTCATCGGAAATAGATTTGCCCGATGACAATGAGGAAACTGGGTTCTGCTCAGATTCTTTCTCCCACAAGAAGAAGCCCCTCTTTGAGTCCCCAGACACCTGAATTTCGGGACCTGCCTAGGCTCTGTTCTTTCCCCAAAGACAGCTTTTTCTTCAGCTTTACCCACGGGGCCCTGTGGGGTTCTTCTTGGCCAGCTTTCTCTTGCTGAGGCGAAGGGAAAACTGAGGGGCTCTGAGTCAGCCAAGGGGGGAGCCTGTGGAGAGAAGGAGGTGGGGCAGTGTGGGGGTAGACTCTGAGATGAGTGGCCTGGCACTCTCTTGTGCCCTGGAAATGTTCGCTGAGGGAACGATAATAAGGGTGTACTGGGAAGGGAGCCGTGTGAGCTGGGTACAGGAGTGGGAGGTCTGGCGGGGTGGGGTAGAAGGTTCACTCTTTGGCTGTTGCCTCTGTGGCCGGTCCTCAGCGTGAAGCTCTAGAGGAAGAAGGAGTTTGTGTTTTGTGAGGGCATGGGCTGGTCAAGCTTGCTTTTTCTGCCAGATCCATCGTAGACTATTTGTTGAGTGAATGAACAAATGAAGAGCTAGGGGAAGCGAGGGAGTGCCTGGAGCCCTTCCCCTCTACCTCGTCCTTGGAATGGCTATGGGGATGACTCATGTCCTGCAGCCCACTCACTTTCTCAGCCTAAAACCACATGTCCTGGGGTGTGGTGGCAGCGAGCTGACCCCTTCCCCGCTTCCGCTGCAGGATCTTCATGACACACAGTTCCTGAGTTTCCTGCAAGTTGCCTTTCCTCCCTGCTTTCCCAGTAAGAGCTGAGAAATGTGGGCCTTGGAGAAAATGGAGTCCCAGTTTAGGTCTTCAGAGAGAGGTGTTTCTGAAGAATTGTTCAAAAACACTGGGCTGTCCTGCAAGCTGGCTCAAAGGAGAACCAGAGACTTCAGAGCTGTTTCAAGCTCCAAGAAATGTCCTTCTGGGGGCGCCTGGGTGGCTCGGTGGGTTAAACCTCTGCCTTGGGCTCAGGTCATGGTCTCAGGGTCCCGGGATCGAACCCTGCGTTGGACTCTCTGCTTGGCAGGGAGCCTGCTTCCCCGCCACCTCCCCCACCCCCCCAAGCCTGCCTCTCTGACTGCTTGTGATCTCTGTCAAATAAATAAAATCTTAAAAAAAAAAAAAAAAAAGAGCTGTCCTTCTGTCCCCTCTGTCTGGGTCCTAGGCCACATCACACACAGATGTATGAACTCAAAACCAAAGGAAAGAGACCAGGCAGTGAGCATTCAGGAGGAGGCACATAAAGTCTGGAGTGGGTGCCCCCCCCCCCCCCCGACTCCTTATGTGGGCAGAGGAGTGGACTGACTCATTTGCCTGAGGCAACCAAATCTGGCTCCTTGTTGCTGTGGGACACTGGCCTGAGACCAGCCTCAACCAGTGTCTCCACATCAGAGCTCGGCTGTCCTTGTGCTTAAAAGCAACCTTCCCCTACCCTCCATCTCTGTCTGGAACTTTCCCTGGATCTGGTGAGGGCTGAGCCATGGATACTGGGCTCCCAATCCTGTTTGATGGGGAATGAGGAAGTGTTTGAAGGCAGAGGCCAGCCATGTCCACAGCAGGTGGGAAAGTGCTGGTGGTGATGGTGATGCATGGTTCTTACTTTATTATTATTATTCATTCATTCTTTTTTTTTAAGATTTTATTTATTTATTTGACAGACAAGATCACAAGTAGGCAGAGAGGCAGGCAGAGAGAGAGGAGGATGCATGTTCCCCGCTGAGCAGAGAGCCCGATGCGGGGTTCGATCCCAGGACCCTGGGATCATGACTTGAGCCGAAGGCAGAGGCTTAACCCACTGAGCCACCCAGGCTCCCCTGTTATTCATTTATTCTTATTAATTTCTTTATTCTGAACCTATTGCCTGTAAGCATTGACTACGGGTGGGTGCAAGACAGATTTCCTTTCTTGAGAAGTCTCAAGAGAATGGAGTTCTCAGTAACTCTGGAACATGGTCAGGCTACTGCATCGACTTTATTTCTGGAGACAACCTGTGCCCTTGGCTTCCTGCCTCTTCTTATTATGGGGAAACTGGGGACAGTCTTGGAGTCAGGTCGCCTAGAAATGCCCTTTCTATTCCAACAGGACTCAAAGAGGCTTAAAATGCAGGCATTAAAGAAACAGAATTAATAAAAATAAGGCGGAAAGGAGATGGAAGTAAAAGTGTTAATTGAAGTGCAAATACAAGTTAACTCCTAAAAGCATCATGTGCCTGTGTACTTACTGACAGCCGGGGACCGAGCACCTACAAACTTGCAGTTTGTTACATTCTTCACTGGTTTACTTGTTGCTTCATTCTCTGTGCTTCAGTTTGTCTGTAAAATAAGGTACATCAGCTAGAGCTTTATGGTCCCATGAGATGATGATACACACAGACCACCTGAAGCAAAGCTTGGCACACTGTAAACTTTTAATCGCAATATTACTACCTCATTCATTTGCGACTGTAACCAAGTGGAAGGGAGTGGTGGGTAGAAGGGAGGTGGTTTTCTTTTATTCAAAGTTTCCTACCTTCTCTTCCTTGCTCCATCCAAGTCCTAATGGACAGCCTCTGAAGTCTTTGATTGTAGTCTGGCTCCACAATGTTCCCACTCCCACTGTAGTCTCTGCCCCTCCAAGTAGATTATTGCCAGGATGCTTACTTCCTGCTCATTGAACAGTGACCTCAGATGCATTTCCTTGACTGTAAGCCTCTCGGGCTCAGGAAGTGCAGAAGTGGTGTTGCCTCCTCCTTTTGTCCCACTTTGGCAGGTCTGGAGGGGCTGGTGGGTCTGCCTTCCCAGCCCTCAGAAGCTTAACTCCATCAAGTTAGTGAGAGATGAACCATCTCCAAGAAAACTCCAAACCCATAGTGCCCGGGTTGGTGTTTAGCAGTATGTAGTAGGTTGTTTTTCTCTCTCCACTTTGAGGATGTGGATAGGTGAGGGACCCTTGGACTTGTGAGCTCAGGGCCAGTGACTCTGATCTACCAAAGATCCTGGGGGCAGTCAGGGCCTGGGCCAGGCCCAGGCCTCCCATTCCCAGGGCAGCGAGCCCACCTGTGTCCTCCGCCACACACTGCAGCCTCCCCTTCTGGCAGCAGGTCCCAGTGACCCCTCATTTTCTATGAACAGTGGGAGAAGTCTGAAAGAGCTTGGCCCAGATGGCAGCTCTGACACATAGTAGGCCTTCTGCAGTTGAATAAGGAGAATATGAATGCTGAAGTAGTGCCAGCCACGGGTGAGAACTTTAGAAGAATTTTATATACTTTGTCCTCATGATGGCCCTATAGTGTAGGGACTCCCCCAAATCTCCCCTTTACAGATAAGGCAAATAAGGCAAGAATTTATCTGCCCTTGGTCACATGACTAGCGAATAGCAGAATAGGTAGTTTGGCTTTACAGTCCGTGTTTTCATTTTATTTTTAATTTTTTAAAAGATTTTATTTATTTGAGAGACAGAGGTCACAGGTACGCAGGCAGGCAGAGAGAAAGAGAGAGAGAGAGAGAGAGGAGGAAGCAGGCCCCCTGCTGAGCAGAGAGCCCGATGCGGGGCTCGATCCCAGGACCCTGAGATCATGACCCAAGCCGAAGGCAGAGGCTTTAACCCACTGAGCCACCCAGGCGCCCCCAGTCCGTGTTTTACCATTAGACCAAATGGCCTCACTCAGATCCTAGAGAGTGTGCACCAATACCTTGACCCTAACAGAGAAACGTTATCCTTAGGGTCTTTGCCCTCTTTCCCAAGTTCAGCGATGAGGTCAGAACCAGTATGATTTGTGTATGACTTGGAGGTCTGTCTATCTGCTCTTCCCATTTTCAGAGCACTGTAACTTCTCTTATAGGCAGAGACCTACCTCTCCTCCCCTATGGGAGGATGAAGGTGTCAGGTGTCAAGGTGTCAAGGCAACTTCAGGTGTCTAAGGGCACTCTGTACCGTACCGATGTTCTTACCCCTGGTGAGGTCGTTAGGACCCACCCCAATCCCAACTGCTCCCTCCTCTGTAGCCTGGTTGGTCGAGGCACTCTGTTGTCCTAAGGAGGAAGGATAGGACCAACCTAAAGATGTTGACAGAATTCACCTGTAAAGCAAGGGGAAGTCTGTTTGATTCTCTGCCCCAGGGCTCCCGACTCCCTGCAAACCCATCTCAAGAAGCCTGGACTGTGCTCTCTCATCCTGATTGTTACTCACTGTGGCTGCCTGACCTCCTCACTCAGAGGTTGTCCTGCAAACATCTGCAAACTTAAAGGGCTAATACTGCAGACCAGAAAAAATACGCCCATGGACAAAATGAAAAAAGCACAGGCTGTGAAACGTTCTAAGCAATTCCCTTACAAACAACTGCTTTGAAAATTATTTTTTTTAATTTTATTATTTTAAAAATTCAAGTATAATTGACATACAGTGTTCTATTAGTTTTAGGTATATAATAACTCAAGTTTGTTACTCAGTGCTTATCACGGTAAGTGTATTCTTTATTATTTTTTTTAAAGATTTTATTCATTTATTTGACAGAGACCACAAGTAGTCAGAGAGGCAGGCAGAGGGGGTGGGGGAGGCAGGCTCCCTGCCAAGCAGAGAGCCGGATGTGGGGCTTGATCCCAGGACCCTGAGATCATAACCTGAGCCAAAAGCAGAGGCTTTAACCCACTGAGCCACCCAGGCACCCCCGGTGAGTGTATTCTTAATCCCCTTCACCTATTTCACACACTTCCAAGCCAAAATCATTTTTTTTTTTTTAAGATTTTATTTATTTGAGAGGGACAGAGAATACGAGCAGGGGGAGGGCAAGAGGGAGAGGGAGAAGCAGACTCCCCACTGAGCAGGGAACCCAACACCAGGCTTGATCCCAGGACCCTGGGATCATGACCTAAGCCTAAGGCAGACAGTTAACCAACTGAGCCACCCAGGCACCCCAAAATCATCGTTTTAAATGGCCGAACACTAAGGACCTTGAACAGATCAGTCATTTCATTTAATTTTTTCATAACCTTGGAATGAATTGAAGGTGGAAGGAGGAGTACATTTTAAGGTGTGAGAATTACATCAGAATCGCATTCTAGGGTCACTGTTCCTAGACACGCACTTTCTGTTTCAGACATCGTCTTGCGACCTAGAGCTTTGTGAGTTACTCACAGAACTCCACCAGCTGTTCTAGATAGGTCAGAGAATACTCATGTGCGGTTTAAGCCTCCACAGATGTCCCAGACAAAGATTTACAGCATCTTTGCGTCTGCTATTCAGTGCCCTGCTGCTAGAGATGACAAAAAGATGGGGAGGGCTCCAGAACATTCTAAGCCAGATAAGTATTTCTGGTTGAAATCCTTCAGTCTCACTACGACCCTGAAAAGAAAGCACAACTTTAATCTCCTGGCATGATTAGTTTTGATCCTAAGCTGCATAATAGAATAAATGCCCCCAAACGTGCAGAGTAAATCTTATTAACGTCAAAACTACATTATATGCCCTGTAGGAGACCAGAAATCAATTTTTACATCAAGAGAATAGGAAAGCTTCTGGGATGCACAGAGAACGTCCCCTTACACCCTTTCCTACATCCCCAAACAGGCGTTTTTACATTAAGAGCAAACCGGAAATTAGCATTCTGTGCCTACTGAGCGCTGGTCGCATTCGCGCTCGTTAACTCATTTGAGTCCTGCCACAAAGTACTGAATGCTAACATCTGATTACACTCGTGACAGTGCAGTCTGAGAGATCTGGAATTTGCTCAAGGTGACACACTGCAGCAAGTAGGAGTCAGGATTTGAATCACAAGCAGTGTCCTTCTTCCCCCCGACGCCCCCCCTCCCCCGCCACCGCCACGATGCAGAAAACACAGGTCTGCAGGAAATTAATGACCCACAGCCTTCCCGAGGCTCTGCGCCATAACGGGGAGACAACCTGGTTCTCGTGACTCTTCAGTCGTTGTTTTCACCGAAGTGCATGACTGCGGGAGCAAAGCGACCACGTGAGCCTTCTCCCTCCCCCGACGAGGGCCAGTGACTGTCTGGCCAAGGGCAAGTCACAGGTGCGACAACGTGCCAGGACTGGATCCGGAGCCCGAGGGCTCGAGCTCTCCCGCAGCGCCACTGGACCGCCGGGAGGGGAACTCGGCCGGGTGTGGCCTCTGGACGCGCAGCAGGTCACTAGTGCGCTCAAAGGGAGGCTGGCGAAGCGGTCAGCACTGTGAACCCGCGAGGTGCAGGGACTAGGAATGACCTTGGTCGCGCGGCCTCTGTAACCCTGCATGGCGACCTGGGCGGCAGCGCCAGGGTCCCCCACGGCCTCCACCAGTAACGAACCGGTGCCGCGAGACCCTACACAGACGCCAGGGCGAGGCTGCAGAGAGGGGGCTGGCCCTCCCCACGTGGACAAGCTCCCCGCTGGGGGCGTGGCCACCGGCGCGAAGCTGGCCAATGAACGCCGCCGTCGGGCTCACCCGGTTGGGTACGCCGGCCGGTGGGGCTGCACCACCCCGGGGGCGGGGCTCCGGAGCCGGGGCGCGGCGCGGCGGGTCACGCGGGTCGCGGCGCCGGGCTATAAGTAGGGGCCGGCGGCGTGTGCCGCCAGAGTGATGGCTGCCGGCGCGCGCTGCGTGCTAACTCTTCTCGGCCGCTGAGGCGCCCGTGGGTGCTTCCAGGGTGGGTCGCCAGGCCCCGCCAAACCATTCCCGGAGCCTCCGCCCCGGGCCGACTCCTCGTCGACCCCAGGTGCGTGCGTCTGTGGTTCCAGCCCACTGTCGCAGCTTGCACCTCTCGTCTCCCGCTCGGCTCTTCGTTTTCTCTGGTGAGTAGTGGCGCCACCTTGGATAAGGCTTTCTTCTCCCCGCGGCCAGGCGCCGATGCCGTGGCGGGGGAGGCGGCTGGGTGGCCCGGTGCGGGCGGTGCGGCGAGATTCTGGCTTCGTTTCTGTTCGCCTCCCTCCCCCACCCCACCCTGCCCGCCCGCGGGCCTTTTTGGCGGTCCCCGGGCGGCGCGCGCGGGAACGGCCCTTTTCCGGTTTTCGTGGGGAGGGCGCGCGCGGGCGGGCGGCGGCGAGGGGCGGGCGTTGGGGGTATGCGGCTGGGCGCGCGCCAGCCGAGGAGGTCCCCGGCGCCACGTGCCCACCGCCTTGCGAGCCCTGCTCGGGGCCGGGACAGTGGGCTGCGGGCGGGGGTCAAGGCCGGGTCCCCCTGCCGCGTGGGCCAGCGCGAGGTGCCGCACGGGCTCCCCAAGGGCGCGCTGCTATTGTTATTTTCTTCCCCCTCCCCCCCAGGATGAACTTGCGTCCTTTCTCTTCTCCGCCATGGAATTCTCCTTGCTTTTAGCCCTCCAGAGCCAAAGAAACCCCAGACAACAGATGCCCATATGCAGCGTATAGCAGTAACTCCCCAGCTCGGTTTCTGTGCCGTAGTTTACAGTATTTAATTTTATATAATATATATTATTTATTATAGCATTTTTGATACCTCATATTCTGTTTACACATCTTGAAAGCCGCTCAGTAATTCTCTTATAATTAAAAAAATAAACAAAACCACTAGTCTAGAGAATGGCATCTACCGTGACAACGCTGACTACCAGTACTATTGCTGCTACTGCTGCTTCTGGTCCAATGGTGGACTACCTATGGATGCTGATCCTGGGCTTCGTTATTGCATTTGTCTTGGCGTTCTCCGTGGGAGCCAATGATGTAGCAAATTCGTTTGGTACAGCTGTGGGCTCAGGTGTAGTGACCCTCAAGCAAGCCTGTATCCTAGCTAGTATCTTTGAAACTGTGGGCTCCGTCCTACTGGGGGCCAAAGTGAGTGAAACAATCAGGAAGGGCTTGATCGACGTGGAGATGTACAACTCGACCCAACAGCTGTTGATGGCCGGCTCCGTCAGTGCGATGTTTGGTAAGTTCTTTTTATGTGTGTCCCTTAATGGCGGGTGAACAAATGGGTATTTCCCTTCCTGTGCTTTCCCTGTGCTTTCCTGTGCTTTTCAGATTTTCTTCTGCAGAATGCAGCGCTTTCCTAAGAATTTTGCCATTTAATAAAACTTCCCTGTGTTTCAGGTTCTGCTGTGTGGCAACTAGTGGCTTCGTTTTTGAAGCTTCCCATTTCTGGAACCCATTGTATTGTTGGTGCGACCATTGGTTTCTCCCTTGTGGCAAAGGGGCAGGAGGGTGTCAAGTGGTCTGAACTGATAAAAATTGGTATGTTTAATTCTAAATGGTTTTTAAATTTTTATTCTTGTCATGTGCTATCATGGCATTATATGAAATATATGGTGTAAAATAGAAAGTTTTGAAGATAGAGTATTAAAATGTAAAGTGGTTTTTTTTTTTTTTTTTGGTTTTGATTTTGGTTTCTGATTTTCATTAGTTGACATTTTTTTTTTAAATTGTGTTCTGTTCCAGTGATGTCTTGGTTCATCTCTCCACTGCTTTCTGGTATTATGTCTGGAATTTTATTCTTCCTTGTTCGTGCATTCATCCTCCGTAAGGTAATCCTTCTCTCTCCTCCTTTATGACCTTTGATGGGTCATACTCAGTGGTATTCAGACTGCTAGCATTCTTCCAGATGTGATTGGTGTGGCCTTAGAAAGTTAAAAAATTTATGTTTGGTATATTTCTTCTATGTTGCTAAGTTCTCCGAAAGAAACGAGTTTGCGGTAACCAAGAATGCATTCAGGCAGGAAAAATTGAATGAGTACTGTGGTGTCCCAAGAAATAGGAGAGGCTGGGAATGAGAAGATAAGGAAATTTATTCAGGGGGGCTTTGTAGAGGTGTTTGCAGATTATTGCTTTACCTAAACCATCATATGCAGATCAATTTGACTTACAAGCTTGGGGTTCAGGAAGTCACAGTGTCTCTTAAGGCTCTCTTGAGGCTTTTTTTTTTTTTTTTAAAGCTGATAGTTAAGTTGAGTAGTTTGGGTCTCCACATAGTTAATTTTGTAGTACTGATTATCATAACCAGTTTATAAGCTTCTACGTGGAGACTCTATCTCTCACAGTGACTTGACTCTAATTTCTTAGACTGGGTAAAAAGAGCCAGTAAAAGTAGTTTTGTTTTGTTTTTCTTGGCCAAAAAAAAAAAAGTTTCCAGACAGTCATTTAATTTCCTGTCCTATTTGAAAATCCCTTTTGAGTGACCCAATAGCATTTCTTTTATCTAGAAGTCTGATGCTGGCTCCAAAATAAATGTAGACGACAAGGGATGTTGTCATTGGACTGAGTTATTTACTGAGTAAGAATAAATGCATTTTGCTCAGGAAACAAAGTTGTCCTTTTTTTGAGGTGAATGGCTCTTAACGGTCCATTGTAAGTTCTTAAAAATGCTCCTAAACGGAAGAAATCTGAGTGAAGGAAGATAGGTAGCTTAGAAATCTGAGTGAAGGAAGATAGGCAGCTTAATCCCAAAGGGTAAGAATATATTCAGAGCCATTTGTTTGGTCTAGTTGTAAGCTTCTGTAGGGAAGGATTCGTACCTTTGTGGAAATACCATGATTGATTAATCGCTTTTCCTGTGACCCGAGTGTGGTAGAATATAGCAGTTGAATATTTGGAAAATTTGAAACATTTGTAGGTTGGTTTATAACTTGAGAGTGAATAGTTAATTGTTACTATTATTGGCCTTGAAATTTGCTATTGTTCTATTTAGCAAACAGGTATGAAGAGCTCCTACCCTCCCAATCCCCAGAACTGCTGTAGCATATGATAACATGATGGTTAGATTTGAGGCATACCAGTAGTCACAGCTCAGATTCTTCAATCTTCTTATTAGAGCCATATAGCTTGCTCTATACCAGATAACCAGGAGAATTAATAGGATCCTCTGTAGGGGATTCCTGCTTTATATAAAAGTTTACATTGGGTCTTTGTTGATTATTGGGAAGCAGATTGTTCTGATTCTGGAGAGGCTTTGTGTGTCTCCAGACAAAGCAAACTTGTCTTCTTTCTTGGAGGGAGAATGGTGGTAGTGCTCTGAGGGATTTTAGTGGCCCGAATTTCTGATTTGAAAAATGCATGGCAGATATTTTTTACCCAAAGTTAATAGCTTAAGTTAAGTATATTAACTTCTTAACTATTAATATTCATTATGGGGGAATGAGGGTGGACATGATCAAGAATGATTGGAATAGTGTTTAAAATGGTATTGACTTTGAGGACCTTCTTGACCTCCAGGCCCCCCCTTTCCTCCCCATGGCCCATATATACCTTTGTGTCCAGTCTATCAGTGAGCCTTTAGGTGATGAATGTGAATAGTTCTGGTTATCTCAGGTTTTACATCTCAAGAAAATAGACTTATGCTGGTAACCTTTGGGCATCCTGGCTGTTAAAGTCTGAATATTTGACCATTAAAATGCTTTCCAACTTAAGATTCTGTTTTGGGAATTAACATTAAAATTGCTTGTAAAAAAATTTGTTTTCTCACTGTTTATTCCAAGGGTATTGGGTAGTCTATTAGGAAAAACTAGAATGGAGGTGCCGTACTTCTTCTTAAGGACTGAGGGCAATACACAGGAAATAGGGGAAAAGGGTAAGTTTTCCTGTTGAGTATTTAAATCCTAGTCAGAGAAAACGGGTTGTTCAGCATTTTCCCTTTTGTTTAGGAATCACATTAAATCTAGGACATCTTTTCAAACTCAGAGGAGCCTTTTTCTTTATACAAAGGCTTATGGGAACATCCAGTATGTAAACAGTGGACTATTCTGGTTGAAGATGGGGAATTATGAAGACCCCTCTTTAACATCTCACGTAACCGTATGGTGAGATATTTACATTATTTCCAGGTAAAGATTCAAGTGTATATTAGATGGGTCATACAGTAATACAAATTTTAGGAAGTCGTTAGCCTTGGTTACCTGTTGTGAGTGACCCAGAGGAGTCTGGAAGGAGTAAAAGGGAGAACACAGTTTATGTTTTATCCTACCCTCCCCACCATCCTGGCTGATTTACAAATTTAGCCTTTTAGACTATGAGCCTATATTTCATTTCTTTTTCTTTTCTTTATTTTTTAAAGATTTTATTTATTTGAGAGAGAATATGAGCTGGGGGAGAGGGAGAAGCAGACTCCCCACTAAACAGGGGCCCACCATGGGGCCCAGATCCCAGGACCCATCCAGGCATTCCTAGTCAGAAGTTTTAGAATCACTTCGGGTCTTTGCCTTTCTTCTCAAGATTTTCTTTTGGGATTGTGATCAAGACAGCATTAAACCTTTAGGGTAATATCTTTCAAAGTTTAGTCTTCCCCATATATTCAGATCTGTATTCTCTTTAAGGGTTTGACTTCGGTGTTTTCCTATAGAATTAATACACATTTGTTGTTAATGCAACTCTTATTTCCAGTCACACTAGCCTTGCAGTTCCTTAAATATTTGTTGGAGTTTTTGCCTGAGGGCTTTTGCACTCTGTCTGGAATACACCCAAAAGCAAGGGAGGACCCTTGCTTTTTTCCCACCTTTAGATATGTACTGGCTTGTTGACTTAACACATTTGTGTCTTTGTTCCACTGATACTCCCCAGTGTGCCCCTCCTTCCATCGCTGCCCCTTGCTCTTCTTTATTTTCTTTATAGTATTTATTGCTACTTTTTTCTGTACTAGAATGTAAATGCCAGTTTTCTGAGGGCAGGAACTTTGTCTCATTCATTCCTATATTTTAGTGCCCAGAATAGTGTTTGGCATAGTCTGTTGAATGAGGAGGTGACTTAGTGTACAATTCATTTTTATCTTAGCACTCTGGTAGATCATTAATAATGGCATATTTATTGATGTCTAGAAAAGACGGTTGTCACAGGTAAATTCTTCATATTTTGGCTTTAAGAAATCTTTGCAGACATGCTGAGAAATGTCCTCACATCTCATTGTCTATATCTTGACATCTTTTACAAATGTATAGTACATCTCAGATGTATGCTCAGATTTACTTCTGGCCATCAGGTTCCTTAGAATACTGGGTGATGGGGGCGCCTGGGTGGCTCAGTGGATTAAGCCTCTGCCTTCATTTTCAGCTCAGGTCATGATCTCAGGGTCCTGAGATCGAGCCCCACATTGAGCCCTCTGCTCAACAGGGAACCTGTTTCCCCTTCTCTCTCTGCCTACTTGTGATCTATGTCTCTCTGTCAAATAAATAAAATCTTAAAAAAAAAAAATATTGGGTGATGAAACCGATTATTTGGGACATTACCAGTCACTGGTATCAGTAGCCTTGTTAGAAATAGCACCCTTCCCCCCTCAGATAATAAAAAGCCAAACACAAACTTAGGTTCAGATAGATATATAAGATGAGACCAGCCTTGGTAGGGAGACTTCTAGGAACAAGGCCAACTGGGCTTTTCCTACTACTGTGGAGACCATTAGCTGGCACTGTAATTCCTGAACCTGCCCTTTTATAAGGTTCTATGGAAATGAATTAACTTTAACACCTTTTAAGGTATTGATATTAATGATCTTTTACAGGCAGATCCAGTTCCTAATGGTTTGCGAGCTTTGCCAGTTTTCTATGCCTGCACAGTTGGAATAAACCTTTTTTCCATCATGTATACTGGAGCACCTTGTAAGTACATACCAAAATATTTAAATGTGAATTTAAGTTGTTTATAAAACTTGCATTAAATGCCCAATTTACCCCTTTTTGCTTTACAGGGCTGAAATCTCCTAGAAGGTGGCTGGCCTGCGCCCATTTCAGAAGGCTGCAGGCTAGTGTATGCTGAGTTAACCTAGATAGTTTTTCAACCAAAGAGACCTGCTAAGATTCTAAATCACTACAGACCTTTACTCTTTAGTCTTCACAGGACCCACGATAATATGACCTTCTCCCTCCCTTTCTCCTATCTATGCTGAAAATACTGGAAGTGATAATGGCCTCAACTACTGACTACTGAAGAGTCATTAGTTATATTTGGTCTTCAATAATCAGTCATTTAGAACTGGTTTGCTGGATATTCTCATTTTTCTCTCCCAAATGGAGCTACCTCTGTTTCTAAGCACTAAATTTACTTCCCTGAATCTGCTTGAATGAGAAGAGTTGGGATGTTTAACAACTGGTCTAAGTGCACTTGGAAGAAGAATTCATGCAGCTAAGAGGAAAAATAATTTGTGAGGATATAAAGATTAAAATGATTGCTTTTATTTTGGGACTAAGGCAAAGCATGGATTAAATTATGACACACGTTTAATTTGGGAACTGAAAAAGATCAGTCACTTCTAATTTACAGGACGTTACATGCTTTGATCAGTCATTTTGCTGTCTAGGGTCATTTGACTTGACGGTCAAGTCAGTGGCTTTTGATCTTTGACCGTGACCCACTGGAAAAAATACATGGTACATTGCTGCCCAAGACACCCATGTAGAGAAGCTACTTGCTCTTACTGTGTGCTGTCACCCATATTTCCAGATAATTCTCCTGTTTTTTTTTTTTTTTAAGATTTTATTTATTTATTGATGGATAGAGATCACGAGTAAGCCGAGAGGCAGGCAGAGAGAGAGGGAAGCAGTCTCCCGGCTGAGCAGGGAGCAGATGCAGGGCTTAATCCCAGGACCCTGAGATCACCACTAGAGCTGAAGGCAGAGGCTTAACCCACTGAGCCACCCAGGCGCCCCTCTCCAGCTTTTTTTTAATGCTCCTTGGGGCTAACTAAATTGATTACTTTTCTGACTAATGGATCATAACTTGTTTCTTAAAACTTCACTGAAGTAATAAGTCACTGACCAAAAATGAAATTAGCTCAGTATTTTTTTTAACCTTGTCTTTATTCTTGGAATAATTAGGAAAGAAAATGGACAACTTAATGAGAACATTGATCTTACTTAGGGGATACCAGACTCCTTACCAAATGGTATGGGCAAAGAAAAGCTTGCATGCTACATTTTCGTTCTTTTTAAAATTGAAGTCTTTGTGCTAAACTAAAAAAGTCTCCTGTGAGGCTCTCAGCACTGGTGTTTTATCTGGTAGCAGGAAAGCTCGTAGTTCAGTGAAATTAGAAACTTAAACTTTCAATCATTTTTGAAAAAGGAACTTGGGATGTTTTTGTTCTGTTCTTTGTGGATCATTTACAAGAAAAATTTCCTCTTCTCGTTTCCCCTCTTTGGGGAACTTGGAACACAGGCAAATTTAAATTGTGATAGAGATTGATTAAATTTCATTAATATTTTAGTTTGTGTGACTAAATACATGGTTAGAATTGATAGGAATTAAAATGGAAAGATGTATAGTCACTATAGAACTTTAGTTTTGAAGGGACCACAATTTATATCTGATTTTTAAATATTAATTGGGGGGAGAATAGATTTTCCTTTTTTTTTTTAAAGATTTTTATTTATTTGACAGAGATCACAAGTAGGCAGAGAGCCAGGCAGAGGGAGGAGGGGAAGCAGGCTCCTTGCTGAGCAGAGAGCCCGATGCGGGGCTCCATCCCAGAACCTGGGATCATGACCTGAGCTGAATGCAGAGGCTCTAACTCACTGAGCCACCCAGGTGCCCCTAGATTTCCCATCTTATAAGTAGTTGAATTCCTAATCAGAATAAAGCAAAAGAACTGCAGGTAGCCAAGCTATTCTTGGATGAACTATCATCATTATAACATCTTTTAGGCTAAAATAGAATTCTATAGTGCTTTGCTTCGCTCAGTAGTCTAGGCTAGTGGCATAGAACCTGCTGGCATATAAGTGATAAACGGAGGAGGACTGATACTGATGTTCCCAAAGCTAGGTGGAAAGTAGGCAAGTCTCTAAGATAAGGCTTGTTAATGAAATTACCACTAAACTATTTTCTTTTTGTGAAAGATATCCCTTTGAACTACTCTTATCTTTTGATAGATAATCTGGTTTTTCTGTATCTTAGTTTGATAATGTCTAGTAAGAGATAATCTTTTTAAAGGATTTTACTGGAGGATAATACAGTGGATGTGTTAACTTCCACAGAGAATTCTGTCACTATTGTATTGTATGTATTAACTTCCACAGAGAATTCTGTCACTATGACAAAGATGACTCTTGGGGCCCCTTTCTTTTTAACATCAAAATCAGTATATGCAAACATAATGTGTGGCAGCTACCATCTGGAGGCTAGGGAGTAGAATGCTTCCATTTTTTCATAGCTAGTTGCAGATCCTGAGTATAGTGATCCTTATTATCTTCTAAGTAAAGAAAGGGGGAAAAAACCAGTTTTTGAAGGAGCTTGGGAGACTTGAACCTAATCGAGTAGGTGTGGAGAGTGGGCCAGAGGTGGTCGTGTGGGTTTCAGATGACTGGGGGACTTTTCTCCCCTCCTGAATTTATATAGTCAGGAACACAATGAAAACCTTGTGGACTTAAGACTGGCAGCAATTGTAAAGGGTGATGGGCTGACTTGGGGAACCCCAGAGTCCCCAGAGGAGGGTTTACACATTGTTGCAGGGGGCTGTTGCCCTGGGGTTTTCAAGATGCACCATTTTATCTCCTAGTGCTGGGCTTTGACAAACTTCCTCTGTGGGGCACCATCCTCATCTCGGTGGGATGTGCAGTTTTCTGTGCCCTTATCGTCTGGTTCTTTGTATGTCCCAGGATGAAGAGAAAAATCGAACGTAAGTAACAAATTGTGGCAGAACATTTTAACTAGGAATGTGCTCGTTTCTTCTTGTGTGATCAGTTAATAAAAACACACTATTTGGATAGATTGGCAAAGTCAAAAATTTAAGTGAGATTTCAGGAGATGGGTTTATTGGCCAAACTCTGTTTTTATTGACTTGAAAAGACCTGAGACCTATTCATAAGGAATAGTTGACATATGTTGGGGATGAACTGGTCATTTAATCTAGTTTTTACTGTATCAGTTGCTGGTGACAGAAATACACAGAGAAGTAGCTTAACATTAACTTCGAAGTATGAGGATATCTTAAAGTGTAATAAAGGGTAGGCATAAAATTTTCAAGGGGGAAACTATTCTGACTATTTCTGTGTGTAACTTCAGATTTTGACATGCAAATTTAAGTGTCTTGTTAATATCTGACTTTTAGATGTGGTCGGTTCTCAGAATTGTCACACAGATTTGAGAGGTAGATATTTTCCATTGTTAGTGTGAAGGAATTGTTTAGACCGTTACTACATACGGTAGTAGAGTATAATTAAATACAGAATAAATTTTGTTAGTGTTAGTCTCCTTACTGGCTGAGATTTGTTACAGTAATCTTTCTGCCCTTTTCATCTGCAAATGCTTGGTTAGAGATTTCACGTTGTCTTTGGGAAGTGAAGGTCTGAACACTGCAGGGGCACTAGGAAGAGTGCTGTGTCATTGCAGCTGCACTGAGGTGCTTGTGCCGTGCGCACAGTGGGAATGAGTCTTGCATGACCTCCTGCTCTCGTTTTTCCTCCAGTTTGGGAGAAGAGACAAGTCTTGCTAATGTTTTAGGTCCTAGTCTATAGCATGGTTGTGCTGCCTGAATGAACGTGTAAATGTACTGGGCATTGGTAGACTGGGCAGAGGATATTCCTGCCTAGTTGGACATTTAGATCCATAAGGTGTGGAACATTAAAGCACATCTCTGTTTTACAGAGGTGGGAATTCGAGTTGTCCTCTTCAGTTGTCTGCATTGAGCTGTTCCTTTGCTTAAACTCCTAGACTGAAATTTGGGGGCATTCCTTTTTTCAAAAGAACGTGAATTAGATGCAGTGTAAATTTTCAATCTCTCCACCTCATGCTTCAGGTACATTTCACCTCAGAATGGGTTAGCAGGGAGCTAGGAATAGTTTTATCCTTATAAAACCGAAACCTTTGTTTTGTAAAGGAGAAGAATACACAACAGAGCCCATAGTGCCTAAAATATTTTACTGTCTGGCCCTTCACTGAAAAAGTTTGTGACTGCTGAAGCACTGTTGATTTCTTCCCAAAGGAAAGATAGGAGATATGGCAAGTGAAGCAGACAAGGAAACTTATCCTGAATTTTCACTGAAATACATTACTTTGAGATGGATATTTTTGAGGTGGGGGGAGGGGAGGTGTGGAATGAGTTAGTTTGGTCAAAACCAAACCAAACCAACCCCTCCCCCCTTTTTTCTAGGAGAAATAAAGTCTAGTCCTTCTGAAAGCCCTTTAATGGAAAAAAAGAATAGCTTGAAAGAAGACCATGAAGAAACAAAGTTGTCTCTCAGTGATATTGAAACCAGGAATCCTATTGCTGAGGTAGGATCTGCCACGGTGCCCCTCCGGGCTGTGGTGGAGGAGAGAACAGTTTCGTTCAAACTTGGAGACTTGGAGGAAGCTCCAGAGCAAGAGCGGCTTCCCAGCATGGATCTGAAAGAGGAAACCAACATAGATGGCACCATGAATGGTGAGTGGAGTGAGAAGAGTTTTACTTTGTTACCTGTACTGGGGAGGAGGCTTATTGTTTGGGCCCCATGATGTTTGTTTTTAACGTTACTGTTTTGGTCTTGGCTAGGGGCAGTGCAGTTGCCTAATGGGAACCTTGTTCAATTCAATCAAGCCGTCAGTAACCAGATAAACTCCAGTGGGCACTATCAGTATCACACTGTGCATAAAGATTCTGGCTTATACAAAGAGCTGCTCCATAAATTACATCTTGCCAAGGTGGGAGATTGCATGGGAGACTCTGGCGACAAACCCTTGAGGCGCAATAATAGCTATACTTCATATACTATGGCAATTTGTGGCATGCCTCTGGATTCATTCCGTGCCAAAGAAGGTGAACAGAAAGGTGAAGAAATGGAAAAGCTGACCTGGCCTAATGCAGACAGCAAGAAGCGAATTCGAATGGACAGTTACACGAGTTACTGCAATGCTGTATCTGATATTCACTCGGCATCCGAGATGGACATGAGTGTCAAGGCAGAGATGGGTCTGGGGGAGAGAAAAGGAAGTAGCGGCTCTCTCGAAGAATGGTATGACCAGGATAAACCAGAGGTGTCTCTCCTCTTCCAGTTCCTGCAGATCCTTACAGCTTGCTTTGGGTCATTTGCCCATGGTGGAAATGATGTCAGGTCAGTTGACTTGGAATCTCAGCGTCCCGCTTTCTAGTTTTGTATCACCTTATCCCTTTTATAAGGCTATGGTTGTGGCTTTGGTACCATAGCACCCCGTGAGACACAAATAAGCTAGAGAGCTTATGTTATTGACTTAATTAAACAGGCAACGAAATTTTTTTAGAGGGGTGCTTGACTGGCTCAGTCAGTAGAGCACACAACTTTCGATCTCAGTTGTAAGTTTGAGGCCCATGTTGGGTGTAGAGATTACTTAAAATCTTTTTTTTTTTTTTAAGAGATTTTACTTATTTATTTGACAGAGATTTTACTTATTTATTTGATAGAGATCACAAGTAGGCAGAGAGAGAGAGGGAAGCAAGCTTCCCGCCGAGCAGGGAGCCCGACGTGGGTCTCGATCCCAGGACCCTGGGATCATGACCTGAGCTGAAGGCAGAGGCTTAACCCAGTGAACCACCCAGGTGCCCCGTGATTACTTAAAATCTTAAAAAATATTGTCCCCCACCCCCCTTTAGAGAGATTACAGAGAATGTTTCTGTAGATGATAAACACAGATATTCTTCAGGGAGAGGTCTTCTCTGTCAAGATAGGAGCCAGTTCTGTGATAGTAAATTCTATGAATACTGAGATGAAAAGCTGAAAAAATCACTGCCCTAGGGAATGAATTTGGATGTTGTTTTCCTTAGTTCTGTGGTTTGTGTAAACTGGTCATTGGAACCTGAGTTGTTCTAGGCTACCTGTTGGATGAGAGGCCACCAAATGCATGGGATTCTTCTCTTGAGAGCAGCTTTTATTTTCTTCTGCTGTGTATGTTGGCTGTTGAAAGGACTATTTGCTAAATGAGCTTGACAGCTTTGCTTTAAATAATCTAGTAGGTCATTTAGCAAACTGGATCTTGCCAAATTCTAGTTCTGCCTGAAAAATCATCTTTGTCCTATTTTTTCTTTCAGCAACGCCATTGGTCCTCTGGTTGCTTTGTATCTGGTTTATGACACAAGAGACGTTTCTTCAAAAGTGGCAACACCAATATGGCTTCTGCTCTATGGTGGAGTTGGTATTTGTATTGGTCTGTGGGTTTGGGGAAGGAGAGTTATCCAGACCATGGGGAAAGATCTGACACCAATCACACCTTCTAGGTAAGTTGGTAAAACAAGTCTTAGGCTAGTGCTCATTTTCTTAGGATGCATAATATGTGTAGTGTTACCACACGAATCTTCAGCTAATGTAACCTAAGCTTGAATTATTTCCTGGTGGTCCTCTCATTGTTGTGAGCTTTTTCGATTTTAAACAAAATTTTGGTCAAATACTCATCTCCAGTGGTCTCTTATGTTATTAAGAGTTATTAACTTTTCTGAGAAAGGCTGTGTGGAGCAAATAGTCTGTATACTTGTCCTTTATCTGTCTCTACTTGAGAGCTAAGACTAATGTTTATTACATTTTTCAAAATAGAAGTGTAGACTTTAATAATGGGCTTCTAGGAACCCTTAGAACCTTAAAAATGTTAGAAAAGAGGGAAGAGATCCTGATTTAAAGTAGATTTCAGGTGCATCTGGGTGGCTCAGGTCATGATCTCCAGGTCTTGGGATCCCACCCTACACTGGGCTCCCTACTCGGTGGGGAGTCTGCTCTTCCCTTTAAGATTGCCTCTTCCCACCCCTCTGCTTGTGCTGTCTCTCTCTCAAATGAATAAGGAATAAATAAAATCATAAAAATAAAGCAGATTTCAGGAGCTACAGCAAATGAAAGATGTTAGGTCAGTGTCAGGTTTTGTTACTGAGTGGATCACAGTAAGATTATGTTAACTTTGAGGTAATGTTAGTTTATAAAAAAGAACACCTTCCATTCTTTTTTTTTTTTTTATTTGTTTATTTGACAGACAGAGATCACAGATAGGCAGAGAGGCAGCCAGAGAGAGAGGAAGGGAAGCAGGCTCCCTGCTGAGCAGAAAGCCTGATGCGGGGCTCGATCCCAGGACCTTGGGATCATGACCTGAGCCGAAGGCAGAGGCTTTAACCCACTGAGCCACCCAGGCGCCCCAACACCTTCCATTCTTGACAAGTAATCTTTTTATGTCTACAGTGGCTTCAGTATTGAATTGGCATCTGCCCTCACGGTGGTAATTGCATCAAATATTGGTCTTCCCATCAGTACAACACATTGTAAAGTAAGTGTAGTGTGATGTATATGAACTGTGTCTATTGAATGGTTCTAGTAATACAAAGAGGTTTTTGTTTTTTTTTTTTAATGTAATGACTGTGGTTTAGAAAGTTTTATGCAGTTGGAGTCTTGAAGAGTTCACAAATTTAGGGCAAGTGACTGCAATAATGTAAAGGCTTACAGTTTATAATTCCTTGGGTCGAGTGCTCTTATTTAAGCCGATAATGTATGTTCTCCCCAAACAATGGCGAAAGTCCTTTTACAGATAGTTAACCCATCTGTGAAGCATGTTGGGCTGTTGAAGGGCAGCGTTATTTATAGAAGGCGTATATTCATAGCCTCAGAATTGAAATACTGAGAATTTTGTTGAATTCTGAAGTTGCTTGATGGCCATGTAATAACTAGAAAAAGGAAGAAACTAGCTTCCTTAAGTCAATTTAAGTTGGTTCATCCTGGAGCCTGTGAGTAATACTTCCTCTTCTAGGGTATCTCCAGGTGATCGGCTATGAGGTCTGATATCTGTCCTCCTCTAAAATGATGCTTGGAAAACCTGAAACTTAAAATTATTAAATAAGTCAACTGTTTTAATAATTCTTTATTAAAGCAGTTGATTAAAATGCCGGTAGCTCAGGAGAGAGAAAAGAAGTGTTCTCGTTCTGGTCTTTTTTACCCTAGTTACCACAGAAGTAATGATTGGATTTTTGTATTGCCTTTGTCTTCCCATGAGTAATCTGCTTCTTACCCTGTTACAAACCATCTTTCATGGAATCAGTCTTATCAGCAGTTTGGGGCTGCTTACCTATGTACGATCATGAGTCTGTTACCAGAATACCATTGGCCTCTCCTAACCAGTGTCCTCCATCCCTCTCTGCTAGGTGGGCTCTGTCGTATCTGTCGGCTGGCTCCGATCCAAAAAGGCTGTTGACTGGCGACTCTTCCGTAACATTTTTATGGCCTGGTTTGTTACCGTCCCCATTTCTGGCGTTATTAGTGCTGCTATTATGGCAGTCTTCAAATATGTCATCCTCACAGTGTGAAGCTGTTTGAGATTACAATTCGTGTCGATGTTTGGGGCCACCTTACACATTCCTGCTCCTTTCAAGAAGGATCACAGTGTTACAGAAGACCGACAAGAGTTTTTTTTAAAGTTTGGGAGCTGTGGGAGGGAAGTGTTACTTGTGCTATAATTGCTTTTGTGCTAAATACAACTTGTCTCAAAATAGCTATGTAAAATAGCCGGGTTTCTACTGGTTCCTATTGAGGTCCCTTTTCCTTCTGGGCTGTGAATTCCTGTACATAATTCTCTACTTTTTGTATGAGGCTTCAATTCCATTATGTTTTAATGTTGTCTCTGAAAATAACTTGTGATTCCTTTTTTTTTTTTCTTTTTTTTTTTAAAAACAACCATTCAGAGCCTTTTGACACAGTGTGCTCTGCTTTGGTGGTTTCACCAGCTTCTGCCCTAACATGCACAGGGACCTAACAACAAACATAACTGAAGCTTCCCTTGTAGTCTCTTAGAGAAATAGAGCCATTTGTACTCTGCCCTCCTGTCGGTAGTGGCAGGTTCCATTGGCATATATGGGAACAACTTATAGGGACGAGGTTCTTTGGACACAGTAAAAATTTTAAGTTAGTAGAAACTTCTTGGCAAGCAATTCATTGACAATTATTGCTGAAAAGAAGTAGGAAGAAAAAACCTTTTGGCCGTCTTGGTTATTTCTTTACAGTTTCTGGCAGTGTGGGATGGATGAATGGAGTGGAATATGAACTTTGGGCAAGTTAAATGGGACAGCCTTCCATGTTCATCTGTCTACCTCTTAACTGAATAAAAAAGCCTACAGTTTTTAGAAAATTTTGTTCTCATGGTTTTTGTTCATGTTTGAAGCATCTGGGCTCCAGATCAGTTAGCCCTATGCCATTCTTAGGAGAGTGTTCTGATCTTAAATGAGAACTACCGACCTACTTAAACTTTCCCACTGCTCCCTGATAAGTTTCTTGTGATCCCAGAATGTACATGACTTAACTCCATAGGTACTGTTGTAGCTGTTTGGCATTTTTCCTTATAATAGCACAGCCTAGACACTTTCACGTTAGTGTGTATAAATGTACTCACTGTTTGACAGCCACAAAGTTTTCCTGTTTGAATGGACTGTTTTACCAGATCCTTATTTAGAATGTCCCTAGCTTTGCTATTATGAAGGATGTTAAGACAGGTGGGGTGTGTATATGTGTGTGTGGGTAGCTCAACTTTAAAATGCTCAGTGTTGGGTTCTTCAGTCTGGACCCATTATCTCTTTTACCCTTGATCAGAACAATTAATGCAAAGTATGTTGCTTTGCAAACTATGTTGATGATTCCTGTCCTGAGAGTTGTGTTTTAGGGAAGCCACACTGTACCACATAAAGATAAGGCTGCCTGACCTATGCCTGAGAGAGATTAGATCACTGGTTTGGTACATGCCGTAGATTCCTTGATGTTCACCATTTAAGGTCAGGCACTGTGCTAAGCTTTTTATATACATTTAGTCCTTAAGACCTCTTCAAATAGGTTTTTACCCCTCTCTTACAGGTGACAGAACCAGCCTGGGGAGCTTTATCTTTCCCAGTATTACATGGTAGCAGAGAATGGACATCAGTTGTAGCCTTTGGGGCTGGCTGAAAGTAGCCTTGTGATTTTTTTTTTTTTTTTTTTAATTTGAGGAAGGAAGGAGGGGGCTCTATATGGTAAAGGAGAATTTAGCATTAATCCTTGAACTGAAGGTTTTGGAGGAGATGCTCTTGAGTTTTGGCATTGGTTTCCTTTCCTGAAACTGTGTGACCTCACACAGTCCTCCATCATGTCTTCCCTGTGATTAAATGAATAGTGACCAGCCTCAACATTTCCCCTTGGCTTGGGAGAAAACAGCTGAGAAAATACTTCAATCAAGAATGTGTTTCTCTAGGAAGAGCAGCTAGATGTGGGGAAGAGGAACCCCAAGACCTGGGAAGAGACCAGAGAGAGTTTGTATTTCCATATACAGTAATACCTACCGTGGGCCGGGAATACCTGTTCCAGAGAGCCTTTGTCTGTGCTTTTTGGGCATAGAGGTTGCCTTTTTAAACGAGTTTTTAAAATCAAAAGGTTATATATGGGCATGTGAAGGAGTTATGTGATTCAACAAGGCTTATAACAGAAATGGGTCTCCCACCACCATGTCTCCCTCTCATGATGTTGCAACACTCAGTCCTTTTGGTATTTATCTCAGTGTTGCTGAGTGCAATAGTTCGTGTAACTACTTGGCCTTTCCAGCTTTTGGCTCTTGACTTCCCATAGTGGAAAATGATGTGTTTTCATCATCTTCAACTTTTACCATATACAGACCCTAATCTCCCACTTTCACTGTATAATTGGGTCTTAATTTTGTTAAGATAATATTCATAGTATTTAAAAGCTGTTACTGAGTTGTTGAGTCTTAATAGTAATATATGTAGTCACTTTTCTTGTACAACTTCTTGTTTTTCCCTGGAGTAGTCTTTTTTTCAGGTTCCGTGTCACTCATCTATCCCATACCAGTTTTGTTTTTGTTTTTGTTTCTGTAAAGATTTTATTTATCTGAGAGAATGAGCAGGGGGAGGGACAGAGAGAAGCACATTCCCCGCTGAGCAGGGAGCCCAACACCAGGCTTGATTTTACTTATTAGAGGCTGAGTAAGCAGGAGGGGGAGCGGCAGGCCAGAGGGAGAGGCAGGCTCACCACTGAGCAAGGAGGCACATATGGGACTCCATACTGGGACCCTGGGATCATGACCTTAGCTGAAGGTAGATGCTTAACCAGCTGAGCTACCTAGGTGTCCCTGGAGAGAGGGAATCTTAAGCAGCCTCCATGCCCAGTGGGGAGCCTGGCACAGGGCTTGATCTTACAATGCTGAGATCATGACGTGAGCTGAAATCAAGAGTTGGATGCTTAGCAGACTGAGCCACCCAGATGCCCCTCTGGGAGTTTCTTTATCTCCTTTGTTAGGGTTCCTATTATTTACTGTAGTCCTGTGTTTGTTTTTCTTGGTTTGTTCCTTTTTTTTTTTTTTAAAGATTATTTATTTATTGGGGCACCTGGGTGGCTCAGTGGGTTAAAGCCTCTGCCTTCAGCTCAGGTCATGATCCCAAGGTCCTGGGATCGAGCCCTGCATCGGGCTCTCTGCTCAGCAGAGGAGCCTGCTTCCTCCTTTCTGTCTGCTTGCCTCTCTGCCTATTTGTGATCTCTGTCTGTCAAATAAATAAATAAAATCTTAAAAAACAAAACAAAACTTGCTTCAAAAAATAAAAAGATTAGGGCGCCTGGGTGGCTCAGTGGTTTAAGCCTCTGCCTTCGGCTCAGGTCATGATCTCAGGGTCCTGGGATCGAGTCCCGCGTCGGGCTCTCTGCTTGGCAGGGAGCCTGCTTCCTCCCTCTTTCTCTGCCTGCCTCTCTGCCTACTTGTGATCTCTCTCTGTCAAATAAATAAATAAAATCTTTAAAAAAAAATAAATAAATAAATAAAAAGATTATTTATTTGACACAGATCACAAGTAGACAGGCAGACAGAGAGGGGGGAAGCAAGCTCCCTGCTGAGCAGAGAGCCCAACGTGGGGCTTGATCCCAGGACCCTGAGATCATGACCTGAGTCAAAGGCAGAGGCTTAACCAACTGAGTCACCTAGACACTCTTATTGGCTTGTTTTAATGGAGAACACCTGTAAGCAGTTTCCTGGGATGAGTATTGGAGAGGATTTTTTGGGGGGACCTTGCACATCTGGACATGCATTCATTACATTTTCACATTTAGTTGAAAATTTGAGTATATGATCTAGATTTGAAATACTTGAGTATTTGAAGGCATTGCTTTCAGGGTTGCTGTGGAAGAAGTCGGAAATCTTTATGATTTGTCCATGACCCATCTTTCTGGAAACTTGTTAGGATTTTTAGTCCTTAGTGTTGGAAACCTGACAGTGAAGAGTTGGTTTACTTTTCAGTTGACTTGAGTACTTCTTTGAGTCTAGAAAATAACGTTTTTCAATTCCAGCAACTTTCTGAATTTGATACCCCCCCTTTTTTTGAGCTTTTTAAGCTACCCAACTGGTCCTAATTTCTGAGTACTTTGCTCTGTACCTTTTTCTGTTTCTCTGACCTTGTCCTTTTTATTTTTTTGAGAGATGCCCTCAATTCTTGTCTAATCCTGTTAAAATTCCTGCTTCTTTTTGATTTCCAAAACCTTAAAAAAATAGCATCCTATTAAGGGATGCAATCAGTATCTGTTCTTCAGGATATTAATGATAATTAAAATGTTTGTCTTCCTGTTTTCCACTCCAGTTTCTAATGCCCGTGACTTTCCTGGTCATCTCCTTTGTATGAGAGGAAAGCACTAAAATGCTGGTGGGAAGCTGAGTGTGTGGGTAGGACTGTGGAGCCTTTGTCTTGGGTAGCAATTCTCCCACCACCGCCCCACCGCCTCCCCCCCCCCCGAATATATGGCAATACTTGGTTTGAGACATTCTTTGTTGTCACAGCAGGGGGGATTTCTATATATTGTACAATTGTATAAACATTCTGTAGTACACAGGGCAGCCCCTGACAGCACAGAATTACCTGATTTAAAATGTCAAAAGTCTGAGGCTGAGAAACCTGGGATTAGGGTGATTTGGTTAGATTTCCTTGGGAGAATCCCAGAGAAGCAGTGGGGGAAGAGGTCACTATGTATTTTAATCTCACTGTGTCCAGTACAGGCAGTCCTTACTTTGTGTGACTCCAGTATGCATGATCGGTTACCGCAGTTTAGGCAAATAAGCCATCCCCCAACAACACGGTTCCAATTTCAGTTGCTGTGGTCTTTTCACTGAGTAACTGCATAAAGTACAAACTCCAATGCTGGTTCTTCAGTCCGCAAATCACATTTGCAAAAGAACAGAGTGCAGCACCATCAGTGGCTTATCAGATTACTCCTTTCTAAGTCTGCTGGTGGCTGCTTGGCAATCATCTGTTGGGCGGTTTACTCACTGAGGACAGAACTTTTGATGGTGTCGGCTCTATACCTCCTGGTGGTAGAGAGACATTGTAAACTTGTAGCACTCCTGTCGGATTATGCCCCACATTCTCCTCGGGCTTTTGAATGAAAACGTGAAAACTTTGTGATTTTTACCATCAAATACAACTTCATTGATCAACTTGTGATCTCTGTCTGTCAAATAAACAAACAAATAAAATCTTTAAAAAATTTTATTTATTTATTTGACAGACAGAGATCACAAGTAGGCAGAGAAGCAGGCAGAGAAGAAGGGAAGCAGGCTCCCTGCTGAGCAGAGACCCTGAAGCTGGTCTTGATCCCAGGACCCTGAAATCATGACCTGAGCCCAAGGCAGAGGCTTAACCCACTGAGCCACCCAGGTGCCCTACTTAGGAATTCTTGACTAATATTTTAATGATTTTTTAAAAAAAGATTTTTATTTATTTTTTTATTTTACAGAAATCACAAGTAGGCAGACAGGCAGGCACAGAGAGAGGGGAAAGCAGGCTCCCTGCCAAGCAGAGAGCCGATGCAGGGCTTGATCCCAGGACCCTGGGATCATGACCTGAGCCGAAGGCAGAGGCTTTAACCCACTGAGCCACCCAGGCGCCCCTTAATGATTTTTTTAAAGCAAAAAATTTATTGGAATATTTACATTGAGAAAGTTTGAACAATTAATAAGCATAGAAGGTAGAGAATGAAAAGAACCTCACTTAGCTTTCCCCTTTCCCAGCTCCAGTCCCCAAAGGTAGCTGTCAGCTTGCTGTGAGTAATTTGTGGTTACTGTCGGAAGCTTGCATTTCTTCGGCACTTTGCCCTTGCGTGTGTGCACATGTGTGCATGCACACATGCACTTGAAGAATCTTTTTGAGAGATGAAGCCGTTCACTCCTGTAAAGCCCCCTTGGTGTCTGGAAGTTAAATGGTGTCATTCTCAGAATAAACAAGTCAAATGTTGAGACACCCGTTAACCTACAGTTGTACCAAGAACTAGATAGATGTTACACAATTGTGCTTGTGTTTACTTGCAAGTTGCTAGGTCCTTTGCAAGCTGGACTGAGCTTTAGGCAAAGCTAATGCTTTCCACCGTGCATTTCCTGACTGGCCGGAAATAAAAGGATTTGTTCTCACCCTCCACTCCTTTCCCTTCAGGCAATGTAAAGCTGCTTACAGACAAAAGATGACAAAGTTAAGATTGTTGCTCATTAAAAGCTGGGTTGTATTCTCTATAAAATCTAGTGATATGAGGATGCCTGGTATATTAAAACCCTTTCTCCACTGTGTGCAGTGTGTAAGATTTTCATATCTTTTTTTTAAATTAAAAAAAATTTTTAGGGGCGCCTGGGTGGCTCAGTGGTTTAAGCCTCTGCCTTCGGCTCAGGTCATGATCTCAGGGTCCTGGGATCGAGCCCCGCATCAGGCTCTCTGCTCCGCGGGGAGCCTGCTTCCTCCTCTCTCTCTGCCTGCCTCTCTGCCTACTTGTGACCTCTCTCTCTGTCAAATAAATAAAATCTTTAAAAAAAATTTTTTTTTTAAAGATTTTATTTATTTGACAGAAATCATAAGTAGGCAGAGGGGGAGGCAGGCTCCCTGCTGAACAGAGAGCCCGATATGGGGCTCGATCCCAGGGCCCTGGGATCATGACCTGAGCTGAAGGCAGAGGCTTTAAACCCACTGAGCCACCCAGGTGCCCCAGTCTTTTTTTTTTTTTTTTTTAAAGTGGCCTCCACACCCAGCATGGAGCCCAAGAGACCAAGAGTGAGACACTTAACCAACTGAACCACCCAGGCGCCCTGATTTTCATGTATCTTAATTGCTGATAAATGTTTTCTCTCGCCTCATGTCAAACTTTTGTTCAGGGCTCCAAATTTTGGTAAGGTTTTTAACCCAGAGAGAACTTGTTTCTCTGTAATATTTTCTGTCTTTCTTTTCACCTCTACTTGAGAAATCTAATCCTATCCTTTGTTTCACCTGAGGCATATTTGACAAGCTGAGAGGGGTCTGGTGGCTATAGATTGCTGAGGTGTTTATACCAAGTGATTTCTTTTGTGACAGATGGAGACTTCTGAGAGTTTAGAATAGATTTTTTTTAAAATAACTACTAAAAGAAAACACTGGAGCTGCTCATTGGCAGTAGTCCTTGCCTTTCTAATGATTGGGCTTTAGCATAAACCCCTTTTGTTACATTCAGAGATGATACTGGATTTCTCTCATCAAACATACAGTGGTGCAGTGCAGAATGCTACTTATTAAAAGGACAAGATGGTTATTTTCTGGAGACTGCTGATAGAGCAAGGTCTTTCCTCCCAGAGTATTATTGCTAAAGACCTAGATAGCAGGTTTCGACTTCCCATTCATTCTATTTCTAGAAGCAAGCAAATGTTCTCTAATTGCAGGCTTGGGCTGAATGCCTCAACAGTGTTTCCCACTGTGCTAATTGGAAAAATATAATTCTCAACTAACTCTGTCCTGCTTTGCAAAATAATAGTTGGCAGCTGAGTTGCCAGTTTGGTTCCTAAAGTGAAGTGGTGCTTTTGGACCACTTGGAACCTTTGGAAATTCCAGGGAGAGCTTATTTTGTGTACAAGGATCATTAGAGATCAAGCTTCAGCCCATAGTAACCCAGTGCCTGTTGATTTGATATCTTTTCCTAGGAGTCATTATTAAATTTAATTTCAATTGAAATTTGGGGGGGGGCAGGTTCTGGTAATGTTAGTATTATATTTCCCATTAGTTGAACAGTCCTGTGAGGGGCCTTGTGTGTACCTTACTGATTTGGAAGGGAGATGATTTTCTTTTAGCTAAGGCCTTGGCTTCTGGCAAGCTCTCCATCCACATCAAATATGGTTGGCCTTGCCAGCTTTTTGGGAATACTGCCAGCCTGTGCCTATAGAGTTGATCTAACACTTCTGTTTAGAATCTTTGGTTTTTCTCAGACTTCCCCACAGAATCACTATCTAGTATAAAGAATGGCTTTTTTTTTTTTTTTTTTTTTTTTTAAGAAAGGCTTTAAATTCACAGTTTCCATTGGAATCAGGTCTTAAAGACAGTTGATTACCACATGTGTAACAGTATAATATAGTGGGTTAGGAACATGAGATCTGGAGTCACATTTATCTGGGTTCTAATCCCAGCTTTAGCACTTGCTAGTTGTGTATCTTGGAGGCTGTTTAATATTTCTAGGCCTCAGTTCCTTTGTCTAAAGATTGGTGATAATAATGGTACGTATGTCACAGAATTTTCATGAGGTTTATGTGGAATAGTGCATGTGAAGTGTGTAATGCCTGACACTTCATAAGCACTTTGTAAAAATAGTGTTTATTAACTGATCTCATCCTCCAAATAAATATATGTAATTTTCTTGGTATGGTAATCTTCAGCTTGACATTGATACCTTTCCTTGGCTGATGGGACAAATAATTTTCCTTAACTAAACCTTTATTTCTTACGTCTGAAATAAAGGACCTATCTTTGGTGGAATGTCTTTGAAGAAAAGTATATAAGACTCTGTATAAATTGGGATTAGGTTAAACTGAGTGACAGGAGGGGCGCCTGGGTGGCTCAGGCGGTTAAGCATCTGCCTTTGGCTCAGGTCGTGATCTTGGGTCCTGGGATCAAGCCCCATAATCAGGCTCCCTGCTAAGTGGGGAGTCTGCTTTTCCCTCTCCCTCTGCCTCTCTCCCTACTCATTCTCTCTCTCTGTCTCAGTTAAATAAATAAAATCTTTAAATCTATGAACAAAACAAAAAAACACCTGAGTGGCAAGAAATCGCAAGAACGGAGAAGAAAGTTTCTTTTTTTGCCAAGTGCAAGAGGCCCAAGGGCTGTTAGAGTGGCATCATGGTCCTCAGGGTAGAAAGACTTTCCATCATGTTCCATCTTCAGCATGTGATTACTCCCTCAAGACTTAAAGACCCAAACATGCCAGTTTTCTTATTATTGATCACTCAGTCCTGATGAGCAGGAAATGCAAGTAGTTTAGATGGCCTTAGTAAGGTGTGTATGTGCTGGGGGGTGGGATATACACATTGCTCTTGGTACTGATTTCTGCCAGAAATCAGATTTCACAGTAGATCTGACAAATCGTAGATTTCTATGAGATTTTTATCTCATAACAGAATTTAATAAAAGAGCTAATGAGGTAGAGAGTGAAATGGCAAAAAGCAGACACAGCTGTGTCCTAGATATAGCAGCTAACGAGGCTGGGGAAACAAAGATAAGATGTTGGAAATATTAAAACTTTAGAAACAGAAGAGCCCCGCTGAAGCTGACACTCAGACCTCTGAGGAAGGGTTGCTGTTGGCTGCTGTGGGTCCCCAGCCATTGAGGAAGACATGTTGGCGGCTAGTGACTAAGGTCTGTGAAGAGGTGGATTCTGTGAGGGCTGCTGTATAGGAGGGACCACTGCTGTCCTAGTGAAGAAATGTGAGGGTGACCTTCACAGGAACAGGAAGCAAGCAAGCAAGGAGTGAGTTCTTTCCCCTGAGATCTCCTCATAGCCGCCCCCCCCCGCCCCCTCCAGTGGCAGACCGTAGTAGGGAAGCAGCTGCAAAAGTCATTGGATCATTTATTCTTCTCCTATCCCCCTACCCCCCCATGTTGCTTCTCCATGTCCTAAATGAAACAAGATGGGATTGGGAGGGAGACAAACCATAAATGACTCTTAATCTCACAAAACAAACTGGGGGTTGCTGGGGGGAGGTGGGATTGGGAGAGGGGGAGTGGGCTACGGACATTGGGGAGGGGAGGCGAACCATAAGAGACTATGGACTCTGAAAAACAACCTGAGGGTTTTGAAGGGTCAGGGGTGGGAGGTTGGGGGAACAGGTGGTGGGTAATGGGGAGGGCACGTTTTGCATGGAGCACTGGGTGTTGTGCAAAAAGAATGAATACTGTTACGCTGAAAAAATAAATAAAATGAAAAAGAAAAAAAAATGCTCAGGGGAAGTGGAGCAGTAAACACGGCTAGTGCTTAAAAAAAAAAAAAAAAAAAAGTCATTGGGTCAGTCCCCAGTCCCCAGTCCCTGTGTCACCACGAAGCTTAGGGGCTGAGATAAGAGAGCTTAACCAACACAGGGTGGCTACCTGCCAGATGTCTCCATTTTATTTTATTTAAAAAACACCTTTTTCCCCCCAGATTTTATTTTTAAGTAATCTCTATACCCAACATGGGACTTGAACTTACAACCCCAAAATCAAGAGTTGTGTGCTCTACCAACCGAGCCAGCCAGGTGCCCCAGGTTTCTCCATTTCAGGAGAATCTTTGGAATTAATACCTGATCAGTGGAGTGAAAATGAGAATGTGTGAATATCCTATGCTCTAGCAGTCTTTGACCCAATTGCCTTAGTATCCACTGGGGAATCTAGCTGGAATCAGTTATCACTAAGATAGTTGTAAAATGGTGATTTTGGGGGCACCTGGGAGGCTCAGTCAGTTAAATGTCCAACTCTTGATCTCAGTTCAGGTCTTGATCTTAGGGTTGTGAGTTCAAGCCCCATGGGGAATTCCATTTACTTAAAAAAATTTAAAAAAAAAAGTGATTTTTCTATTTTTCTCATTCCTTGCACATTTATTAGTTGGCATTCTTTGGTAAAGGAGAGCTTTCTCTTCTCCCTCATCCCTCGCCCTGGGAAATGTGGTTTTCACTCTGGTGGCCACATAGCCAGCTTAGAGTTGGAGTTGTACTAAGAGCTGGGATGGAACAGATGCTGGTGTAGGTAGCTAGCTGCTACAGTTCCTGGCCTAAGCAGTCTTATTACTGCAGTTGGATCTGTAACTGACTTGAATTGTAAAAACATTAGAAAGAATAGGAAGGAATTACTACTTTGTGCTTTACATATGAAAGGATGAGAGCAAAGAGCTGGAATTCGAAGGTGGTGTCTGGTGTTTCAGGCCCTCGTTCTCCTGAGAGGACTTTCATGGGCCAGTGGTTCTCCACCATGGCAGCATCCTGGATTCACCTGGAGAGATGAGGCCTGGGTTCCAGCCTGGGCCATTGGGATTTCATAGGTGTAGGTGTGACCTGGGTGTCAGGATTTTTAAAAGCCTTCCCGTAGATTCCAATGTGCTTCTGGAGTTGAGGGCTCTGGAACAGGCAGCCTAAATTGGTCACATGGGGTAAAAAAAAACACATGGGGTGTTCTCTGTTCCATTCCATTGGATGGGAATGAAGGAACTGAACTAGGTATATTGGCATGTCTTGCTTTCAAATCCGCACTTCCAAAAATCTGCCCACTGTTGGTGTTTGACCTTGACTACATGGCATATTTGTAAATTTGACTTCTCCCCTTAAAAAAAAAAAAAAAAAAAAAAAAGTTCTCAAAATCCAGTCTGACCCAGCTAGTCCAAATCCAGGCAACCAGGTTTAGAGTGAGTCTTATGACTTTAGTCATAAATTTATTTGAGCTTCTGTAAAAAATGGAAGCAACTTTTTGTAACTTATGCATGCAGGGAAGGAGAGAATCCTGAAGGTGAGTGAACATAAGGAGTGGAACGTCTGAGTGAAAAGGACAGACGTTGTTACTGTATATGAAGCCTTTGCCATGTCCCCAGCATTGTGCTACATACTTAATATAAAGTTGGTCTTTAAAATATAGTTTTAAAATTTGCTGTGAATTATTTATGACATGGAAAAGGTTATATAAAGAATAAAATAATGAACACTCGTATACCCAAATGCAGCTTAAGATTCCAGGCCCTGGATTGTTTTCCCTTTGTTCCATTTAGGGCCACTAACTACTTGTGTTCATTATTTGTTATGTAATAATAGGTAACCAGACCTACAGCCATGATAGAAACTGAAGGGAAGACATTTCTTCTCCTTTATGGATATGGAAAAATAAGTGTATTTAATGCATGTCAAAATTTGAAATCCACCCAATACGACTATTTTGGGTTTATTTTTCCCATATTCTACGAATAGCACATTTATAAAATCACCTACCCATGACTCCCAATCTGCTTTTTCCATTTGCCCATGTTCTGTTCTAGTCATCGCTCTAATGAAACATTTAATTTCTTTTTTTTTTTTTTAATATTTTATTTATTTGACAGAGAGAAATCACAACTAGGCAGAGAGGCAGGCAGAGAGAGAGGAGGAAGCAGGCTCCCTGCAGAGCAGAGAGCTGGATGCAGGGCTGGATCCCAGGACCCTAGGATCATGACCTGAGCCAAAGGCAGAGGCTTTAACCCACTGAGCCACCCAGGCACCCTGAAACATTTAATTTCTAATTAAATATGCAATTATAAAATAGATGCCATTTAGATTTCCTGTGTCCTAATTCTTAGATGGATTTGGTTAAGGGAAATCACTCTGGGTGCTAAAAAATTAGTCCTAGTTCACATTAATTTAGCACTCATTTTGCTTTAACTCATTTAATACAATAACTCAGTAAGTTACACACTATAGATGAGAAGACCGAGGCCTTCTAAGGGTTAGGAAACAACGCAAGATCACATAACCAGCACACTAGGGAATGTGACATTACAGTAATGGAGAAAATTAAAGTACAAGGGAGGTTTATCTAGGGCCATACAGAGAGAACACATCATGTGAGGCAGGAGCATTTCCAGATCGGAGATAAATGGACTGCTAGAAGCCAGCTCGACTGCTCCTCCTGCAGTGACTGAGTGCTAGGAAGATGAGTTTAAGAGCATGGAGACAACATCGGCTGTATGCTTTGGCGATAGCACCTTCAGACACAGCAGCCAGCAGAGAGCTAGATACCATAAAGGTGACCCACTGAGACTTGTGCCTGCACTTGGAGCCCTTACCAAGAAACATGACCTGTGCTTTTAGGGTTCTTAAAGCCCATAAAAACAACTGGGTAGTCAAAAGAAGGAAACTAGGGGCGCCTGGGTGGTTCAATCACTTACACGTCCAGCTCTTGATTTTGGCTCAGGTCATGATCTCAGGGTTGAACCCCAAATTGGGCTCTGCTCAGCGGGGAGTCCACTTGAGATTCTCTCCATCTCTTTCTGTCCCTCCCACCCTGTGTGCATGTGTGCACACTCTCAAATATATAAATCTTAAAAAGGAAGGAAACAGTGAGGTGGTTGGCTTAGTAGATGGGAGAGATGCCTCTATTCCCCACCTCTGGGGCTTTGGTACTGGTATCTTGTACTCTTGGTGAGGTCTACCATATCAGTGAGCCAAGGCGGAGTGTTGGATTCAAAACAGTGATTTGCAAGCATAGTTACCATGATGCTGATAACGCAGCCATTTTCTGCATGCTGGCTTGCAGCGCTGGCGTTCCCAGTGCAAACCTGTGGCCGTAGCATCGTAGCATCGTGGTCTACCCTGACCACAGGGGGAACCTTGAGGCATGATGGTGTCCTAACGGGCTAATCCTTGTTTGCCCCCACCCTCACCTCGTAGTACTTTCTGTCACACAGCAGAGTTCATAGCTAGGAGTCACTCATCTACTTGATGACCCCAAACTCCTGGGCGAAGCAGATGAGAAACCTGCTTTGGAAAGAGGCTGTTCCTGGAATTGCCTTGGGCTAACACCAGACTGGGTCTGGCTTCCTTGCTTGCTTCCTCCCGGGCAGCGCTCTTGGCACCAGGGAATAGCCTGGTATCTCAGGGTGGATGGTGGCAGTGGCAGGCAAGCTTGGATCCCCAGGGCTCGTTTTGCTATAATAGTTGCAACTTTTTTCTCACACAAAGCACTCTTACTCAGGCCCCACCACTTAGAGCTTGTGTACACCCTTTATTGAGGGGCTGGCTGGAATAGACAGCAAGAACCTGGCTTTGCCTGCGGTTGGGGTTCTAGTTCCTGATTTAGATCCCATGCATTTCCTGGGCCTTTGTTTCATTAGCCTTACAATGGGGCTGATAGGGCTTTTGAATCCTGAGCTTCGGAAGAAATTAGAAGGATGTTATAAAGATAAGTGATGTTATAGGTCCATCTAAGATTTAAGAGACAAATTTCCTCCAAAGACACAAGTATCTCCAGATTTCAAGATCTAGGCTCCAGGCTGCTTTCCTTCTAGCTCCTTCAGGAAGCAGGTGCCGTGGATACTCATGGACATCTCAGCAGCCATTCCCTCCTCCCTTTCCCCCTTCCCAGCAGCTCCAGATTCCTGGTGGAGGAGGTAAGTGGTTCCAGCCCTAAGCCAATCAAGACAAGCCAATTGAGCTCTCTTCCTCTGGGACGCACATGTGAACAAATAGGTCTAATCAGAGTGAATCCCAGGACTGCCAGGAATTTCTGCAGCACAATTATCACCAGAATTCAAAGGGAAGCATGCAGCAGCCCCAGGTAGTACCACCAACGATGCCACTGGCAACGAGGACGAGGACGCGCAGAGCCAAGGATAGAAACAGATCCTTGTAACATTCCTGAAGTACTGGAGGAAGCCTCCCCGTGGACCCTTCCACCCTCTACATCTGTACAATTCCAGTATTGTTTAATCCAGGTTTTCTTCTTGCAACTGAAACCCTCCTGGCTGGTACCTGTGGGATGCCAGTTACTACTTTGATCTGAGCTGTTATCTCTGATGTGGAGGAGGGAAAACTTAGGGATCGTGGCCTAGGCCCTTCTAGAACCCCAGGACTGTAGGCTCATGGGGGAAGGCAGCCCTGACTTGTTCATCCCAATATTCCTAGCAGAGGTAGAGCCCTCCTTCCCAGATGTGAGGAGACCCAAGTGTCTGGTCCTGAGGGAGTTTACCATCAAGCGGTCATGCTCATGTGAATACGGTCTGCCCATGGGCTTGAAGGACTAATTCCCTATAGGGCTATATTCAGTTCCTCTGGAACAAGGGAAGTCTAGCCACTCTATAAATAATCATATAAATAATCACATTCTCCGTCCTTCCCCTATCCTCGCTTAATAATACCAGCAGCTTGAGGGCCAGGGTGGCTCAGTTGGTTAAGTGTCTATTTTTTAAAAAAAGATTTGTCTATTTATTTATCTATCTATCCATTTATTTTCGACAGAGAGCACACATGGTGGGAAGAGGCAGAGGGAGAAGGAGAGAGCCTTCTGCAGACTCCCCACTGAGTGCAGAGCCCAACATGGGGGACTCCATCTCACAACCCTGAGACCATGACATGAGATGAAATCAAGAGTTGGACACGCAACTAAGCCACCCAGGCGCCCCAACTGTTTGACTTGTTCTTAGCTCAAGTTTTGATCTCAAGACCGTGAGTTCAAGTCCTGTGTTGGGCTCCACGCTGGGCCTGGAGCCTACGTTAAAAAAAAGAAGAATAAAAAATACCAACAGCTCAAAACACTTTTTTTGTTTCGTCACTGCTTCCTTTTGGGTCTCACCAGATGACCCTGGGGATGTGGCTTTCAGGTGCTATCAGATGCCTTTTCTCCTATCAGCCTAGGCAGCCCAGTGCCTGCTGCCCTACTTGGTCTGGGACTCCTTGACAGGAAGGCAGGGTCTCATTTGTCCCAGATTCTGCTTGGGTCTCTTGTTCTTTGCCCACCCAGTTGATCAATAAGATTATCCTCTAGGAAGGATTTAACGAGATTGGAAGAGAGAGCATAACTGATGAAAAATTAATACAAAACCACAGTCATGGAAACAGTTTAGTGCTATTTTCTGTATGGTCCAAGAATAGACATCAAATCATTGGAAGGTCCTGAAATAGACCCAAGTGTATATGATATATAAGAATTTACTATGTGATACAACGAGTGTTTTAAATCACCGGGGAACCAATAAATCAATGGCTTTAACTGGGGGGGGGGGTGACTTTGTCTCCCAGGGGACACTTGGCAGTGTTTGGAGAGGTTTTTGGTTGTCATACCTGGAGAAATGATCCTGGAATTCGGTAGAGGTCAGGGATGCTGCTAAATATTTTACAGTCTGCAGGAGACCTCTGCATTAGAGAAGCTGTGGCCCCAAATACCAAGAGTGCCACTTTTAAGGAATCTTGGGGTAAATGAAATAACCAACTGTTGGCCAACTGTTCAGGAAAAGGAAAATGGAGTTAGATTCTGAATCATATCACCATAGAAATAATTTCAAGTTAGATAAGAAAACATTTTAATAACTAGAACATTTAATAAGACCTTTTTTTAAAAAAAGATTTTATTTATTTATTTGACAGACAGAGATCACAAGTAGGCAGAGAGGCAGGCAGAGAGAGAGGGGGAAGCAGGCTCCCTGCTGAGCAGAGAGCCCGATGTGGGGCTCGTTCCCAAGACCCTGAGATCATGACCTGAGCCGAAGGCAGAGGCTTAACCTTCTGAGCCACCCAGGCGCCCCTTTAATAAGACCTTTGATAAAATTTGGAAGACATAGATCTGTTTGTTCTCTAAAGTTAAGAGTCTGTTTCTTCATTTGTTTTTTTCCCCCCTTTGCTTGTTTGTTCTGTTTCTTAAATTCCACATAAGAGTGAAATCATATGAAATTTGTCTTTCTCTGACTGACTTATTTTGCTCAGCATTATACTCTCTAGCTCTATCCATGTTGCAAATGGCAATGTTTCACTATTTTTATGGCTAAATAATATTCCATTACATATATTTCTCTCTATATAGTCCATTATGTGTATACACACACATTTATACATGGATATGTACATATATACATAGTACATATATATTCCATTGTGTGTGTGTGTATACACACCAACAGTGCGCAACATTCTCCTTTCTCCACATCTTCACCAAGACCTGCTGTTTCTTGTGTTGTTGACTCTAGCCATTCTGACGGGTGTGGGTTGATATCTCATTGTAGTTTTGATTTATATTCCCCTGATAGTCAGTGATGATGAACATCTTTTCGTATGTCTGTTGGGCATCTGTATGTCTTCTTTGGAGAAATGTCTATGTCTTTTGCTCATTTTTAAATTGGGTTTTTTGGAAAACAGCATTTCTTAAGTGCTTGTTTCTCTAAATTTGATGATTTAGATTCTACATATAAGTGATGTCATGCAATATTTGTCTTTCTGTGACTGGCTTATTTCGCTTACCACAACGTTCTCCAAGTTCACTCATATTATTGCAAATGTCAGGAATTCCTTCCTTTTTTAAAGGCTAAGTAATATTCCATTATGTTACATATAATTACATAATTACATATAACGGAATAATATATATATATATCATAAGATATACGTCACAATTCTTTATTTAGTCATCCATCAACTGGCTCTCGTAGTGTCCATATCTTGGCTATTGTGACTAGTGCTGTAATGAACTTGGCGGTGCAGATATCTCTTTGAGATGTTGATTTCATTTCCTTTTTTTTTTTTAAGATTTTACTTTTTGAATTTTTATATAGTTTAAAAAGATTTATTTGTTTTAGAGAGAGAGGGTGGGGGAGGGGGAAAAGGAGGAAGAGAGGGGGAATCTAAAGGAGACTCCCTGCTGAGTGCAGATTCCCACAACCCCTGAGATTATGACCTGAGCAGAAATCAAGAGTCTGAGCTTAACCAACAGAGCCACCCAGGCACCCCTTTAAGATTTTATTTTTAAGTAATCTCTACACCCAACATGGGGCTTGAATTCACAATCCTAAGATCAAGAGTTGCAATGCTCCATGGGCTGAACCAGCCAGACAACCCGATTTCATTTCCTTTGAATATATACCCAGAAGTGGGATTGCTGGATCATATGGGAGCTGAATTTTTAATTTTTTGAGGAACCTCCGTACTGTTTTCTATAATGGCTGTACCTGTTTACATTCCTACCAGCCATGTACAAGTGTTCCCTTTTCTCTATAACCTTGACAGCACTCAGTATCTCTTGGCTTTTGATAATAGCCATCCTAACAGGCGCGAGGTGATATCTCATTGTGGTTTGGTTTTGATTTGCATATCTCTAATGGTTAGTAATATTAAGTGCATTTTCATCTACTTATTGGCCATTTGTATGCCTATTCAATGTCTTTGGCCAATTTTTAATTGGGCTGTTATTATATTATTATTATATTGAGTCGTATGACTTCTTTATGTATTTTGGATATTAACCCCTTATCAGATATATGGTTTGTATATATAATATCATGTCATCTACAAAGAGACAATTTTACTTCTTCCTTTCTGATTTGGATGCTTTTCTTTCCTTTCCTTACCTAATTGCTGGCTAAGATTTTCAGTACTATGTTGAATACAAGTGAGGATCCTTGTCTTGTTCCTGATCTTAAGGAAAAGTTTTCAGCTTTTCACCATGGAGTATGATCTTAGCTATGGCTTATCATATAGGGCCTTTATTGTGTTGGAGTGCATTCCTTCTTTACCCAGTTGGAGAGCTTTTATCATGATAATGCATTCAGTTTTGCCAAGTGCTTTTTCCTGCATCTACTGAGATGATTGTTTTTCTATCCTTCATTCTGTTAATGTGGTGTATCATGTATATTGATTTGTTTATGTTGAACCATTTTTGCATCCCAGGGATAAATCCCAGTTAATCATGGTGTACAATCTCCCCCTCCCCCAGCTTTATTGAGATGTAATTGACATGTATGTATGATCTTTTTAATATACTCTGTGGAATTTGGTTTGTTAGTATTTTTTTCCTTGTGTTAAGAACTTCCAAGATTTACTCTCTTAGCAACTTTCAAATATGCACTACAATTTACTGACTATAGTCACCATGTTCATTATATTCGCATGAATTTATTTATAACTAGAGGTCTGTACTTTTCGACTCACTTCACGACTCCCTTCTCCCTCATTTGTTCCCTATATGTATGAGTGTGGCTTTTTTTTTTTTTAAAGATTCAACATAAAAATGAGATCATACATTATTTGTCTTTCTCTGTCTGACTTATTTACTTAGCTTAATATCCTCAAGGTCCATCCATGTTGTTGCAAATGGCAAGATTTCACTCTTTTTCTTGGCTGACTAATACTGGATATTGGTCTCTCATTTTCTTTTCTTGTAGGTCTTGTATGGGTTTGATATTAGTCTTAACATATACAGAACTGTTAGAAATAATGAAGAAAGGGGAGCCCAGGTGGCTCAGTTGGTAGAATGTCTGACTCTTGATCTCAGGTTGTGAATTCCAACCTCAGGTTGGGTGTAGAGATTACTTAAAAATAATAAAAATCTTGGGGCAACTGGGTGGCTCAGTTGTTAAGTGACTGTCTTTGGCTCAGGTCATGATCCTGGTCCTGCAATGGAGCCCCGCATTGGGCTCCCTGCTCAGCTGGAAGCCTGCTTCTTCCTCTCCTGCTCCCCCTGCTTGTGTTCCCTCTCTCGCTGTCTCTCTCTGTCAAATAAATAAATAAAATCTTTAAAAAAATAATAAAAATACTAAAAAAAAAAAAAAAGGAAGAGTTAGCAGTGTAGTCCTTACAAGTTTATGCCAGATAATTTATCTATGAAAGACTTACAAATATGTTTCTTCCATCACTGGGATTTTGGCTAGATACAAGGTAGAGAAGTGACAGGGCCCATTTAGAGCTAAGCAAACTGAAGTCCAGAAAGAGGGACATCACTTAGGTTTGATACTTTCCTGTCCAGGAACATTACTTGGACTCTGCTAACCTCAGGGCCTTTGTACATCCAGGAAGTGCAGAGCTCCATTATTATTAAGGCACTAAGGAAAGCTGGGAAGAAGAAATCCGTGAGCTAACAGATCAAAAGCAGTGTTATTGTAAAAGCTAATGGAGAAAAGACATTCAGGAGAGGCCGCTGGAACAGAAAAGTCCAGAAACTCCTAGAGCGAGGATTATCTGGTCTTGCTGGTGGATCATCAGGGGATATTGCTTACTTTGCCTCAGGTTTCAGTGTCTTCATCCTCCTTGTTGGGGGAGGGAAGGTGGAACTTCCCCCTCTTGACCACTCCTCTTTTCACACTCTGGTGGGAAAGGTGCTCCTCACATTCTTTTAAAGACTTTATTTAGACTGAAGTACAGTTGACATATTAGTGTAGGTGGATAACAGGGTGATGTGACCATAGTACCCGTTCTGCTCTGCTCGCCACGATTAGCATAGTCGCCATCTGTCGCCATATGAAGTTGTTACAGTCTTACCAACTATATTCCCTATGTAGTCCTTTTCAACGCCATGCTTGATTTCTTTTATAACTGGAAGTCTCTACCTATCTTTTCCGTACTGCTTTCCGCCTTCTAGACGTGCTGTCCGAGCGAGTGCCCCCCACCCCTTTTGCAATCAGGTGTTGAAGGCCGTTCCTGCTGGACTGCCCTGCCTCTAGTCCCAGGATCTGGAGATCAAAGATGGTAGGGCCTGCCCCAGGCCTCAGGGCCTTGAGTGAAGAGGGAGCAAGGGAGAGAGTTGAGGGCAAGGGCCTGGGGCCTCGTTGGTGTCTCTCCCACCCCAGAGTGGCGTCAGGCCACTCGCTGTGGTGGGCTGAGGCGCTCACTTGGTGGCTGCCCAGGGAGGCGGAATGTGGTGCTGACGGTGGCGGTCACAGCTACTCCTTCCCTCAGTCTGCTTTTCACGAGGTGCCGGCTCATTTCCCAGGAGGGAGGAACACCAAATCTCGAAATAAAATGGAAGCTCTGGCCAGCCCACACACCTGATGTTTTCCTGATGAACATGTCCTGAATTCAGGGCCTGCCAGTGGGCCCGGCAAAGATCAGTAATCAAGAGAACGTCTCACCTCCTTTCTTGAGAGACTAAGGAGAGCCTGGTGTCTCCTGGTGCATGGGCCGAGGCTGTGGAGAGATGGATAGAGGCTCTGTTTGCTCTTCTCTCCCATGTTTGAAAACTTTGCCTCCTCTGCTCCTGCCCTGAATTCAAATGGGCAACCATGGGAGTCGTACCCTTCATCATTCATTCACAAATACCACCAAGCATATACTCTGGTGGAAATGTAGTCTGGCGTGTCAGGTTCTCACTCAAAACCCCTCCCCATCTTTAAAAATCAAGTTTATTGAAGTATATTTTGCATACAATAACATGCACCCATTTTTTTCCCATTTTATTTATTTTTTCAGCGTAACAGTATTCATTCTTTTTGCACAACACCCAGTGCTCCATTACCCATTACCCTATTACCCTATTACCCACCACCTGTTCCCCCAACCTCCCACCCCTGACCCTTCAAAACCCTCAGGTTGTTTTTCAGAGTCCATAGTCTCTTATGGTTCGCCTCCCCTTCCAAATTTTTTTTTTTTTAATAAACATATAATGTATTTTTATCCCCAGGGGTACAGGTATTTTTTTTTTTTTTTTAAATAGTCTCCACTCTGCGTGTGGAGCCCAGTGTGAGGTTCAAACTCATGACCCTGAGATCAAGGCCTGAGATGAGATCAGGAGTCAGATGCTTAACTGACTGAGCCACCCAGGTGCCCATTTTAAGTACATAGTATGATAAGTTTTGACAAATGTAAATGCCAGTACAAACATCAGAGCAAATTCCCAATACACCAAATAATTCCTTCTTCCGCCTTTGCGGTCAGTCTCTCTCAGTCCTGCTTTCTTTCACCATCACTTTGTCTTTTCTAGAATTTCACATAAATTACACCAAGCGGCTCTTTGTGCGAGGACCTGGTTGCTGGCAGATGTGGGAGCACTGCTGTGCACCCCTGCAGCAGCGGGGAGGCTGGCCAGGCGCTGTCTGCTCAGCTTCCTGCGGGAAGCCCCTGGTCCTCGCAGGCTGGCCTGTGTGCCACGATAGTGTTTTAACACTTGTGCCAAGGTATTACCCTTGACTGAAGCATGATTATACTCGAAGCCCAGCTGGGGCAGTGCCCTTGCACATAGGAAGCACGAATCTGGTGACCGAAGGGCCGAAGTTTGGAATTACCCTCTCAGAGGAGTGCTGGTGAGATGACGGCCACGTCTGAATGGCTCCCACCACTCTCACCGACAGATGGCGAGAAGTGAAGAGCAGGGTCTCTCCTCCCCAGCTACCCTGCGTCTGCGAACACGGAGGGTGTCTCCTGCCAGATGCTAGGAACTTTCCATCTGTCTTTCCTCCGTTAACCTCTGTGAGCCGCTGTCAACCTCCTGGAGGAAAAAAAAAACTGCTTAGAAATTTTGAGATACTTTGACTTCTTTATCATAAATATATGCTTGGTTTATCAAAAGGATTCCAATAAAATATTTTAAATCAAAAAAAGTTACATCAAGCAGTGTATATGCTCTTGTGTCTGTCACTCAATATGTTTGGGAGCTTCTTCTGTGTCAGTACTAGTCTTCTTTTTGTTGCTGAATAATATTCCATGGTATGGGTATACCACAAGTTTTAGAATTGCTCTCTTATTTTTGACTTTGCAAAGGATGGCCTTTTCGGCCACTGCCTCAGGGCTGCTGGAGGCCTGTCTATGTGCTGATCTTTCCCTCCTCTTCCTGCTGACCTGAGACCTTTCTCCCTCCCCTGTCCCCTCCTTTGCCTTATGTCTGCTGCAGAGCAAACCATTCTTCTGGTTGTTTAAGGCGATGTTAAAAATAATCATTTATTGCACAAGTAATATAAAGTAACAGTAAGAGATGCCAAATAAAAAACTAAAAAAAAAAGTGTACTCCTGACAGCCCACCAAATTAAGATTTTCACCTGATTTTAGCAGACTACCAATTCACCACATGCTTCTCAAAAGGCTACCCTTTTTGCCAGAATGCATATTTTACTTTATTTCTTTTCTTATGTAGACACTCTGATATATTTGTGGATGTATCACATTTCTTTTTTAGGTACTTATTTTAAACTGTAAAAACATTTAAAAATAATACAGGAATATGGCAAAACCAGATTCGAAAGTAGAGAAGAAATGTCAGTTGAGAAGAAATCTTTCTCCCTAGGTTGTCCTCATTTCTCAGGGCAACCCCTGGGAGGGCTGGGGTGAATCTCCCCCAACATTCACAATGTCCACAATGCATCCAAATAAAACCAGACCTCCACGTTCACGCCTTACCGCAGTGATCTGTCTGTGAGAAGCACAAATGTGGCTTTGCATTTGGAAACTGCATAGGTCTTTACTGAAGGTCTCTTGAGAGCCCTGGGGAGAGAGGTACATGGCATACACACGTGTCAGCCAGGGTTCTTGGTGGGAAGCAAGAGAAACCACTGTTTTCTGTTAGACAATATTAGGGGCTCACAGAATCTCTGGAGAACTCACAACTAGGAGCCTCTACAGGTGAGACCAACCCCCAGTATCACTTCATGGAGCTGGTCTGGTTAAAAAATATCCTGAGCTCCGTCACGGATGCTGGTGGCGCCCCCTCTGGCCCCAGCTCGCTAGCCACCTGGGCCACACCCCTGGCCACTCTGGAGAGTGAATAATGGGCTGCCACTGAGGCCGGCTGGCTCCTTCCTGAGCGGAGTTTCCAGAGTGTTTCATGTCACTGCTTTGGGATCCAAACGCTGAGGGAGACCTTCTGATCGGCAGAGCTGTGTGTCCATCGTCGGTCTGCAAAGCGAACTGGGAAAAGGAGCCTCTGGCACTGGCAACTTCCATTGTGAAGGGGATTCTACTTTCCAAAGAGGGGGTTTCCCTTAGCATAGACGTTCAGATCCTGGATGGCTCAAAGGAAGGAGAACTGCTTCTACAATATCACCCTTTCCAGCTCCCTAAAAATGTCTTCTTTTATCTGTGCCCCAAAGTCTCTCTCTTTCTTCCAGACTCTGTCTCCTTACTCCAGCCTGCTCATCCTTCTCCTACTGCCCGTGGAACTCCCTTCTTCCTTAGGGGGCAATGGGAAACTCTGCACGCTTATACTTCAATAATTTTATTCCGGCCACATATACCTATGAGAGGAACCAAAATATGTGCATTTATTATATAAGTGATGTCATTCTCTGCACAATGTTTGGCACCCGACTTTCTAAAGCATAGATCAGGGATCGTTTCATGTAATAGATATAGAAAGCTGCTGTCTGCGTTTTGCTGAGTGACATGTGAATAGACTATGATTTACTTAATATATCACTCTTAAAAAAAAAAGATGTTATTTATTTATTTATTTGCCAGGGAGAGAGAGAGAGAGAACACAAGTTGGAGGAGGTCCAGAGGGAGAAGCAGACTCCCCACTGAGCAAGGAGCCAGATGTGGGACTCCATCTCAGGACACTGAGCTGAAGGCAGACGCCCAACCGACTGAGCCATCCAGGCATCCCTTAATAATATTTCAGTCTTGATGAATGTCAAGTTGTCTGTCTTTAGGAATTCAAACAGCGCTGCATTCTTGTGCTTGTTTATTACTTCCCTGTGTAAGCAGGGTCACGGCTGGGTCCTGGGGAGGAGTGCTAGCCCTTTATACTCCTGAGGCATGAAGGTACAGGGGGCTGGGTGGACCCCGGGTTGGCGGCTGCCAATGAGGTCTCCATATGCCTGTGGGTGGGTGTAGGCACCCGAGTGAGGCTTGGAAGGAAATCCACAGTGAGAAATGTCACAACTCAGACAGTAGCTGGACCCGCAGAGTGCTACATTCCTTGTTTGCCTATGACCAGCCCCGTTGTCTGGAGCTTGTTGTTCTTTGTTTCATTATCTTCTATAGTGTGCATCTACCACAATTATATGTATCCCCGAAAATAGACATTATGTTACTTCCAACATTCCATCCCTCCAAAATAAAGCAGTGGCTAATATGTAGGCACATATCCCCCAAAGAACAACGTAAGCATTTCTTTGGGATATATGCCCAGGTATAAACAAATATTTAAATTGACCTAATGCTGCTGTTCAATACTTGTCTAGAATGGCTACCGCAACCAGTAATGCAGGAAGCCGGGAAGCCTTGGATGAAAGCCCCAGAAATGCTTGTTCTATTAGACGAAATGCTTGGGACTTATTTGGCAACTTGGCCCAATATCTTCTGGACATGGAGCAACTCAAATCTTCATTTTTTTAATTAATCTTTTTAAAGACTTTATTTATTTATTTGACAGAGACGCGCCCCTCTTCCGCCCTTCTGACTTTGGTTTCTGCTGTTCCGTTCTGTGATCCCACCTCCTCATCATTTGCCTTTTTTTGTTCGTCACTGTTGGCTCTATTGCCAGAAACCAGCAAGCCTGGACTTGACCTCCGGCTTCAGCAGTGAGCCTGTGACAGTCATCACAGGAACCCCCCTACTGCCCTCATTCCCGCACGCAGCCTGGGAGCTGCGGCCAGAGCCCGCCTCGGCCTTTCTGCTGTGTCTTCTGGCCTTGAACCCGCCTTTGCTCTCCCTCCAGAGCCTCAGTGCCTGACCCAGATTAGGTAGAACCCTCTGACTCCAAAAGATTGGGCTCAATTTCTCCCCAGTCCTGTGGCTATCTTCTGGTCACCCTGTGGGCAGGTAGGCGGGTCCTGGTGTGGTGAGGCTGGGCAGGTAGTTGATGGGCACAGCTAAGTGGGAAAGTAGAGGGAGGGTGAGCCTCTGGGAGAGAGAGCGGGAGCCCCTGAAGAAGGAAAGGAGTCACAAATGTGGGCCTGAAGGTTCAACTGCCGAATTCTGAGCTTTTGTGATTTGAGGCTCCTAGAAAGTTCTCCCTCCTTAGCATTAACTCTTATTAGCTTGGGTTAATACAGGACCTTTGGATTCCTTGTGAAATGAAAATAGGGAAACCGTGAACCCATGAAAATCTGGACACTTGGACTTGTTTCTCATTAAATCCTAGCAAAGAGCAAGCACAAGAGGATTAGATGCAGGTGTTTTAAGAAGAAAGAAAAACAAATCCGAACATCTGGATTTGAGCTCCAGCTCCCCACTTATGACTGAGCAACCTACACCGTGTATTTGAGCTTTCTGGACGCTTCGGGAGAGGGGGCGGGGAATCAAATGCTTTAGGAGCCCTAAGCTGAGGTTAGTCATTGCTGCTACTTTCCTCCGGGGAGGGGACACAGGCTCTCTGGGTGGGCTTGTTCAGACAGGGTCAAGAAAGAAGAACCGGGGTTTGGATTCAGACTGGGAGCCTGTGACAAGACCCCAGGATCAGAGCCATAGGAGGCAGCACTCTGTGGGGTTCTGTCCAGTGCTTCCCAGACTCTCTCTGGTTTTCTCAGTTTCCAAGTTTAAGTTCATTCTGAAGCTGAAAAGCTGTGAATGCACCCTGAGTTTCAAAAGGGGAAGGCCCACCATGATCACATTAGAAGCATCTAGAAGGGCCCTCTCTATTCCCATTTTATCTGCACCTCTGATGAACCCTTGCCTGCCTGCCGTCTGAGGGGAAGCCTCTGTGCCTTTTTAAAAAATTGTTTATTAACATATAATGTATTATTAGCCCCAGGGGTATAGGTCTGTGAATTGTTAGGTTTACTCACTTCACAGCATTCACCATAGCACATACCCCCCCCCCAATGTCCATAACCCCACCACCCTCTCCCTAACTGCCCTCCCCTGGGCAACCCTCAGTTTGTTTTGTGAGATTAAGAGTCTCTCATGTTTCATCTCCCTCCGGATCCCATCTCGAGCAAGATGGGACAAGATGGTGGCAGAGTGCCTGTGCAAGATCTGGGAGGGCTCAGGGAGAGCCAGGGCCGGAAATAGGAAAGACATGGCGGTTTCCAGGAGCACAATGCTGGTGTGGCTGGAGAAACGTGGTCCAGGGGAGGAGGGGTGATGAGGTGGGAGAGGGCAGCAGGGGTCCCGGGGTGAAGAACTTGAAGCTAGTTTGGGGGTGAGGCTTGGATACAATCTGGCAGCTGCCAACTCTTCTTTGGGTTTTGAGGTCTCCCCAACTCTGTTGGGAGAATGGGTTGAAGCCGGTAAAGGGAGCAGTGGCTATGCGGGTGACCTGGACAGGAGCTGGGAGGAGAGGCAGCCCCTCCCTCACCTCCCCATTCCCAAAGAGTCCCGCCTCCAAGCCCCCACTTGTGTTCCATGGAAATGAGGCGTTGGGCCTGCACACGGGCCCTTGGGGTTTTCATTCCCGGGCATTTGTGGTTATTGTTTACACAGAGTAAAGACCCAGTAAACTCGCCGGGAGCCATCATCTCTAGAACTGAGCCGGTGGTAAAGTAGGTAGCAGGCGAACCGGTGAAATGAGGTAGCCTCTGCAGAGACCTGTTGGTCCTCTGGGACACGCATGTGACCAAAGCGGGCCGAGAAGATGTCCTGTTTAATGAGAAATCCGGCCGCCAGCTTCGGAAATCCACTGCGCGGCTGGTGGGCCCCGGCAGAGCCCCCTCTGAGCGGCTGTGGCAGCCCCGGGGCCGGGCCGGCAGCCAGCTGGGCCTTGGGCCCCCCGCAGTTGGCAAGCCAGGTAGTGTCTTGGGCTCGGGAATGCCCTCGGGGCCTGAGGAGTGTCTGCGGTGTTGAGTGTGGTTAGGGAGGGGGCAGCGGCCGCCCAGATGTCTGGTCAGGAGGAATTCATGCTTCCCAATTCTCGTGACTTTCTCTCCTCCTTTCCCAGGAAGGCCTCCATGGAACACAAAGTTGTTGTTTTTTTTTTAAACAAGTGTCTAACGTGTTAAAAAAAAAAAAAAATCAATCCTTGGGGTGCCTGGGTGGCTCTGTTGGTCCCCAGTCAGGACTCCCTGCTCAGCAGCGAGCCTGCTCCTCCCTGTCTCTCTGCCCCTCCCTCCCCTTGGGCTCCCTCTCTCCCTCTCTCTGTCTCAAATAAATAAATAAAATCTTAACAACAACAAAAATTGGTCCTGCCCTCCCAGAATGTGTAATCTAACAATAGTACTAAGGAGAAAAAAATATGAGAATTTCTTCTTAAAAAACAGTGAGATTTTAAAAAATTCAATACGCTTTGTTATAAAAGTAGCACGTGCAATGTGCAGAGACTGGAAGTCTCTTGCTGGGGGGAGTGTAAGGGGGTCCAGCTGCGGCACGAAGGCATGACAGAGGCTCCTCCAAAAGGGCGCGTGAGCGGGGACTTAGTCCGGCACGTTCGCTTGTAAGGGTCTAGTTCAAAGAACTGAAGGCGGGGCTCGGATAGGTTGGCGTCCGCACAGGATGACAGCAGCATTGTTCACAAGGGCCAAAAAGCAGACACGGTCACATGTCCTTGAGCGGATAAAGAGATGACATGTGACAGAGCCACCCAAGGGGATACCGTCCAGCCGTAAAAGGAATGAGATTTGTCCATGCATTCGACATGAATGAACCTTGGAAAACCTCTAAGTGAAGCAAGAGTTGTGTACATCTTACCAAAGAACAAGTACTGAACAATTGCACTTACATGCGGTACCTAGAGTAGGCAACTTTATAGAGATAGAAACGACAAGTTCCAGGGGCTGGGGATGGAGGAAATGAGGATTCGTGTTTAATGGGCACAGAGTTTCTGTTTGGGAAGATGGAACATTCTGGAGATGGGTGATGAGGACGATCTCACCACAGTGTGAATGTACTTGATGCTATAAACCGTACACTGATGAAAGGCTAAAGTGGGGGCCCAGTTGGTTGAGTGTCTGGCTCTTGGTTTTGGCTCAGGTCATAGGGATCTCAGGGTGGTGGGATTGAGCCCCATATCAGGCTCAATGCTCAGTGGGGCGTCTGCTTGAGATTCTCTCTTTCCTTCCTCCTCTGGCTCTCCCCTTGCTGTCTTTCTCTCTCTCTAAAATAAATAAAATCTTGGGGCACCTGTTTGGCTCAGTCATTAAACATCTACCTTTGGCTTGTCAGGGTCCTGGGATCGAGCCCTGCATCTGGCTTTCCTGCTCTGCGGGGAGCCTGCTTCTCCCTCTCCCACTCCCCCTGCTTGTGTTCCCTCTCTTGCTGTGTCTCTCTGTGTCAAATAAATAAATACAATCTTTAAAAAAATTATATATATATATTATTTCTCATAGTTTGGTGGTCCAGCTGGTTCTCTGGCATCTAACTACTGGGTATACTCATCATTTTGCTTTGTCACATCACCACATTCCATTAGCATTTGGTGTGTTTATATGGCTTAAATTATCTTACAAAGTTTGGGTCTTAGCATTTCTTTTGTCCCTACTAAGTCAAAAATACATCTTTAATTCTAATAATGACTTGTGTTCAGGATATAATTTTGTATCTGGTTGTATTCACACTTTCTTTCTATGATCATTTCTTGTAGTTTTTATTTCATCTTTTGAGTAAGTAAGAAATTTACATGGCTCATAACCCAAAAATACAAGCTAATGTACTGTGAAGTTTCCCCTCCTTATTACCCATCTCTAATTCCTCCCACCTTTTCTATCCTCTAAAATCCTATTTTTAGTTTCTTATAAATTACTCCAGAGTTTCTTTATACAGCACAAGCAAATACAAATATAGATTCTTACTGCCCCCCCCCCTTTTTAACGTAGAATGTCATATTTGTTCTGCAACCTCCTCTTCCTCCCTAGTTTTCAGTACACCTTGCCAGTCTTTCCTTATCAGTAGATGGAGAGCTTCTTTATTCTTTCCATAGTTCCATGTATAAGGTGCTCCATAATGGAGGGAGCTTGCTTAACCAGACCTCTGCTGATGAGTATATACTATTTGTTTCACTATTATGAACATTGTTGTATACTTCTACACATGGATATGTATAAGTCAGTCTTAAGTGTAACAACGGAGCTGCTGGGTCAAAGGGTTTCTCTTAATTTTGACTGATACTGCCAAATTGCCTTCCCCAAGTGGCGGTACCATTTCACCCTATCACAAAGAATGTGTAAAATTTCCTTTATCCCCAGCCTCACCAACTCCTTGGATTTTTGCCAATCTGACAAAATTGAATTCAGATGAAAACTCGTATCTTCAGTTTTATTTAAAACATTTAAATTAATTAATTTATATATTTTTTATTTGAGAGAGCACGAGCGGGAGGTGGGCAGGGAGACCGACATCGGGCTTGGTCCCAGGACCCCTGAGACCTGGGCCAGAGGCTTAACCCACTGAGCCACCCAGGTGCTCCTAAAACATTTTTTATTACTATAGGCATGTATTAATTTTTTTAAAGTTATTTTATTTTTTTTTAAAGATTTTATTTATTTATTTGACAGAGACCATAAGTGGACAGAGAGAAAGAGGAGGAAGCAGGCTCCCTGCTGAGCAGAAAGCCCAATGCGGGGCTCCATCCCAGGACCCTGAGATCATGACCTGAGCCAAAGGCAGAGGCTTAAACCACTGAGCCACGCAGGCGCCCCTGCATGTATTAATTTCATAACAAATGATAAGCATTTCTAATGTGGTTTTCAAAAATCATGGGCCTAAGGAAATTGAGGTAGATTTCTATGCTCTTACATGGAAGAACATCCAAGTTAACAAATGATTTAAGTTACTGGATAATGATATCATACCATAATTCTGCACATATAATGTGCACAGACATCTCTATGTAGCTGTACATAGAAATACATCTGGAAGGACAGAGAGAACGTAACAGTGGTGACCCCTGGGTCGTGAGACTAGGGAAAGGCCTTAGTGAGGGAACTTTTACTTTTCACAATATATTCTTTGGCAGTTCTTGCCCACTTCTTAAGAAATGTAATTTATTTAAATTAAAACAACAAAAGCAGTTTACCCTGTTCTCCCACCCCTAACTGTCACCTCTGGCAACCACCAATTTATTTTCTGTATCTGTGAGCTTAGCTCCTTCCTTCCTTCTGTCCTTCCTTCCTTTCATTCTTCCTTTCTTATTTTTTAAAAAAGATTTATTTTATTTATTTATTTGCACAGAGACAGAGAGAGACAGTGAGAGAGGGAACAGAAGCAGAGAGAGTGGGAGAGGTAGAAGCAGGCTTTCTGCTGAGCAGGGAGCCCGACGTGGGGCTCGATCCCAGGACCCTGATATCATGACCTGAGCTGAAGGCAGATGCTCAACTACTGGGCCATCCAGGCTCCCCTATTTGTTTATTTTAGAGAGAGCGCAAGAGTGGAGGTGGGGAGGGGCAGAGGGAAAGGGGGAGAGAGAGAATCCTCAGTCTCCCCACTGAGCATGGAGCCTGACACAGGGCTCGATCTCAGGACCCTGAGATCATGCATGACCTGAGCAGAAATCAAGAGTCAGTTGCTTAACCTACTAAGCTACCCACGTGCCCCTCTTTTTTTTTTTTTAATATACGTACTTTTAAAATTTCACATATAAATGAAATCATACAGTATTTGTCTTTCTCTGACTTATAAGGAGACTGCCCTCTAGACCCTGCAATTACAAATCCTGTTTATTCCATTGGTTTCTATATTTACTGAATTATATCTCCTTTGCGTCGTGGAACCGTAGTTACACCCTTTTGGCCTCTGGTTCTGTGGGACACTCCGGGGAGCCCAGGAGCTTTTGCTAGTCCTGGATGGCTCCTCCACCAGGAGCTTGTCCAGGTGATCAAGCAAAGTGTCCCAGATCGGGGACTCCATGACACCGCATTCTGTGCAGACGTCCTGTGAACACCGCGCTTCCCAGGGCTGTTCAGGTTCTGCCAGGGTGTGGAAGAGGCCTCTGAGAATGTGAGCCTCCCCTGACAATTCCAGCCGCAGGTGCCTGAAGGTGCAGACCACGCTCAACACGCCCAGTTTTGCGGGACCTTCTATAACGAGCACCTTTGCTTGCGTAACCCAAACATTGCTGTGGGCTCCAGGCGTGTCTAGATACCAGCTTGGTTTGAAGTCCATATCCCATGCCCTCTAGAAATCCAAAGCACTCCCCAGTGTCCTCACCAATACCCTGAGGATTGTGTTCTCATGTTATCTCTGACTTCAGCTCCCGCCCCCACGGGTGATGTCTCCGTTCTGCTCAGCCAGATGGTAAATGTCAGCCCTTTCTATTTCTACAGAGGGACCGGCTCACACCAAGCATGTGGGGCATGGGAGGCATTTCTGAAGATTTGGAGCACACGTGGTGATGTGAGCACGGCACAGTGGCAGCCCCATCTTTAAAGTGCCCCATCTTGGAGGCACCGCTGGCTTCCTCTGCAAATGTTGCTGCTTTCCCTCTGTCTCCTTTTCTCGCCGTCTGCCTACCTTCCTCCCAGCAGCAAGACTCCTGACTCAGGCAGGAACAGTTCGGCTCTATCTTTTGATCTCACCTTCCTGGAAGGGGTTGCTGTGACAGGCAGTCACGAGTATGACCCGCACAACCATGTGAAGTGGTCTGGCCTGCTGGAGCATGATTTTTTTTTTTTTCTTTGTAACTCTTGCTGTTTGTTTTTCTTGGGGGTTTCCTGTGCTTTCTGGAAATTCTGCTTTCTGAGGCTCTGGGTAAGGGAGTCAGGGCATCCTAATGCAGGAGTGATGGAGGAAGAGGAGGGACACTGTGTGAGAAAGGATTGGGAAAGGACAATTAGGGGCGCCTGGGTGGCTCAGTGGGTTAAAGCCACTGCCTTCGGCTCAGGTCATGATCTCAGGGTCCTGGGATCGGCTCTCTGCTCATCAGGGAGCCTGCTTCCTCCTCTCTCTCTCTCTGCCTGTCTCTCTGCCTACTTATGATCTCTCTCTGTCAAACAAATAAAATCTTAAAAAAAAAAGGGAAAGGACAATTAAAGGTGATATAGGCATAAGAAAAACAATTCAAACTGTAGAAACCCGAATATAGAGTGACAAGCAAGACTGTCCCTTCCACCATCAGTCCCATAGTTTGCTTTCCTAAAATAACCAGTGTTACAGGCTTCTTATTGATTTTTTTGGAGATATTTTATGCATATATAAACATAAATTATCTGTATTATGTATGTGTATTTTCTCTTCTAAAAATAAATGGTAGCCTGCTATAGCTTTTTTTGGGTTTTTTTTGCCATTTATCTATTTATTTATTTTAGTAATCTCTATACCCCATGTGGGGCTGGAACTCATGACCCTGAGATCAAGAAGCACATGCTCCTCTGACTGAATGAGACAGGCACCACTTCTTTTGCCTTTTAAAAATTTAACCATATAACTTTACTATTTTTAACGGAGCTACCTATAAATATATACCCCTAAACACACACGCACACATACGTACTTATGTATCTTTTCTTGTACTTGCACAAAAGGCAATCCTAGGTGACCCCCTTCATCAGCCCCTGGGGAAAGATTTCTAGGGCATGGGGATTTCCAGCACGAGGAGGGATTCTGGTTGCTGGAACATTCCTGATGTCAGCTTCAGTACGAGGAGGTGATGACGAATATCCAGCCTTGTTTCTGAGGGCTCATGGCTGTGGTCAATTGTAATTTTGTTTCCAAGTATCTTCTGTCTATGCCCTAGGGGATTTTGTGCTCCTTGAAGGTGACCCTCAGCATGTCCCCATGGGAGGAATGGATATGTCCCCTCGTTGGCTTCAGGTTTGGCCATATTATCTCTCTGGGCCAAATGAAAGTGAGCGGGGGTGTGGGGGCAGCACTACAACGTCCAGGTTGGAGTGTCCTGAGCCGGGGTGGCCTTCTGCTCTGTGTCTTTGTCTTTGGACAAGGGAATGGAGACGGGATGGGGAGGGGATTATTCTGTCAGCCTGGGTCGTGGAACCAGAAGACATTTGGGAAAAAAAGCCATGGCTGATCCATATCTCATGAGTAATGTGGATGAGAAACAAACCTTGCTTGTCTTCAGCCCTGAAAGCTCTGGATTGTTTGTTCCAGCAGCCTCAACTCATGAAAACTGATTTATGCTGGGCAACAGTGCTGGGCACAGTCCCCGGGTCCAAGAGGGTTCTGGGGATCTGCTTCCCTACTAAGAGCGGCCTCTGGGTTTGATCTGGATTTACCACCAGTTGATAAAGAGGTCTGGTTGGTATTACAGGAACCAAGATATGCCATGGGCACTACGGAATCCCATACTTTCTAGCAGCAGGACCGGTTGCCTCGAACGTTCAGAAAGCCATTTGGCATTGTATAATGAGTCCTAAGATAATTTTTACTTCTAGAAATCTAGGTCAAGAAAATAACCAGAGATATGCAGGGAAGTCCACAATAGAGTTATTTGAGAAATTGGAGACAACCTAAATGCCCCATCACAGGGTAATCGTTTATTCTATATGATGGATAGTATGCAGCCACGAGAATCAAGTAGCTGCATATTTAATGAATGGGGGAGATGTTTACATTTTAATACTGACCTAGAGAAACACGACGCAGAACTCTATCCATATGACAATCTTAATTTATATAACAAATACGGGTTGATGCTCTCTATAACTTTGTAGATTTTTTTCACTTACATCATGCGAATAAGCATTTCCGCCAAGTGTCAAACATGTAGATATGTATAGAAAGAGACGATGAGGAAGTAAGCAAAAATAGTGGTTCTCTCTGGCTCGCCTTTTCTTTTCTGTGCTTTCGGTATTTTCCGCATATTCTATGAGGAGTATGGACTGCTTTCATAATCCAAAGTAACTGCTATTTAAAATAAGAATTATTCCGGTCACCTCGAGGGCTGTGCCTTTGCGCTGTGGCTGCCCAGGGGCCTTAACTGGGGCTCCTTGTCTAAGAATAAGGCTGGGTGTTTAATTAGGTCAGTCTCCTGCCGCCCTAGAATCTTCGCACTGAGCTCAGCTTGCCCGGCCCAGAACCCCAGGGACGCATCTCAGCTGGAGCTCTGAGCCTCCTGGGCTGTGCTGTGCCTCTGCCTGCCTTTAGCTTCGCCTGGATTTGAGACATCTGTGACCTGTCACCCTACCCCAGCCCCCTTCACGTCCCTTCAGCACGTCTCCTTTAAAAAGTAACTGTAGAGGGGCGCCTGGGTGGCTCAGTGGGTTAAGCCACTGCCTTCGGCTCGGGTCATGATCTCAGGGTCCTGGGATCGAGCCCCGCATCGGGCTCTCTGCCCTGCAGGGAGCCTGCTTACTCCTCTCTCTCTGCCTGCTTGTGATTTCTCTCTCTGTCAAATAAATAAATAAAATCTTAAAAAAAAAAAAAGTAACTGTAGACCTCGCTATTTTATAGAAGAGAATAGTAAGACTCCTGAAGTAAACATTCTGACCATTTGCGGTTGACAGCAATCTGGGATGAGAAAAGCTGCTCAGCCAGGCAGCTCCTGTTCCTTCCTCCCCCGGGGGCCTTCTCGGTAAGCTCTGTGTCAGACGGTGCGGGGCCCAGGGGCTGGCTGGGCGCCCGATGGAGGAGGGAGAATTCTCAGAAATCTCATTTGCATGAGAGCCTGATGTCTCCCGTTTTGGGAACTCCATCCAAGGGAAAAAGGAGCCTGCACCCAGCCTCATTATAAATAGGGTCAGCAAGGGCCAGTCCCTGTGTATGGTTTCGCTAACATCTTTATCCAGGTGTGTCCCTTGTGAGTGAGTGGTGGGTAAGCGGTGGCGGGTGCGGTGTCTGCGGTCCTGCCCAGTGGGAACTGCAGTGGAGTTGGGGTTCAGACCTGCGTCTGCTCAGGGAAGGGACAGCTGGGACCAGCAGCCTCACGAGAGCAGAGCCCGTCTGTGAACTAGTGAAGCATGATCCACGGGCAAGAGGAGTTGTGTCTCACAATCCGTGTCACCTGTTGAGTGATTTCTCTGTCTGTGGAGCACAGAGCCCCCTCCCCTCCCAGACTCCATCAGGCTCCCTTGGACCTGCTTCAGCTCTGCCCAGGAAGGCAACCCTTGGGACTTGTCATCTCCCTGACTGTCCACATCTGCGACCTTAAATTCCATCATCCTCAACTTTTTTTTTTTTTTAAGATTTTATTTATCTATTTGACAGACAGAGATCACAAGTGTGCAGAGAGGCAGGCAGAGAGAGAGGAAGGGAAGCAGGCTCCCCACTGAGCAGAGAGCCCGATGCGGGGCTCGATCCCAGGACCCTGAGATCATGACCTGAGCCGAAGGCAGAGGCTTAACTCACTGAACCACCCAGGCATCCCAACTTTTTGTTGTTGTTGTTGTTGAGGTACAATGTACATGCAGTAGAGTGCACGGATTCTTATGCCTCTTGTGTCTGTAAGATTCAGCCGTGTTATTGTGGATGGCATAGTTTATTCTTTTTTTTTTCTAAAGATTTTATTTATTTATTTGACAGAGAGAGAGATCACAAGTAGGCAGAGAGGCAGGCAGAGAGAGAGGGGGAAGCAGGTTCCCTGCTGAGCAGAGAGCCTCATGTGGGACTTGATCCCAGGACCCTGAGATCATGACCTGGACCGAAGGCAGAGGCTTCACCCACTGAGCCACCAGGCGCCCCAGCGTAGTTTATTCTCTACTACCATTTATTTATCCATTCTTTTGGCAGACACACATCGTCTGTGTAACCCACTTTTCTTCCTTCACCCTCTTTGTTGCTCATTGACACCCCAACCTGGCAGCTCCTCCATGTTTTCTCGCCCATCAGTCTGGCTACTGTGCCCCATCTCATTTCTTTTGAGGCCAAGACTCCTGCAAGGGAACCCTCTCTCGTGCTGCTCCTGCTTCCCTACCCTCTGCTCCTACTCAGCTGCCGCCATCTTGCCAGGGACATCCCACCAGTCCAGGTCTCCTGTGACCTACCTTTGCCATATGTAGGGGACATTTAGAGCTTCTCTGTGGCACTGTCCCTGCTCATGGCTCCCCCCATGTTCCCCCCTCCCTTTCTCCTTCTCTCCTACAAATCTGGCTGCCCCCTCTCAGCCTCCTTTGCTCTCTCCTCTCCTGTCCCCATCCCCACGTGGTTGTTCCTGGGCCTCTGTCCTCAGCTCTCCTCTCTCCTGAGGGGCCCTCTTGGGTCCTCAGCTACCACAGATACCAATATAACTTCCTTCCTCTTCAGTCCCTAGATCCCCAAACTGAAAGGATTTCCCAGACTCATTTGGTGGCAAGACTTGATCAGGCCCTGACATGAGCTTGTTTATTGTCTTTACATAACCACTTCGTGGGAATGAATATTCATGTGCTGGCTGCAGGAATGTCAATGTGTTTGATTATGGGCTGTTGTCCCAGACCCACCAAGGGAATGATCATGCATATATATAGTAAATCATGTATTACTTTCTGAAATTCAGAAAATTTTGAATTCTTTTTTTTTTTTTAAGATTTTATTTATTTATTGGACAGAGAGAGACAGTGAGAGAGGGAACACAAGCCGGGGGAGTGGGAGGGGAGAAGCAGGCTTCCCACCAAGCAGGAAGCCTGATGTGGGACTTGATCCCAATATCCTGGGATCATGACCTGAGCCGAAGGCAGATGCTTAACTGACTGAGCCACCCAGGCACTCCTTGAATTCTGAAACATATCTGAACACCTGGGCTTCAGGTGAGGGTTTGTAGACCCAGAACTCACTCCCCACCTCATACCCTCCCGACAAGTCCCTTCATTTCCTGCTGCCATCTCTGGGTTGGTGTCTCCTACTCCCGTGGCTCCGTAGGATCTTAACTTCTTCCTTCCTTAGGATCATCTCCAGTTAATCCGTCCCCAGGTCCTAACTCACCCACTGACTCTCTGGCCAGCTCTCCCCTCTCCGCTCCCTGTAAATTCAGGCCTGCCCCAGCCCCTGCCTGGCTGCGGTGGGACCCTCTCAGTAGCCAGTCTGGCTCCTAGCTGGCCGGCCATTGGCACTGTCACAAGGCGCGGCTTTAAACCACAGGGGATCACATTCTCACTCTGCTCAAAATGCTGCCAGGGTTTCCCACCACCTTCAGGATCAAGGCCAAGCTTTTTAGTGGGACATAGTACCTTTCCCGATCTGGCTTTTCTCCCCTCCCCTACCTCTCTTGGTCTCCTAGAAAGAGGTGTGGCCTCACTGCACCCCTCCCCTTTCAAGAATTGTGGGAATTCTTCTTGCGGTCTGTCCAGGGAGCTCCTGTTCTTTTCAAAATCGAGCAGGCATCACCTTCTTCTGGACCCTGCCCTCATCCCTAACAGAGGAGCTCCCCTGTCCCTCTGGCTGGCTGCCTCTGGACCTCATGGGCAGCATCACGTGCTCAGGACCAGGGTGCTAGGTATTGGCTTGCGTGGCCGGTGGTACCATCAGGGGCTCAGTCCTCAGTGTTCAGGGCAGGTGTTCATGAAATGCAAAAAAAAAAACAAAACAAACCAAAAAAAAGTTTTACTTAAAACAATAAATATTAATTATATAGCATTTGTATTCTGCTATTTTCATTTGGCATAAATACTTCTTGAGTTTCTATGTCACTTCATGTAGTTTTTTCCCCCCATTATCAAGCCATCTATCAGAAAATTGAGATACTAAAGACAAGCAATTAAATAATGACCTGGCATTTTGACCGGGGCCCCGGGTGCCTCACATACTTTAAGCTATTTTTTATTTTGAGTTATTTTCTCCAGTCCTTTTGCGTTTGCATTTTGTAAATAGTAGGCAAGCTGGTGTGTTCTGCCTCTTTTTCTCCCGTGGCAGTCTGTCCTAAGCGGTTTTTGGGTTCATCTTCTTAACCACAGTTAGTCGGATTTATCCAGATGTTTGATGATACAGATGTGCTCTGCGGCGGGACACTGAGGGGGGCCGATGGTTTCTCACGAGTCGTCTTCTTGCATCTAGCTTTGTCTCTTTTCTAGGTGACTTTGTAAAGGATGGATTCTCAGGATTAGAGGATTTGAAGAAAATGGAAGTTGTCCGTGGGACTGGATATGCATGAAGCTGGGTTTTCCTCGGGGGAGTGACCGCTGACCACAAACACTGTGCGGAGGGGGTTGTCATCCCCGGAATGTGGACAGCCCGGGTCCCATGCTCTCGCCACGTCCTGCCTGATTCAACAAGAGATAGTGGCCAGACTTGCAGAGGACTTACCGGCCCAACAAAAACATCTGGCCACTCATCCCTCCCCTGTTGCCCTCCACTCCTTTCTACCTGGAGCAGAGCTCCTGACCCAGGGAAACTGTAGGGATTTCTAGTCTTTTAAAAACTTTTTTTAAAAAAAGATCTATTTATTTGAGAGAGAGAGAGAGAGCGAGAGCGCGAGCGAGCAGGGGGAGGGGCAGCGGGAGAAGGAGAAGCAAACTCCCCACTGAGCACGGAGCCAGGTGTGGGGCTCGATCCCAGGACTCAGATCCTGACCTGAACCGAAATCAAGGGTGGGACGCTCAACTCTCTGAGCCACGCAGGTGCCCCAGAGATTTCTGTTCTTATCGTGCTCTCCCTCTGGCTAGTAGGCCAAGTGGAAGAGGGATCAATGCCCCAAAAGGGAGTGACTGTCTCCCTCCTCCGCCCCCACCAACTGGGATGGAGCCATAACTGAGAGACTTGGGGCAAACTGCACGGAAAGAAGCAGCAAAGGGATGTTTCCCCCAGAACCTTCTCAGAGAGCCGGGGGTGGCATTGTTTGTGGTGACAGGGGTTTCTAGAGCAAGCCCTTAATTTCCTCCTCTAGAGAGAGAAAAGGATGGCGATAATAGTACTAACATCCACAGCACAGGGCTGAGGTGAATGTCAAATGAGAAAATGAAGTGAAGACATAGTTCTCGAGAAATGCTGGGTGTTTCTGTGAAGGATGAGATTCCCAAGGCCCAAGGATGGGGTGGCTTCAGCCTCCAGGTGCACGCATGTGTCTAATGTGGCTTGCTTTGTTAAATGTCTTTTAATGTATTTTTTATTATTATATTTATAGAGTTTGACAGTTTTTAAAAGAGATTTTATTTATTAGAGAGACTGAGAGAGAGAGAGAGAGCATGAGTGGGGGGAGGAGCAGAGGCAGAGGGAGAAGCCGACTCCCTCATGGGGCTGGATCCCAGGACCCCGGGGTCATGACCTGAGCTGAAGGCCGACGCTGAACTGACTGAGCCACCAGGCGCCCCTGTTAAATGTCTTTTTAAAAGTGAGGTTCTGAAGCTTTGTTGTACATTAGACTCACCTAAGGAGTAAAAAATGCTCAACGCTCCCTCCCTGTATGCCTGCCAGGGGACATCTTTGCTGGCTGCTCCTGCTATACCAAGTACGTCCCGTGCCCTGTCAGCCCTGGGTGACCAGCAGGGCCCATGCCCTGACCTGGGGTCCCTGCCAAGGAGCACAGAGCCCTCCTGAGTGGCTCTAGGAGCTTAGTGGGAAGGCTTTCACTGAAGGCGGGGGCCCGACCTTGTAACAGGTGCCCCCCGCCACAAGGAATGACCTGCAGCATAGGGTGATGCCCCTTCCAGCAGAGCTGGGACACAACTCAGTGTGGTTCAAGGGGTGACTCTGATACAGGGTCCAGTTTTCCCTGTCACTTCAGGCCTCCATATCATCCTCCCCCGTCCTCACGGCCTGCCCCAGCTGTGACACTGACTATCAGCATGGGAACCTCTTCATGTCGTTCCGAAGCCTCTTCCAGGACGTGCGCAAGGCCATGGATAATGTCCACCCACAGGTGAGGGCCCAGGACCCCAGGACCCCTGTTCTGTCTGCTCTTGGCTCTGCTGGGCCAACCCTGAGGGCTTCCACCCCCAGAGTTTCCACTGCCTGCTGAGGACTGTGGTCTGGGCTCTCTGCATCTTGGACCCAGGCCGGCAGGCAGGTCGGACACACACACACACACACACACACACACACACATACACACACACTTTTCCTCTGCTCCACCTGTAGGACTGTCTGAAGGAGACTACCCTGGAGGACTTAGACAAATACATGGAGAAGGGCGTGAGTGGGTCATGACCAGGCCTGTCCCTTTGTCCCTCTCCTCCGTAGGATAGTGGGGCTGTGTCCCTGCCTCCCTCCTCGAGATGTGGCCAGAGCTCTGGCCCAAGGATGGGGTGGCTTCAGCTCACAGACTTTCCTGCCCGGCCTGGAGCCCCGTGCCTGGGAGGCTGAGAGCCGAGAAAGGGATCCCCGGGGCAGGTGGGAGAGGCCCCACCCCAGGAAGTGACGTCTGTCTACCTCTGCTCCAGGTGCCAATCCCCACCCTGCTGGGCAAGAGGAAGGAGGATGGGAAAGGGTTTCTGGCCACCAACAGCAGCTACAACTACACGGATGTGAGTGTGTGGATGGGGTGGGGGGATGGCCCTCAGCCATCGGAGCCCAGAGAACAGCCTCCTTTTCTGGCTGCTGGAGGAAACTGAGATCCTGTAGGAACAGGAAGGGGTCAGGAGGAGCCAAGACCCTGCTACCCTCCGGGTCTGGTTGGCATTTTGCGTCCCATTTCTTGGCCTTTTAAGGCCTCAGTGGATTGAACAACTTCTCAGCATGTTGTTCCTGTGGTCCCCAGTGTGTCCTGCAGGGTGAGGGCAGAGGCAGGCAGTGGCCCCCAGCCCCACCCAGCTGGGTGCCCTGACCCTTGCCCTGTCTTTGCCAGGCCATCTGGACCTGCCTGTTTGGCCTCCGTGAGGTGAGTGCCACGTGCCTGGCTGGAGAGCCTGTGCCAAAGGCAGGGAGGGCCAGGCCAGGCCACAGTGCTGAGGGCCTCGCCCATGTCTGGTCCTCCCCTTTAGGGAATCTTTGGACCTCCTCCTAAGTGTGGGAGGGGCCTTTCCCATGTATGGGCCTGGCTGGAGGGAGTCAGAGAGGCCGGTGACCTCAGCCAGGCCAAGGTGAGGGCCCTGGAGGGAGGACTTACCGCCCTGGAGGAGCCATGAAGAGGCAATCAGACGTCTGGGGGCGGGGGAGGGGGTGTGTGTGTGACCCGGAGTCCCTGGCAGGCAAACGGGTGGGCAGGGTTCACACTCAGCCGCTGTGCTCAGGTCCTGTGTCCCTGGGTCTCTGCCCCAGTGCTGTGAGCGAGAACAGTGAGAACCCGCACAACAGCCGACACCTGCCTCCACCAATAACTTCTGAGCACTTCCTTGTGCCGGGATGGTCCTGGTCATGGGTGCTGGGGAGCCAGGGGTGCCGCAGGGCTGGGAGTCAGGACCCTGGGATACGGATGGCTTGTGACCTGAGTGCGGGCAAGCTTTCACCAGTGCAGGGCGTGGCTGAACCTGGCAGGTGCTCCCGCCAAGAAAGGCCAGGGGATGTGACCGGGGAGCAGCTGTGACACGGGTCAGGGTCAGGAGTCCCAGACTGCGTGCACGTGTCTGCACATGCTCCTCCAGGCCTGCCCCATAGGCTGAGGCCTCAGTCAGGCCCTGGAGTTCTGACTTCGACCTGATTGTGGTAGACACACGATAGCCCTGCTTGTTTGCTGAGGGAACAGTGCTGGAATGGGTCAGCACTGCTGAGGCCCCATGAACCTTGACCGGTGGGCCACATTGTGGGGAGGGCGCCTGCCCCTGAGGCTGGATCTGCCCATGGCAGCTGCCTCTGGGCTGCTCTGTCTGTCCCTGGAGACAGGGAACAAGGGGACTCTTTGGGGCTCTCACCTCCTTCCTCCCTCACCCCCATGGTTACCCTGGCCGATCCCATCCCCCTGCACTCTCTGACCGGGGTGCCCTCTGCCCCTCCAGGACTCAGGCAAACTTCACATGGGCACATACACGGGGCCCCACCAGCCCTGGGCGGTTCACTCTGGAGGTACCAGCTCCCACCTCGCCCCTCCTCCTCCGCCTCCGCAGGCACCCTACTAAGAACCCATGTCCCCATGTCCCCAGCCTGCCCACCAGGCAAGAGGGGCTGTGAGCAAGCCAGCCCTCCGTGGTGGGGCAGGCTCTTCGGACGTGGTGCGTGAGCTGCTTGGGGTGCGGGGGAAGGATATCCTCTACGTTGGGGACCGCCTCCTTGGGGACCGCCTCCTTGGGGACCTCCTCAAGTCTGAGAAGTGTCAGGGCTGGCGGACTTGCCTAGTGGTTCCTGAGCTGTCCCGGGAGCTGGGCATCTGGACCCAAGAGAAGCGTGAGCTGTGGAGCGGTCCGGGCCTGGAAGGGGGGCACAGGTGGCTAGCGCAGAGGCCTGCCCTTCACAATCTTGTCTTCTTTCCTGTTGGGGGTTGGTAGTGACCATAATAATATTGTCCACTCTGTGCTTCACCAGAGTGGAACTCCTTTATCCCTGAAGAAACAGAGATCCGGAGAGGTTAAGCAGCTTGCCCAAAGTCACACAGCCAGAAAGGGCAAGGCTGACTCAAATTCCTATGTCCTGACACCAGAGTGCTGTGGTGTTTCCGTAGTCTGAGGCTTCCTTCCCCACCTGACTCTACCCTCCCCATCAGCTGAGGACTCTCAGAGAGTGGACCGTCCACTCCCCCACCTGGGAATGACTGGTATCTTCGGGGTCAGGAACGGCTGCGAGCCCAAAGAATTTGGGTTTGTTCTAAGAGCTGGGTTTGAGTCATGACCATGTGACCTTGGGTGGGTCACCTGACTCCCTGACCGGCTTCCTCACAGGTCCCCACAGGACTTCTGCTGTCTTTGCTTTGCCCTGGGTGGAGTTTCACTTGATAAAAGGAAAGGGTGAAGGATGTTATGCACACAGCTTGGTATGTTGACCCCTGGTGACCTCCCCAGCCTCACCACGGGTTGAACTGGGCCTGGGACAGACAAAGGTAGTCAGGGCTGTCACTCACAACCCCCACCCCCCGCTGTCCCCTGTCCACTTTTCAGAGCGGAGGGAGGAGCTGAAGAGGCTGAACGTGTGCCCGGCGGAGCTGTACCAGTGAGAGCCCAGCCTGCAGAGAGGAGAGGGATGGAGGGTCCTGTGCAGTGTTCAGGAAATCACGATCTGTTCCAGGCTGGCCTTCCCTGCTAAACTGGATTTGGGGATCCCTCTGACCCCTTGGGTCACATTGTGACCTGTAGGCCCCTCCTCCTTACCCACTCAGCACGGACTCAGGAGGCCTATCCTCTCACACACGTGACAACCCCAGACCAGCCAGACCAGCACCCTCCCTGGGTGGCCACAGGGTGCCCTCCGACTTCCACAGGGGTCAAGAGAGGTTGGGCCTGCATCTCGGAGGCCTCATGGTTCACGTAGCCACTTTTGCAGCAGGCACATGGAGGGGAGCAGTTATGGGCTGCAAGTCATCAATCCCACCAAGAGGGAGATTCAGGTAAGCGTGCGGAGCTGCTCAGTCCCAGGTTCCTGAGCCCCGTTCTGGGATTTTCCCCAACCGCTGCAGGGCCACAGCTGTCCTTGTCTGCCGGCGCCCTCTGCTGGCCATGTTCCAAATGACAGCCGAGTGCTGCCCCAGCCTGTGGGGTGATTTGTGGCGCGTCTCTCCATCTCCCTTAACCTTCCTTGAGATGTGCAGGCCTGTCCGTTGACTGATTAGCCAGCTGTGATCAGCGACTAGGGACAGCCTGATGAGCCGCCCCAGGAGATGGGTTTGAGGGCCAGTGAGCTGATGGGTCCTGGGAAGAGGAGGAAGGAAGATGCTCCATGGCACTGCTAACCGGATCCCAAAGCCGGGAGCGTCCCGTAGGCCACATCAGGGGGATTCAGGCCACTTAGCATTCACAGAGCCAGCAGGGCTGAATAATGAAGGATCTCTTCAGGGCCTTTGCCGGTATAAAGCCCTTGTCTACTGTGTGATCCTTCCCTAGCCCTGAGAAGTGAGCTGGGCAGGGACAGTTACCTTTATTTTACAGATGAGAAAATGGGGGCTCCATGAGGGGAAATAGCAAGCTTTTGGTCCCTCTGGGAGTGAAGGTCCAGACCCGTTCTCTAGACGCTGAAAGCAAGGCCTGATGATGGGGTGGTTGGGCTTGCGGAGGGGGCAGGGGTGGGGCCAGGAGGATGGGCCTCTGTACGCGCTCTCTGTCGGGGCATCAGAAGCTACATTAAGCTGAGGGTTTAGTCTGGTGGTCACTCTCCAGGTCCAGGCAGGTAACTGTGAGGAAGAGGAAAGCAGGGAAGGGAGGCCCGGGCAAAGCAGAGAGCTGCCCCACCACCTGAAACACCAGTGGCTGCTGCCTCTGGGTTTAGAGAACCCAGCTCCTTCCCTACCCGGGGGCAGAGGCCTCACTTTCTGGGGGTGATAGACCCAGGGAGGGCGCAGCGGGGCCTGGCCCCAGCAGGGTAGGATTGGCTGTGGGTGACACACCCCGGAGCTGGACCTGTGCTACAGCATGGTGGGCAGCCCGTTCGCTGTGGCTTCTGCCGGCCGATCTTCTCCAACCAGTTTATGGGCTCTGCAGACCTCCACCTGCCTCAGCTCCCTTCCCTACCTGCTCAGCTTGCTGTATGGGGTGGCCCTGGAGCTGGCAGGTCCCTGCAGAGCTTCCCCGGCATCCCTCACCTTCTGCCCCAGAAGGACCCGCTGGTCCCCAGCCCTGCCAAGAGCTTTCAAGGTCGCCAGACCCAATCTCCCACCTCTAGGGACAAGTAGGTCCAAGCCTTACAGGGAACTGTGGGGCATAAAAAAGGCTCGGGAGGAGTTACAGTGATAGAGATAAGATGCTGCTGCCGGGATGTTTCCCTCCGGCCCAGCCTTCCCAACTGCTTTAAACTGAGACCAACTTAACTCAGTATTTCCTCAGTAGAGAGGATACCAGATGCTAGGAGGAAGGCGGTAGTCCCCCTCTCTTCGTTAACACAGGGTGACTTCAGGAGAAATGGACGAAGCAGCAGATGGTACAGTAAACGCCTCAGCTGGCTTTCCTGTGGAACACCTGCGCATGCTCCTGGGTCAAGGGCAGGGAGGTGGAGGTGGGGATGATGTCACTGGGTTTAGCGGGGAGCCATGAGACCAACCCAGGCAGCGCGTTCCTGAGCACGTGTGTCAGTTCTCTCAAAAAGTGTCAATATTTTCATCTTGAGACATGGAGTCTCATGTTGAGGATCTAGACTTGAAAGGATTTTCCGGTGTTCCTTGCCCCCCGCTTTCCTTGCCATTCTCAGCTGCCTTCCAGGTGCTTGAGAGGGGAAAACCACTTTTCTGAGTGTCTCCTGGGTTTCCTGCATTAGCTAGGTGCTCTTTTATTTTTTTAAAGTAATTTTGCTTAATGCTCAGTATAACCCACCAGAGAAGGTCTTTTTTTTTTTTTTTTTTTTGAGATTTTATTTATTTGACAGAGACACAGTGAAAGAGGGAGCACAAGCTGGGCGAGTGGGAGAGGGAGAAGCTGGCTTCCCACGGAGCAGGGAGACCGATGCGGGACTCAATCCCAGGACCCTGGGATCATGACCTGAGCTGAAGGCAGACACTTAACGACTCCACGCAGGCACCCCCAGCGTAGGTTTTTAAAGTCCTCATTGTTCCATGTGAAATGGAAGTGCAGAGAACTTGAGTACCCTGCGGTCATGCTGCTAGTAGACTGCAGGGTCAGAATTTGAACCCAGTGTCTTGAAGAACTGGGGACATGCTCTGTCCCCTCCACCCCACTGCCACACACTGGCAAGGGGGGAGGGAGCTCTCAGGATGCAGCCTCATCTCATCACCAGGTTTTTAGATGAGCAGGGCTAGAGAATTCCTGTGGCAAAGCTGGGGGTCTGATGTGTAGTTAGTTGTCATTGCTAATGTAGTGACCAGAGAGGTGAAGAAAAAGCAACCTGAGCACCAAAGTGAAACATGTAAAGAAACATGGCCTTTGCTCATCCATGCTGGCCTGGGATTAAGTGATGTCCATTTACTAGAAACTTCCTTCTCTGGCCGACTCCCCCCACCCTCCACCCTGCCCCGGGCTTCCTCTTCTGCAGAATCATTGAGCAGGAAGCCAGCCGCTCTGAGCAGAGAGTTGTCGTTGTCTATGCATAACCGAGGGCTTCCAGAAATTCCTGCCACGGAAGGGGCTGCTCCATCACCACTGGCACATGTCTCCGCAGATGCCCCATGAGTCAGTTGTGGAGCCAGAATGAGCTAACCTGGGTCCCTTCTCCTGCCCCTGCTTGTACTGCCAGAGGGTGAGTTGCTGGGAGAAGGCAGGTTGCTTCTATCCACAGTGGAGCTGGGAGGAGCCAGCTGGCTGTGCTGGGGGAGCTCAGCCACCTGGGGGCTACCCTGGGCTAGAGTAGTGATCCCCAGTGGAATAGTGCTCAACCAAGGAGGCATCTTGTATTCAAGCGTAACTAAAAATTCCTGAATATTTATGTTGGAATTTTACTATTTTATCATAAATCGCTTTGCTCTGGATTTCTCCTATGTTATAGTATTACACTGATTTTTAAAATTGTGGAGACACTAACCACATTATCTATGAATTTCGATTCAGAGAAGAAAAGAAGAAATTAAAATGTTTGTTTTCAAAATGGGGCATTGAGTCCCTTAGGGCCAGGAAGCACCGGCTCTGAGCCCGGATTCACAGGTTTTGTTCTTCAGAGGTTAGCTGGTGCCTTCCACCTCTCCAGACCGCTTTTGGCCGATTCATCTGACAAATCCATTCCCGCTCTGGAAAAGGCTGCAGAACCTGTACTCTTCCAAGCTAGGATTCCTCTCCAGACAGCTTTTGCAAACACAATGAGTAGGGGCCCTGCTTCAGCTCCTTTGTCACGTCGTGCTGCCTGGTCCTCCTGCTAGTGGACACTCCAGCTTTCATGAGTGGCAGCCTTGGCTCCTAGTCTGGTTCTGCCTCCCGAGCCCTGATTTTTAAAACATCCACCTCATAGGCTTCCTTTGGCTGGAAGGTGCCAGGATCAGTGTGCGCGTGTTCAGCTAGTGTTTACTGAGTGCCTCCTGCATGCCCAGAAATTTAGAAACGGAATCATAAGCTACTTTACATCTGCCTAGGAGAAGCTCACAATTCAAGAACATTAACAGCTCTTTATCAGTGGTCTGCAACTATGTTTCCATCTCAACCCCCCAGAGGGCTGGACACATCCCCATCAGGACCTGCGAGGCCTCTGGGGAATGTGTGTGGTTTGATTTCTGTACCCCTCATCTCCATCCCAGACCAAGCCGGGGTATTCTGGCACATTCTCTACCCCAGGGTTGGGAGCCATTGTGTAAGCTCTGGAGGACGGATTCCATAACCAGCTTTCTTTTTTTCTTAGACAGCTGAGGACAAAGAGAGGGAAGAGGACCAGGAAGACCGCATTGAGGTTGACTGAATCCTGGTCAATCCATGGTTGTCTTCTACCTGAGATATTTTGTTTCAGGTAAATAGAAAAGTATGGAAGAGAGAAAAAGCAATCATACTGAAATCTGAATGTAACAGATTTGGAGCCTAAGAACACCTCTTTTAGGGAGGAGGGAGTACTGTCATCATCCTAGAAGACACCCCCTGTGGCCTTGGAACCATTTGAAAATGGGCATAACAGGTGGGATTATTTTACCCAGTTCTCCTGAGCTGCATCATCATTCACATCCAGTTTTATTTCTACACATTCTTTTTAAATGTTTTATTTATTTATTTGAGACAGAGACTGTGAGAGAGAGCATGAGAAAGCAGAATGTCAGAGGGAGAAGCAGACTCCCCGTGGAGCTGGGAGCCCGATGTGGAACTCGATCCCAGTACTCCAGGATCATGACCTGAGCTGAAGGCAGTATCCCAACCAACTGAGTCACCCAGGTGCCCTACACATTTTTTAAATGAAAAGAGTATTTTTGTGCACTTTGATTCTGTTACTAGTAATAAGTAATACTCGATTGGCCGTAGATGACTTCATTGACTGCTCTTTCTCTCCAGGTCATTACGAGAAACAGTGAAAGAGACAGCCTAAACATCTTTGAGCTTGCTGTGTGCATGCATTAAAACATGTACAAAGTCATACTCATGACTTAAAGGCTTGGTGCTTTATTTTGGCAGGAGCTGCTCTGTGACACTAAGCCTGGGCCCTTCTCTGTTCTGATGTCATTGACTTGAGTTCACTTCTGTAGTTCCTATTTCATCTGCTGGTAGCATCACTTGGCATCATCTAGAGGCTTAGAATGAATACACCCACGTAACCAAAATGACAAACGCTCGAAGGAATAGGGCTGTGAAACAGTTCACTAGTTTTGCTTTATGTGGGTAATCAAGGGAAACATTTAAAATATCTGAGGATAATTAAGGGACGATGGGCCATGTCCTGAGAGAGTTTCAGAAGCTTCCAGGTCTGGGACTGCTAAAACTTTTGCTCTTCTTCCTGGGTTGACTTTTGGGTCTGAGTCTGTAAAGCGGCTTCTCCAGGCAGAGACCAGCTTTCCCTGACCTTGTGTCTTCAAACACTACATTCTGTTCAAGGGCTAAAGGGTAGAATTTTATCAGGAAAATTGCTCGGCCCCTAGGGCCATGCTTTTCTGGAAAGATGGCTGAAATATGGTGCACTAACTAGTAACTAATACTACAGAAATCAACCAGAAGGGCTCTTTGGGTCTGAGGAAGAGTGAGGGAGGGGGAGGGGAAAGCGGTGGCCAAAGGGCCTTTTGCATGCTTTTTCCTTCTATCTGAAGTGTCCCCTACCTCTTCTCCTGTTAAACCTGCTCCTGCCTCAGACTCGAGGGGCTTTTCCACCTTCCTGACTGGATCAGATCCTTCTGTTGGTCCCATCCTAGGGACCTCTCTTTCTGGTGAGTATTTCATTTCCTTAAAACTCTTGGCTTCATGGGGCCAGGTCACATGGCTCATTGTTGCATCTCGGGCATCTACAGTGTCCTATATGTTTTACTGAGTGGACTACGTCAGTCACCTAGTTTATTATTATGTCACAGGGGAAAGGGTGGGGCAAAAGATGGATTGTTAAGGCAAGAGGAAGTGGGGAAAGACTAGAAGGCTTTGGATTAGAACTCTGCTAAGCTTGTAGGAAGTCAGCTGGGGCAGCGTAGGATGAAAGATACTTCTATTGGGGGCTATTCATTTAATGCAGGTTTTAAAAAAAATATTTTTATTTTTTAAAATTTTTAAAAAAGATTTTATTTATTTGACACACAGAGAGAGAGATCACAAGTAGGCAGAGAGGCAGGCAGAGAGAGAGAGGGGGAAGCAGGCTCCCCGTTGAGCAGAGAGCCCAACACGGGGCTCGATCCCAGGATCATGACCTGAGCCAAAGGCAGAGGCTTAACCCACTCAGCCACCCAGGCGCCCCCCCCACCTCCCTTTTTAAACCTAATGTTATCTCTGTACCCATTTATCTATACTTTAGTTGGAAATGTACTTCATTATTCCAAAGACTATAGTAGATATTGATAGTCCCACCTCTGGAAGAATTTTTAGTTGGGCATGTGGCCACCCAGAATATGTTTCCCAGAATTCTTTGGAGATAATTTTATGTGCCCAAAGATACAATCCCACAATCCTGAGTAGAAATAATGTGTCCAACGTCCAAGTCATAGCCTTAAAAGGAAAGGGGCATGTCTTCTACCTCCTCTCTTTCTTGATGCCTCTGGCTGGAATGTGACCTTGGTTGGGAGCCATTCTCGGCCACATGAATGAGGCTGTACACCTTGTACAGTCGTGGCCTGGGCCAGGCGCCAAACAATGGACAGTTTCACTTGAACTGCTGATGTAAGAGAGACAAATTTCCCTTTGGGACTAGTTACAGCAGCTGAATGGATACCCTCATTCTGACATCCAGCCCTGGGCAGTCTGAAAGGAAGGGACTGGAAGCATCATCCCTGAGTTAGTGGCCTGGTAAAAAATGTGTTCAGGTCACCTCATTTGTAGAATAAACCACAGTACTCGGGCTCTCATAGCAATTTCTGTTTGGTAAATGGGAACGGTTCAAGAAGTTCTCCTACCTTATCACCGTCTCACTCCTCATTTCTTTACTTGGAGTAGAGGTGGGTACTGAAAGCTCTGGGCTTGGCGCCAGACAACCTTGAGCCTGAAATTTCAGCCCTGTCACTGACCGTCTAACTAGCTTCACCACACCTATGTCATAAGGCTACTGAGAAGATGGAGTGAGATAAGGGGTACAGAACCCAGCCAGAGGAAGCACTAAATAACAGTGTCTTACACTATTGTTTGTGTGTGTAGGACTTTTCCCCTAGTAACCGACAGAAACCTGACACAGGCTTTCAGATTTTGTGATCTCTCAGCAGCTCCCTGGGCATTATTTGGGCAGGTGAAGGGAGTCTGTCCAAAGGAAAGGAAAGGCTGGCTGTGTGGATTCCTGCATTTTGGTCATGGTGACTGTTTATTCTTATTGAAAATTAGTATTTTAACTTTATGGCTTTATAGCTCAGTTTTATGAACCTTGTCATTAAAAACCTGACTTAGAGACATGGTGCTTTCCTCGTTGTGAGAAAATCTAGTTCCTGGGTGGGGATGATGGTCAGACTCTGATCAAGGTGACTTCTTCATGGTAATGAATGTTCACTGTGAGGTCTCTTGAGATGGCCTAACAGTGTTTCCCGGACAAAACCCTAATTCGCTAGGCCAAGCCATCATCACTTTTTAAAAAAAAATAATAAATAAAATACATGAATAAGCAGGAATGAACAAAATTTAATTTTTTTGTTTTAGATAATACTTAAATATTAAGAAAGCTAAAATTTAAAAATTCACAATATGTTGGCTAGGTTTTTCTATACATTATATTTACATAATGATTCTAATTTTACCCTTCCAAGAAGAATTGCCCAGGAGGAAGGAAAGGCAACCTATGATAGTCTCTGGGGCTTGTACTATCTTCTCAGGCCAAGTGTCCCCATAGCAAAGAACTGAAGAAGCAAGTGGCCCTCCCCACCCCTCTCCCCTGCTCCCTTTTGTTTTTCTTTGAAGCATTTCTGAATAACAAATGCACAATTAGATTTGGATATAGAAGCTAGACAACTAATACCGCTGTGTTTCACTGGAGAAGCCCTGGCACAGACAGGACGGGAATTGCCCCTTATCTATAGGGACACTGTGACGGAAGTCAGAGTCGCATACGAGAGTCATCTGGGACATCTGAGCAAAAGCATAGCTAGCATCGGCTCCGTAAAATGAGGGAATTTGATCAGACTGTGTCACATGGCATCTGGTCCAGAAAGCTAGCTTCTAAGCTCCCCTCACTGGGGCAGGGAGGACTCGTCCCCTCTGGGAAGTTGGATGTAGAAAGGAAAGTCTATCATCCTGTGGCACGAGCCTCCTCATGTAAAAAAGAACTATGCTGAGAGTAAATTAGGTCAATAAGGTGAAAATGTTTACCATACTTGTGGGGTAAATGAATAGTCAATAGTTTAAAATTTACATACTATAAAACTGTGGCAAACTGTAGTCTTAAATAAAACAAAGGCAGTCCCGTGGGGATATCAAATTTGAGAGTAAGTCCAGGGGCTTCTAACTCCTGAGAGCCCGCAGTCTGCCTGTCCATTATAAAGTTTTGTCCAGGTCACCTGGACGAGGCTCTGAAAGCACCTTTAACAACAACAACAGAAAGGCATTAAGAAATTAGGACTCGAGGATTTTAAACCCTAATGTTACAGGCAAGGCCTCATTTTTCCGAAATATGAAACACTCTGTTTCTTCCACTTCTAACAGCTCCTTGAGAGAGGCCACCACCACATCGTGCTCCTGCAGCATTTCCGGGTAGCGGGACACCGCCCGCTCGATCCTGGCCGAGCGCCGCACGGGGGTGATGAGCTTCATGTCTTGTACTTCGGGCAAGCCGCTTATTCTGCGAGACAGAAGGAGGCATTCAGAATCTCCCGAAGTGTTAAGTGTGGTTTGCCTTTGATACTTGGCAGTGGTGTTTGTTTATTCCATGAACCTTCAAAGAGTTGATAGGTTTTAAGGAAATGGGGCCTAACACCAAATGGGGTGGGACAAATGAATTCTAAGATTCTTTCTGGCTTTGACAGAAAATTATTCAAAAAACCTCTTTTAAGACGGTGGACCAAACCACAAACTGAAACCGGACCAACTGGGCATCTTCCTTGTAAACTTTAATGTGTTCCAGTAAAAGTAGTCCTGAGGATAGTTTGCAGAGAACTTTCCATGTAGTAAATCTGTTCTACAGCTCATAAACCCACTGATGACATTAGCCTAAGAAAACTAGCAGGCTGGTCGGCTAAGAACTCTCATAATAAATTCCAGAGTCAGCAAGAGGTGGTTTTCAGACCCCCTGCTTGCCTTCGTCCTTCTGTGAATCGGCTGTAATGGCAGGACCGAGAGGGGGGTTTAGGACTGGAAGAGGCCCAACTGTGCTTTCCAGGGAACTAAAATACAGAACTGTGTGGTTGTGGTGCTTTTGTTTAGAAGTCTTTTTTTTTTTTTTTTTAAAGGTTTTATTTATTTATTTGACAGACAAAGATCACAAGTAGGCAGAGAAGCAGGCAGAGAGAGGAGGAAGCAGGCTCTCTGCCGAGTAGAGAGCCCGATGCGGGGCTCGATCCCAGGACCCTGGGACCATGACCTGAGCCAAAGGCAGAGGCTTTAACCCCCTGAGCCCCCCAGGTACCCGCGAAGTCTTTTTTAAGATCATGGATAGAGACTGATGTTAACGTTTTAGGAAATCGCACTGATACTTTGACACAGTTCCTATGAATTCTGCCTTAAACTTTTACTTATTCAAACATCAAACACTTTCAATAAAACGCACAGCTTCTACCTAGTACGTATCCGATGGCACAGCCTGTTCTTATAGGGCTAATCACTGTCCCTTCTCTCCTATAGCTACAGAGGTTGCCCCTGCTTGGCATTCTGTGTCCCTGCCCCGGGGCCTGGGAGGAAAGGCGGGTGGGATCTCTAAGTGCAGCACCCAGTCCAGGAGGGAGGGGAAACCCATTCCAACCTGTCTCCACACTCCAGCACCACCTTCCTCACTGCGGGTCAGGTCTCCTCAGAGTACTGTGAGCGCGATGGTGTGTGTACACAGAAAGGGCACAGGTCTTCCTGTCAGTGGTTCCAACCCTCCCCTCACCCTCAGCTCCTTTCCTTAATGTCAAAGATGGGTTTGACATTAGACCACCTGTCCTCACATGACGCAGGGGTCTCCGTAAACTGCTGGTGCTCTGCGTTTGTGGAAGTGAAACTGAGAACAGGGCTTGAATTAGACCCATGAACACAAAGCCTACTTAGAGTTTGCTTACCTAGGGATCGGGGCGATCTGTAATTTGATACCAGGATGATTATCCTGTTCTGCCTTGGTTATTTGGGGTGTTGCTGTAACCTGTTCTCCCTCTTTCAGAGACAGACAAGACTTTTCAGATTCCGTCTTGTCGGCCAGTTGTTCTGTTGCTGTTACATTCGTCTCAGCAACTGGAGAGTCAGAGGTAACGCCTGCGTATGCAAGGTCAAGAAGGAAAGTAAGGTTTAGCAATAGGTTTTAATACTGGAACTAAAAGGCAACAAAATGAAAAATCAACATACACAGTGATTTCCCAGTTTAAAAAAGAGTAACGGATTTGAAGTGAGACGTGTAGTTTTTCCCACCCAGCCCTCTAAAAATGCTCTGCTGTACGAGGCCATCTTTCTAACCAGCCCTCCAGACACACTTTGGGCCTCCTTGTCCCTTTAGATGGATCCTTGATAGTTTTTCCACATACAGAACACATTCCCACCTCTTATTAGAGGTTCCCTTAGGGACTAATCATTGCTTTTTTTACCTTATACCATACCTTGGGTCAATTTCCTTGACTCACTAGGGTTAACTCAGTTGACCTTCCAATCCCTTCCTACCCAGAGATGACAACATGATTATTACCTTGGGCAATGGGTGAAAAAATGTCTTGTTTGAACACAATATACATGATAGCTCAATCACAACAACCAAAAGGAAGGAAAGAAAATTGGATTGAGATAGGCAGATATTGTGGCTGGAGGCTAAGACCCTCAAAGAGGTTGCGGGGGCCAAGAAGTGGGAAACATACGGATTCCTGTCTTTTTTCTTATCCCTTTGAAGAACAATGCCATGAATTATAAACAAATATCTGAATAGTAGCATCATTCCCAGTATAAGAGCACCATTGGGCATATTGCCTCTGTGACCTTATTCCCAAAAGTAATAGGTTAGTTAGCTATCATTCCACATGACTTGGTTGTTCCCCAAAGTTCAATCTGTCTTAAAGGAGGAATATTTGTCACCTTCTAAGATCAGAAAAATAATCTGTTTTCTTTTCTCAGTGGAGCTTGTTTTTTCTTTCCATTCATATGACAAATATAAGCAATTAGAGTGGGCCACTCCCTGTTTTTGGCACAGTAATTTTCAGAGAAGAGTTTTCTAAAGGTTCTAACCAATGATAGCAATGGTTAGCTAAGTGAAAACGTTTCTGTGCCAGCTGATTTTTTAAAAAAAAGATTATATTTATTTATTTTTTAAGATTTTATTTATTTATTTGATAGAGAGATACAGAGAGAACACAAGGAGACAAAGCAGCAAGCAGAGGGAGAGGGAGAAGCTGGTTCTCTGCTGAACTGGGATTCCGATACAGGGCTTGATCCCAGGATCATGACCTGAACTGAAGGCAGCTGCTTAACTCTCTGAGAGAGAGAGAGAGAGAGAGAGAGAGAGAACAGAAGCAGGGGAAGCAGCAGAGGGAGAAGCAGTCTCCCCCATAGGGAGCCCCATGCAGGGCTTGATCCCAGGACCCTGGGATCATACCCGAGCCAAATGCAGACACTTAACTGACTGAGCCACCCAGGTGCCTCTATTTTTAAAGGCTATAATGTGAATTTGGTTGTGTGAGTACAGGTGGATTGTTATGACACAGAGGCATCTCTCCCTTCTGCCTCAGTCTCTTCTGAGAAAGAGCCACTTGTCTTCTCCCACCTAGCACTCTAGGGAATCAAGATACTCTACCATAGGCTGCTCTTGTGAAAACAACCTATGTTTGGTGTTGAGCAGTATATTTACTTGTAATAATGAAATAATTCAGCTGATGATGATGGCTGAAAAAGCTAGGCTATGGAAACCAAGAAGTGAGAGGGAATTCAGGGGACTTATAATTCTTTTCTTTTTTCCCTTATGTGTTCCTTGATGGCTTTTACTTGAGTGGCTAGAGGGAGTGAAATTTAAAACATTAAAAAAAAAAAAGATTTTATTTATTTATTTGACAGAGAGAGATCACAAGTAGGCAGAGAGGCAGGCAGAGAGAGAGAGGAGGAAGCAAGCTCCCTGCTGAGCAGGGCGCCCGATGCAGGACTCGATCCCAGGACCCTGAGATCATGACCCAAGCCGGAGGCAGAGGCTTAACCTGCTCAGTCACCCAGATGCCCCTAAAGGGAGTGAAATTTAAATACAAAAATAGCAGTACCTTCTGTGGTTCTGTTTGGGTCTTGCAAAATATTAAGAACAACTTCCCGTAACTCTTGTATTGGCTGGAAGCAAGAAAATACATAAACAGTATTAAAAACATTCACAGAGGAAATGATCTAAGGAACTTTGCTTACCATCAAAGGAGCTTCTTTTTTTTTTTTTTAAAGAAAAATGTTTCCTTTTTAAAAATCTCTTATCTGACTACAAATAACATTTAAAAAGTTTCAGATTTACAGCTTTATGTGAAAAATGAAGGAACAAAGAAAATGTTGGTTAAATGCTGGCATGCTTTAATGAAGAAACGTGCTTATGGAAAGCTGTCTGTAGTGACATTTCTCTAAATCAGTTAATTTTCTTATTGACTTACATGATCCCCCTGAAGATGGATCGCCACATAAAGATTCTGGCCCAAAGATGTAAAGTTAGTTATAAAAAAAATGCAGCATATGTTTTAGTGTTGTCTTTACTGGATTTTTGTTTTTATCATAAAAGTCATATACCTCATTACAGAAAAACTGAACAATAGTGAAACTTAAAAAGAGAAATCACCCGTAATCCAATCACCCAGATACAGCCTTTATCTATCTATCTATCTATTTATTTATTTTTTAAAGATTTTATTTATTTGACAGACAGAGATCACAAGTGGGCAGAGAGGCAGGCAGAGAGAGAGGAGGAAGCAGGCTCCCTGCGGAGCAGAGAGCCCTATGCGGGGCTCAATCCCAGGACCCTGAGATCATGACCTGAGCCGAAGGCAGCGGCTTAACCCACTGAGCCACCCAGGCGCCCCTAGCAAATACATTTTTAATTAAATGTACATGAAGCACTTGTGTGCTTCATAATCTATGTAGACTTGATGAAGGGAATTAGAAGTTTACAGTTACATTGTATGACTGCCACTACTGCAAACAACAGACAACTAACATGAGAGAATTTTCAGGAAGTTATCCACCCAAGACAGATACTCACTGTTGCCCCGTTTTTAATGGCCTCTTCGTATAGCCCAATAACATCAAAGGGACCTTTACTTGCCAACAACTTTGCTTTACAGATCCAGAATTTAGCAAATTTTTCGACCTCGGGAATACTGGACAATATGGTAAATATTGCACTAGAAGGTACACCCTGTAAAAAAAAAATACCCAGAGGTAATTATTACCATTTTGCTGTTATTCTCACATCTAATGTTCATCAGAGCAGTTGTGCAGAAATCAGTCTGATCATTTTTGCTTAATTTCTAAAAAAATTCAAATTTACTGAGGTACAGTTTACATATAATAAAATGCATCCATTTAAACAGTATATTTCAATAAGTTTTGACAATGGTCATTCAGCTTTAAGAGTTACCCAAGACCAAATCATAAAATGTTTTTCACAGCTGAAGGTAAGGAATATGTTTACATTTTTATGCAAAACCAAACCCCAAACCAAACCTCACCAAACCCTATAGGAATCAACATTCATATATTTCTTACATATTCATAACAATGTGAACGCTGAATAGGGAATAGAATTTCCATATGTTTCTAGCAGAAGGATGAAGGATGGCACAGGTAAGCAAGGGTCATGGGGTGTGTATATTTGTGTGTGTTGGGGATCTATGTAGCATATATAAAAAGAACTAATTCTCACAAAAAGTAACTTTAAAATATCCTCCCTAATTTGGTCCCCTTCTGGCTTGTATCCAGAGTGGAGAGTGACAGGGACTGGCAGGACTATGGGGAGCTAGCATGGCCAGAAACCCAGATACTGGCACACTCGGCTAAGCAGTGCCTCCTACTCCTCCTGAGAGGGGGAAGCCCCAAAGGTAAGCTCACAGTTAAGAATCCTCAATGTCTGAGAAAACCAACACTGCATGAAAGAGACATAGATCTCTACAGAACTGAAGAAGAAATCAAAGGGTTGAAAATTTGGTTGTGGGATTCTTCCAGAACCCGGTGTGACAGAACAGAGAAAGGAGAGTATGAAAGAGAAGTTGAGAGTTCTGGAGGGAATATCTATGAATCAGGAATTCCAACATTCATCTAAGAGATGGAACATTCACCATGACTGATCAGACATTCATTTCAACAAATTCTATCAAGCAGAACACATACAGGCTACGTTTACAATGTAGTATAATTAGAAGTTGGAAAAAAAGGTAGGAAAAACAAAACAAAACAGAACTCTATCTGGATATTCTTCTAAGATAACTTTCAGGTTAAAGAACTCAAAATGGAAATCTCAAACTATTTAGAGACGAAAAATAATGAGCATGCTTGTCAATTATTAACCTATGGCCTCCTCGCTCCAAACCCACCTTTTATCCTCTGCTTTGGGGCACTGGGGCTGGAATTCTGTAAATCACCCACTGTTTTCACAGCAGTTCCTTGCAGGGTTCTTCCAGTATGGGGATTTAGAGGGAGACTGTGGGCATGGAGAAGAGAGGGATTTCCTCTTTCGCCACCCCAGCAATGGTCCTTCACTCTGGCAGCAACAGTAGGTTCTAGTCTCTACCTTTTTTCCTGGTGCTTACAGATCCTGCCTCACTGTGCTCTCTCAGAGGCAAAAGCACCCAGTGGGTAGCATCCTTTCCTCAAGGTCTGAGCCCTAGCCCTGCTGGGCCCCTCCACCAGTTTTTGGTACCAGCATCTGCTAGGTAGTATGGCCTCCTTAGAGTTGGAGTTTGTTTCTCCTAGCTTCTAGATTCTAATACCCTCAACCTCTCTTCATTCCCCTTAGCCCAGTGGGTGATAGCTGCTTCCTGAAGTTAGCGCCTCTGTTACCTCAGGTTCCCTTTTGCTGTCAGCCGTGTGTGTAGTACCCACATTTCCTCTGATGGTCTCTGTACCATTTTTGTGCACTGAGGCTTATAAGGTGCTTTCATGTCCAACAGTCAGCGTCTACTCCTCTTTGTATATACCAGAGAGTCAGAATGCCTGGGACTTTTTAATATCCCCAGGGGCAGCCATTAATCAATTACCATGGAGGTATTAATACTATAGCTTCCTTGCCCTGATCAGTATGATTCTGAGAGGTCTGATCCAGTCTCCAGAGCTACCTTGTGGGATTGTGCCACAGTTATATTCCATGGATTTTGTTTGATACCACATCCTTCTTGTTCTCCTTCCCTTCTGGGCCCACATCTCTAATCCTCTCTGTTTCCCCTGGGACCCTCTTCCTAATAAATTACTTTCACACAAATTCTCCTCTTAGGGTTTGCTTCTAGGGAACTTACATAAGATATTGTGAAACAACCTTTACATTACATTCATTCTATTAGGATACCTGGAGCAGTTTGTTTTTCTGAGTTGACTCTGACTAAGACAGAACCTTACCTAATCAAACATAAAGGATATGACCAAAGCTAAATTCAGAGGCAAATTTATAGCATTAAAATGTATTTTTAAGAAAATAAGACTGACATAAATGATTTAAGCTTTCAACTAAAAAGGCTAATTAAAAACAATAAACATAAAAACAGATGGAGGCATTGATGCAAGAGAAAAAAAAAATCAATAAAACCCCAGAGATGGCCTTTTAAAGAGATCGAAGAGATTTCTTTAAATCTCTTTAGATTGAAGATTTCTTTAAATAAAAGGTACAGAATCACTGAAATTAGCTCAGGAAATACAAAACCCCAATAGACCAATGGTCACAGAAAAAATTGAAAAGATATACCCAAAACGATGCCCCATAGTCTAGATGACTTTATGAGCAAGTTCTTACCACAGCTTCAGAGAAAAAATAATTCTCATGTTGTATAAACTATTTTCAGAGTACAGAAGAAGAGGAAAATGCCCAAATTAACTATCAAGGCCAGCATAATACTAATATTTGGAAAACACAAGACAACAAAAGAGCATATATAAAAATCTGAAATAAAATAATTGCAACTCACAAAACTATATACTTCATTTCTTTATGTGCCTATGTGGAATGTACTTGCATAAAAGCTGTCTGGATGGATAATTGACAATAGTGGTCAGGTCTAGGGGGAAGCCTGGGATGCATAATTGGTGTGTGTGCATGCATGCACAGATGTGCTTGGTGGGGAGGTCTAGTCATTTTCTATTGTTTGAAATGTTTTTATTTTTAATTTTTTAATAATAATAATAATAATAATAATAATTATTATTATTATTTTTAGAGGGAGGGAGGGGCAGAGGGAGCCAGAGAATTTTAAGCAGGCTCTATGCACAGGCATAGTGCAAAGCCTGGCCTGAGGCTCAATCTCATGACCCTGAGATCATGACCCGAGCTGAAATCAAGAGTCCTGACAGTTAACCAACTGAGCCACCCAGTTGTCCCTGAAATGTTTTTAATAATAAGAATGTATTCATGGGGGTGCCTGGGTGGCTGAGTCCATTAAGCGTCTGCCTTTGGCTCCAGTCATGATCCCAGATTTCTGGGATTGAGTTCCGCATTAGGTTCCCTGGCCAGTGGGGAGTCTGCTTCTCCTTCTCCCTCTGTAGGTCCCTCTGCTTCTCTCTCTGTGTCAAATAAATAAATAAAATCTAAAACAAAAATTGTTAAAGAGTGTACTCATGCATTTTCTTTAATACAATGGAAATAAAAGATAGCAACAACAAAAAAAGAATTGACTTAAATCCCATAAAGGAGAAATAACTAATGTTTAACTGAATTTTGTGAAAAAATTGCCTGGAGTAGTCCTAAATTGAAGGTTTCCTTTTTCTGTGGCTGTCCAATGCCATCAGCCAAAGGACAGAATTTGGTTTGCTTCAGGCAAGGACCTTAATATAGATGTCTACACAATTGTTTTTTATTAATATATTTTGCCTTCAAGGCATCTCCTAAGGATCATACCCTTTGCTTACCATCTCCTTTATCCTTATCGGTAGAATCCAAGATACAATTTAGCTCTCAATTATAGCTCCCCAGAGTCATCAGGATAACCTAATTTTACACATGACCTTGCCTTTGACTTCAACTTCATATCCAAATATCAAGTATTTACTCCTTGACCTTGATGCCTAAAGAAGGCAAAATTCCTTTTGGATCCCTTAAGAGGCAGACTGCTTGTGTTAGTTTTCCAACTTCTTTGTGCCTTAGTTTCATTTAAGTGGGCGTGGTAATAGTTGTTATTGATAATTGTACGAGATCATGTAAGTAAAGTGTTAGAACAGTGCCTGGCATGTAAGAGCCTTTATTTAATTGCATACCATTATTATTATTGCTACTCTATATTAAAAAGAACAGATGAATTTCTGCCTAGACCAAGGTTATCTCTCTTACACTGTATTTAAGAAAAATATTTAAAAACTCTAAAGCTCTAGGCCAAAGCTTTGGGAGCTTATCCTCCTTACTCACCTCCTCAATGAGCTGTAGACATTGTGTTAGAGTGCTGTTAATTTTGTTGGACAGTGCAAGTTGTGCTTTCTTTTCTTCTTCTTCTTCTTCCATGCTCTTCCAGAATGAAATATTCATTTCCTCTATTATTTTTCTTTTTGTTTTAAGTTCCATAGGAGGCCGTTTATAGACTTTCCCCTTAGATTTCTGCCATTCTTCCAGTTGTTTCCTGTTATAAAATTAAGAGTCAGAGGATGGGAAAATGCTTTAGGTTTCTTTTTGTATGTAGTCACACTTTCAAAGTATAAGATATGCATAGATTGAGTACTACTAAATACCTTCAACTACACACAAAGTCAGGAGAATGGAATTAAAAACAATTTACAAATGGGTAATCGCCACAATGGTTGCCCCTACCCTTCAGAAGGCAGATTGCAGAGGGATTACTAGGATCTCACTCCTCAAATTCCTTGACTTCATGATTATTCTTCATTATTTTTCCCTAAAAATTTTCATTTCACCTGTATATTACTTCTGGCACTTGCTTTCCTAAAACATCCATCCACCTCTGAGATCACAAACTCAGCACTCCATTTCTCTTACCATAAGCTCTCTATCTGCCACTCAACCAGACCCACCAAACCTGCATTCTGCCCTTAATAAGGTCTTGGCCAGGGGCGCCTGGGTGGCTCAGTGGGTTAAAGCCTCTGCCTTCAGCTCAGGTCATGATTTCAGGGTCCTGGGATCGAGCCCCGTATCGAGCTCTCTGCTCAGAGGGGAGCCTGCTTCCTCCTCTCTTTCTCTCTGCCTGCCTCTCTGCCTACTTGTGATCTCTGTCTGTCAAATAAATAAATAGAAATCTTTAAAAAAAAATAAGGTCTTGGCCAGAGTCACCCACTTTTCCTGGTTCATTAGCCCTCTCCTGACTACACATGACCACCATTCTTCCTAAACAAGATCAATAACTTCAGGAATCATAAGTAGCTAGTCTCTGATGGTGGCCAAATCTTAATCCTCACTCTCCTCCACCTGCTCCTGCTTCTAAGCAGTCAACAGATTACTGCTGGAAGAGGCACCAAGACCCATAGACTCAAGCATGTGAATGTAGGCTCTTCAGCTTCTTTAAATTACTACATGTTGGTAACTCACAGATGTACATTTCAAGCCAGATTTTCCCCTAGAGCCCCAAACTTTATAAAACCCACTGCCTAGTTGGTGTTTTTTAATTTGATGTTTGACAGTCACTTCATATTGACTGTCTAAAATAAAGGTCTTGATGTTCATCTCCAAACCTGTTCCCAAATAGCCTATATTGGTCAATAGTACCCCAATCTACCCAGTTGCTGGGACCTAGAATGAGGGTTTGACTTTATATAGTTCTTTCTTTCCCTCACATCTGACACAACATTGTACAGCCAGTAGGCTTCTATCTCTACTACCATGACCCCAGTCTGTATCACTGTCACCTTCTTCCTGAAATGCTGTAGCAACTTCCTTCCTAACTCATGTCCTTGCTTCCACTCTCACCCTCAACAAATTCATCATGTGCCCAGTAGCCAGAGTAGTTTTAAAGTGTAAAGCAGACCATGTCACTGCTCATACCCCTTTCCCTCTTACTCTATCTCCACCAGGAGTTTGATGTTCCTTCAGTTACTTGACCCACCCTCATTTCTGTCTCAGGGTCTTGAATTATCATCTTCATTCAGTCCTCTGCTCAAATGACACCTCTTAGAAGAGATAATTGTGTGTATTATTTAATTTCATCAATGTGTTGATTTTCTGTCTTCTCCACTAGAATGCAAGTTCTGTGAAGGCAGACACCTTGGATGTCCCAGTGCCTAGCTCAGTGTCTAGAACCCACAAGTGTTCAGTAACATACAGCAAAATTCACCTTTTTTTTTTTTGAAGTGTATGGTTCTGTGAGATTTGACAAATGCATAAAGTCATGTCACCCCAACTACAATATAATCCCTTCAAAAATTCCTTCATGCTTCTTGGTAGTCAACCCTTCTCCTCATCCCAGCTGCTGGTGATCACCGATCTGTTTTCTGACCTTATGGTTTTGCTCCTTCCAGAATGTCAATAACTACTTAACCCTCATTTCTCTCCTTGACTCCAGAGCACAATCCATAGCGCTTATTTCAGCCCCAAGTGCCCCAACTCCTTCACCTTCATGGTAACAACCTGCTTAATGACAGAAGCTAAGATGTCTGGCATGTGTTTCCTATATGTTCCTGGCATTCTTCCTCTCTCAGACTTCCTTCCAATCATAAGTGAAGAGGAAACTTACCTTTTTCTAAGCCAACTTATTCCCAGGACCTCAGTGCTGTGATTTTATTATTCTAGTACTTTCCACATAGACACCAGAAAAAAGGCTCCATGAAGGTAGAATGTAACTGTGTGCTCTCACCACTGTATCTGCCAGGAGCCCAGCACTCTGTAGGTGCTGAAGGAACATTCAAGCAATGAGTGAGTGGTCTGTCCCTCTCCAGACTCTACTTGCGTAATCAAACACAGACCGCACTCCACACACCGTCTTAAAGACCCAACATCTGTTATCTGGTCTAGACTGTGGGCTCCAGGGGGAGGGATTCTGATTTCCTCATTCACCAGCTTGGAGTCTTTATACTCAGTTTTCTTTTTGCTCAGAAGGCTCATCCTTCTCTTTGTCACTATCCTTTTCCTAGACCACATGTCACTGTTGAAAGTACCTCCTTGATCCTTCTATCTAAAGAAGTCAGCTCAAAAAAAAAAAAAAAAAAAGTCAGCTCAGCCTTACTCTCTCAATCACATCACCCTAAATTAAGCGGTCTGTTTTCTGTCTCTTTGGGAGAGCAGAGAACTTGTTGGTGGTGCTCAGGGCTATATTCAGAGAATAGATCCTGCCCTCTCTTCATCCTATTATATCTTCTACATACCATTTAATTTTACATGTTCCTTTAGCCCTTGTCAGGAATCTCATTTTCTAGCCCACCCAACTGTATAAAAGTGCTTCTCCTGGGAGGTTCAGCACACTGTGACTCTATCTAGTCCAGTGCAGACAGTGTGAAGACTTTTGGCTTGGTTTCCAGCTACATGTATGTTAATGTGAACCTCCAGCACCCTGAGATCCCCATTGCTGTGGTCTGAACTCTGAATGTGAACTCACTGCTCCTCTTTGTCTTAGCTTACTTTTCAAAACTTGGCCTGCTCAGACTCATGGAAGTTTCCTGTTCTTTCTTCCCTGATAACACTCCTAGATGTAACCACTGGTCTGCTTAACAAGGGACTACCAACACCCCACTTCCTAGCTGTATAAAACCACTACTCTGGCTCTTCCCACCCTGCCCTCTTTTACTGTTGTTCAGTTCCTGCAAGGTACTTCTTGAACGAGTAGTCTGCTTCTACAACCTCTATGTCTTAATCAAACATTCTGTTTCAATTTTGTTTTAAAAAATAATTTCAAGCATACAGAAAATTACAGGGAATAATTTATAACACACGTATGTCCCACCTAGCTCTATCAAGTCAATATTTGTTATATTTGCTTCCAATCTTCTTTCTTTCAGGGTTGTAGCTAAAAATTACTCAGAAGCCCTTATTTATGGCCTGAATATTCCTGATGGTCAATTGCCTAATCTTAAATTGCAAAATTATGGAATTAAGCAAAGTACCTTCGATCCTCTGCTGTGATCTTCTTCTTAATATTTGGATTAGTTTGGGTCTCATTTGGGACTCTTCCTCCACTTATGGTTTTGTTACCAGCTTGAGTTTTGGGAGCTGTTTTATTGAGAAAATGGTTCTGGGGAAGAGTCTTTTTCAACTTGGAGTCCAAAGTCCGTGCTTTTTGTTGATAGCTGTTGTTGCATTTATTCCCATTGGTTCCATTTGCTGTTATGTTAGGGGTACTTGGGATGACTGAATTAAAACTGCCAACTGCCAAATTAGGCCTTTGGCTTATGGCTCTTGAGTTTTGCAGTGCACATGATGTCCGAGTTCTAAAACAAGGTCGGGTAGATTTCTGATCTTGCTTAATGTTTGGATGTCTGTTATTAATGCCTCCCTGAAGCACATTAGGGCATGTCCAGGATTTAGTTTGTTTTATTTTCTGTTCAGTAACAATGTGTGACTTAAACTTAGTTTCATCTGGTCTTTCATATTGGTCCCTACTAACCTTTATATCTTTTATGTCCTTGACCACTGGTTTCTTTGATGCCTGAGTCCTGCTAAGGATCTGAACATTGTGAGAGGGAACTGTCTTTGAGAGTTTTTCTCCTGGTCTTGCAAGATTTGTTCCTCTAGAGAGCTGCTGTGACTTTACTGGTGGTATCCTAATTTGTGTTTTTCTAACAAGTTGTTTATTAACTCTGTCTTTCAGAACAGCACTATTCCTGGAACTTTTGCCCAAGGCTTGTTTGGGAGCCAAACTGCTCTTGATTTGATTATAAGAGTTAGTTTTTGGTTTACTTATTGTCCATAATTCAGGATTTGACTTCCTTTCAGAGTCTGGTAAGGTTTGGGGCAAGTTCTCTTTGTTTATCTCTTTTAGACAGCTATCCAAGGGTTCATGTTCAATATGGTTCTTGTCCACAGAGTCTGAACATTTAGTAGTTCCTTGATCTGCTACTTGCTGCTTTGTAGTTTTCAATTCTTGCACATTAAGTGACCCTATAGTTTTTCTAGATAATTCTCCAGTAGTGGATGGTCCAGCTTTATGCTGTGGTTGATAACTGCTGGAAGGCTTGCAGTTTGAGTTAGAAGAAACACATCCTGAAGTCAGCCTTTTACCCAGAAGTTTTGGTGCCTCCAACTTTGGGTTCTGGGGTCCTGTAATATTGGCAGGTCTGGGTTGGAGTTTAATGCTGATGGGTCTTGTACCTTTGGTAGGCAAAGCAACACGATTGGTAACATCTTTTTTGGGTATAATATGCTAAAAAGACAAAGAGAAACATCAAAAAAATAAATTCATAACAATAACTCAGTTTTAAAAACAAAAAAATTAGTAAAAAAACTAAAAAATTAGTTATTTAGAATTTCAAGACAACTAAATCTGAGAAAATAAAGGCATGAGTTGGGGGAGGGGCAGAGAGAGAGGGAGAAAATCTTAAGCAGACTCCCCACTGAGTGCAGAGCATAGAGACCAAGGGGGTTCGACCTGCAGCTTTATAAGGGACTCGATCCCATGACCCTGAGATCATGACCTAAGCTGAAACCAAGAGTCAAGATGCTCAACCAATGGAGCCATCTGGTGTCATGTCCCTATAAGGTCTTTATAACTTGAGCTGTCACCAGAAATATACCAAAATATTTTAGCCTGATAGAATTAAGCAGAGATGCAGTGAACACACAAAAATTACATTTAAAAAAATAAAATTTGCCTCAGTTGAACAAGTATTTGCTGAATGCCCATTATGTCCCAAATGAAGTGTCCTTCTAGGGACTCTGGAAAGATATATACATAATAAACTAATGTTAGGGTACCTCCCAAGTTCCTCCTAGTAGTACTATGTATTGCTACATTAATTTTTTTTTTTTAAATAACACTGCTTTTGTAAAGGTCACAGGGTCACTCAAGAACCTTTGTCTTATCCCTGGAGATCAGTGGCAAGGATAGGTGGTAGATGCTGGGAGACTTGAGATTTCAATAAAGTTTTACATTTCAGTAGAAAGTTAGTTATATTTGTAAAGTCAGGACACGGTTTTAACGTTAGATTCTACATTATCAACAAGTAAATGTTTCAGTCATATGACTTAATCTTGGATAAGAAAGGTAGGACTAGGTTATAGAGAACTTAAAAAAACTAGGGATGGGAGTTTATGCAGTTTTTAAAAATTTTTTAAGCAGTTTTTTTTTTTTAAGGTTTTATTTATTTATTTGATAGAGAGAGCACAAGTAGGCAGGCAGAGAGAGAGAGGTAAGCAGGCTCCCCGCTGAGCAGGGAGCCTGATGAGGGGTTCGATCCCAGGACTCTGAGATCATGACCTGAACCTAATGCAGAGGCTTAACCCACTGAGCGACCCAGGTGCCAGGTATGGGAGCTTAGAATTGATACAGTAAATAATTGGAGCAAGTCATTGTGGATTCCAGAGCATTTGCACTGAAAGCAAGTTTCAGAAAGGAGAATTTGGCAGAGATTTGTAGATTATATGTCTCCAGGGGAAGATATGGGAGTGCTAGAGTTACCACTCTTTACTTTTGATTTGGTAATATTGTAGAGAATTACTATGTAAGCTTTGTGAATGTTTAAAGAAAGTCTGTTACCAAAACCACTTGGCATTAAGGGCAAAGAGATGTCCACTCTAGAATGGTATGTGAATGGTGGTGTTGCTGGTGGTGGTATAGGGGAGGGTTGGAAGTGGGAGGCAGGGAGATGGATGGATAACCACATGGCTATAGGGGGTTACTCCTTGAGCCCCAATGTTTACATCTACCTCTCACCATTCTGTTATTGCTTACTGAAGAGGCAGGGATGATGGTATCAAAGTTCCAAACATGTGCTATTCCTTAGTTGTTGTTGTTTAAAGATTTTATTTATTTATTTGTCAGACAGAGAGCGCACAAGCAGGGGGAGCAGCAGGCAGAGGGAACAGCAGGCTCCCCGCTGATTAAGGAGCCCCAGGGGGACTCAATCCCAGGACTCTAGGATCATGACCTGAGCTGAAGGCAGACATTTAACTCACTGAGCCATCCAGGCATCCCTAGGCATTTTCTTCTTCTTTTTTAAAAAATTGAGATATAATTTGTATCACAAAGAATTCCCCATTTTAAAGTTTGTAATTCAGTGGGTTTTAGTATATTCACAGGGTTGTATAACCATTCCCACTCTCTCATTCCAGAATATTTTCATCACCTCAGAAAGAAATCCCATACCTGTTAGAAGGCATTCCTCACTTCCCTGTCCCCACAAACAGTGGCAACCACTAATCTACTTTCTGCCTCTACCGATTTGCCTAGTCTGGACATTTTGTATAAATGGAGTCATACAATATGTGGCCTTCTGTGTCTGGCTTCTTTCACTTAGCAGAATGTTCTTGAGTTTCACCCATATTGTAGCATGTGTCAGTCTTCACCACTATTTTTCAATAAAAAACTTTATTTTTAAGAGCAGTTTTAGGTTCAAAACAAACTTGAGTGAGAAGTACAGAGAATTCTCTTATACTCCTTGTTTGCACACATGCACTGCATTACTTTCAATGGCTGAATAAATATTTTATTTCATGGATATACCACATTTTCGTTACTCCCTCATTGACTGATGGACATTTGGGTTGTTTACACTTTTTAGTTATTATGAATAATGTTGCCGTGAACATTTGTTATCAGCTTTTGTGTGAGCGTGTTTTCAGTTCTCTTGGATATATACACAGGAGTAGAATTGCTAGGTCATATGGTAACTCTGTTTAAATTCTGAGGAACTGCTAAGCTGTTTCCCAAAGTGGCTGCAGCATTTTACTTTCCCACCAACATTGTATAAAAGTTCTAATTTCTCTCTATCCTCCCCAATCCTTATTATCTGTCTTTTTTGATTATAACCATCCTAGTGGGTATGAAGTAGTATTTCATTGTGGTTTTTATTTGCATTTCTCTGATGGGTAATAATATGGAGCATTTTTTCATCTCTTATTGGCCATTTGTATATCTCCTTTGGCCTCCTTTGTATATCTATATAGATCTTTTGCACATTTTATTATTATTATTATTATTTTCCTTGTCCATTTTAATTATTTGTCTTTTTAACTGTTGACCTGCAAGAGCTCTTTATATATCCTGGATAGTAGGTCCTTATCATATATGACTTGCAAATATTTTCTCTTTTGTTCAGTTTTTATATCTTTATTTGAGATCAGCCTGACCTTGCTAATTTATTGTAAGTGGTAGAACTGGTTCTGCAGTTTTAAGTACTACATTGAGAGAAAATCTAGACTTAGAAGAGTCATTAGGCTAATAGAATAGTCTGCAATCAACACGCAAATACAGAGAATTAAGGCTGAAGTTTTATTATTATTATTATTATTTTTCTTAAAGGTTTTTATTTATTTATTTGACAGAGAGAGAGAGAAAGAGAGAGAGAGAGAGAGATCACAAGTAGAGAGGCAGGCAGAGAGAGAGAGGGGGATGCAGGCTCCCTGCTGAGCAGAGAACCCAATGTGGGGCTCGATCCCAGGACCCTGAGATCACGACCTGAGCCGAAGGCAGCGGCTTAACCCACTGAGCCACCCAGGTGCCCCTATTATTTTTTTTTTAAGATTTTATTTTTAGGTAATCTCTGCACCCAACATGGGGCTCAAATCTACAACCCTGAGATCAAGAGTTACCCTTGAGCCATATCCAGGTGCCCCCAAGACTGGAATTGAGCCCCTCCATTTGAGAGGAAAAGTGAGCTGCCGAAGGTCAGGCAGGGTGTTAGGGGCAGGGTTGAAGGTGGAACTTCAGTCTCTAACCCTTGGTCTCTGATGACTCACTGAAGAATTGATGGATCAAACTGATTAAAAAAAAAATCAGGGGCGCCTGGGTGGCTCAGTGGATTAAGTCGCTGCCTTCCGCTCAGGTCATGATCTCAGGGTCCTGGGATTGAGCCCCGCATCGGGCTCTCTGCTCCGTGGGGAGCCTGCTTCCTCCTCTCTCTCTGCCTGCCTCTCTGCCTACTTGTGATCTCTCTCTGTCAAATAAATAAAATAAAATCTTAAAAAAAAAAAATCAAAGATTGTAGAAGAGGGAACAATTGATCTAAACTGAATTTGGTCACTTTATTTTGGACATATGAAGCCAGGGGAGATGACTAGGTTTTATATTATGACTAGGGTTTATATTACAGCAGGTTTACTGAATATATACTAGGCACTGTGCTAGACTCTAAGGGCATGCAAGATGAGAAGGGAGGATACTTGCCCCTGAGGAGCACTAATAGAAAAGATATATTCACAAAAAAATTATGATATGATGAAATGAGGGCTGTAGTAAGGCTGAAAGAGATTGCAAAGCTCATCTTATCAGTGTTTTTCAAGCACTTTTATTCATACATGCCCAAAATAACTTTGACAAACCCTGTGCCTTTTCATACTTTTTAAAGTTAACATCTAAAGTTTTTCATTGTTAGTTTAAATCAGTTGCAAAGGATATAATTTCAGGCACAGTGTAAATATTGTTATTTTAAGATAAATGAAATTTGATACTCATTATAATTCATTTAGAACATTATATTCTTCTTTAAAAATTGAAAACGTGGGGTGCCTGGGTGGCTCAGTTGATTCAGTGTCTGCTTTCAGCTCAGGTCATGATCCCAGGGTCCTAGGAGGGAGCCCCATGTCAGACTCCTTGCTCATTGCGGAGTCTGTTTCTCCCTTACCCCCTTCTTCTTCTTGCTCTCTTTCTCTTTCTTGTATGCATGCTCTCTCTCTCTCAAATGAATAAAATCTTAAAAAAAAAATGGAAGGGGCGCCTGGGTGGCTCAGTGGGTTAAAGCCTCTGCCTTTGGCTCAGGTCATGACCCCAGGATCCTGGGATCGAGCCCCACATTGGGCTTCCTGCTCAGCGGGGAGCCTACTTTCCCTTCTCTCTCTGCCTGCCTCTCTGCCTATTTGTGATCCCTGTCTGTCAAATAAATAAATCTTAAAAAAAAAAAAAAATGGAAAACATAACACCTTTCCCTTTTTCCCTGAGTCTCTTTTTGTTCCAGTTAACCACAAAATTTTTATAGATTTTTGTGCTTAGAAGCTTATAGTTTGTTACCCTATCATACTTCTCAACATATATATGTTTATATGTATATATATGTTTATATATATTTTGTGTGTGTGTGTGTTTGTGTGTGTGTGTATACATATATATTCCATCTGAACAACTCCATGAGAAATCTCCCATTATTTTCATTTTACAGATAAAGTTATATAAATTGCCCAAGGTCATTTAGCTAGAAAATGAAGGAGTTAGGATTTGGACCTAGTCAGTTTTTAACAATTATACATCACAGTTTCTCAATAAATTTAAGGGTATAGCTCCAAGGAATCCTTTCAGATATTGGTTTAATATATTAAACTGCCAGATAGGAACAGAAAATGAAAAACTTTGTGTTCCTTCGAGTAGCAACACTGCAGTAACAGTATGCCAGAAGAGCTTTGTTCAAGTCTTGAGTCTGTATAATTACTGGCTGCATAATTTTGGCAAAGTACTCAATTTCTTTGAGCCTTAGTCCTCTCATTTGTAAAATAACAACAATGACATATATCTTCTAGGAAGTGTGTCATAACATCCTGTTTTTCACAAGATAGTTTTTATTTATGATCATAGGCCCAATATAACAGTACCTCCTTTTATTCATGAAGGTATCTGGACATTTAAGTCATAAGGCCACCTTTCTTATAGGGTTCTTTTGAATATTAATTGAGATATTGTGTGTAAGTGTCTTGCCCAGTATCAGGATGATAATAACTACTCAAATGTTAGCTATTATAATTAGGTATGAAAATGTTTTATAAATTTTTTATAAATTATAAGGCATTATACAGTTGTAATGATGACTATTATTTGCCTAGTCCTCTTAGTTCCTCCTGTTCCATACTTGCCTTTCCCACTTAATTTTTATCTTCACAACTGGGTAAAAAAGAGGTAGGCATCACCCCATTTAAGAGATGACTTACTGAAATCAGTATTGTCAGCTTCTAGAGAAGCCTCTGGGAACTCTGAATGAGGACGCTTTTTTCCCAGCAGATTTTTCATTTAATACTTGTGTGCTACACTAATTCAATCTACATGAAGTAGAAGTCTAACCCAGTGATTCCCAGCTGTTCACATCATGATCTACCAGTTTTGTCTTATATATATTTTCTATCCTTCAGTGTCTAATGATGTTATATGTAGCCTTTCAGAAGGCTAATTTCTTCCATTTAAACCTTGAAAATGTGAGGATCCTTTACCACCCTATCCATAATATAGCTGAACTGAACTGTTTAGGAAGCATAGCTTGTTAGTAGCTTGGAAGATCCAATATAGGTGTTCCCTTTAAATGAGCCATTTAACTTCATGGCAGCATACCCAAGTCGTTAAGATCACAGGTTCTCACTCTCATGACTTGAGCCAAAATCCAGAGTCAGTCACTCAACTGCCTGAGTTACCCAGGTGCCCCCAAAATGATGATGATTATATTTTAAAGATGTATTTAATTTATTTATTTGAGAGAGAGAGAGAGTGAGTCCATAAGCAGGGGGAGGGGCAGAGGGAGAGGATCTCAAGCAGACTCCGTGCTGAGACGTGGGGCTCGATCTCATGACCCTGAGATCATGACCTGAGCTGAAATCGAGAATCAGCCGCTTAATGGGCTGAACCACCCAGGCACCCTCAAAATGATTATTTTTTGAAAGACTAATTTCTACTTACAGATTTAGAAGGTGGAGGATTCAGACAATTGCTCTTGGCTTTTAGATATGGCCTATAAAAGACAAAATAAGATTAATTCTTACTACAGAAAGATCAGCAAGGCCTGGGAAGTATAGTGATTAAGATTTATTAAGATTAGAATTTTAAATCATTGGAATTTCTGTATATTGTAAAATAATTCAAAATTATATGCAATAAAGTCTCCTTATTACCCCTTTCTTAGTCCTGTTATTCTACTCCTCAGTGACCATACCACTCTTACCCATTTTTTGGTGATCTTTTCAGAAATGTCCTATGCATAAATGCAGCATTCTAACAAGATTAATGAAATACATGTCTTCTTCATATTCGCATACCGTTGTTCATCGAAACATCATTTCTTGAATACTGCAGTGTGCAATATTGTAGAGATATGATGTCAAGAAGGTAATTAATAGCTTCTTTGAAAAACTTCCGTTTTCAAGTTTTAAGTATCGTCATATAATGAATATTCAGAGGTGAAAAAAGAGATAGAATTAAAAAAACAGGAGCACAATGGAGAGGGCACGTTTTGCATGGAGCACTGGGTGTTGTGCAAAAAGAATGAATACTGTTACGCTGAAAAAATAAATAAAATGAGAAAAAAAAAAAAAAAAAAAAAAAAAAAAAAAAAAAAAAAAAACAGGAGCACATATGAAATCTAGCCAGTGAGCAGAAAATGTAACAATGGATAGGAAAGCAGAGGAGAATTTAGAAGGATTCAGTCTGCATGGATCAAAACCAATTCCCAGACTAAAAGGGACTTTGATCATGATTTGCTGTTAGTTTCCCACATCTTGAACATAAACCCTGGAGGGGGAGGGACCTCTCTGTCTTGTTAAGTACCACATCTCCAGAACCAAGAGTGACTGATATATTATATGGATTAAATAAATATTTGTTGAATAAATGAATTAAATTTATTTAATCAAGGAAATAGAGTGAAACCCCAAAGTTAAAGGAAACTAAAATAAAGGGTCAAAGCCAACTTTGTAAAAATTCACTTCCTCTTCTTTGGGGAGAAAATATATCAATGTTAAGCAAGAGGGACTAATAACACCACTACAATGACAAGACGTTGATGGAAGATAAAAGTGAAACAGTCATATTCTGTCCAACTCAAGAGTAAGTGCTGAGAGAATGGCCAAAGACCATTGTCAGGCTGGAGGATATTGGTGTGAAGCTATGGAGGACTGACTATAACTGGCTGTCCTGCCTTAGCAAGGAACAACAAAACAGGGTCATTCAACTCCTTGACCTTTTCTAGCCTTCACAAGAATCACTTCCCCAGGGAAAAAAGCAGGGATAGGAAAAGCTTCCAGCATTGTACGTAATACTGTGGATCCCCCCCCCATCCCCCACCTTTAGAGACTGTCACAATATTAGTGCTTAACCTGCTCAGGTTTTTCTTTTTTGTTATGTTTGGACCAATGTACCCTTTTCTGAGTTATCATAAGCTCTCAATGCAGTTTGAGTAGACTGCAAACAAAAGGGCTGTTTTTTTTAAAGAGTATGTCCTTTCTTTAAAAAAAAATGTTTACTTGATAGAGAGAGAGAGTACAAACAGGGGGAGAAGGAGAAGTAGGCTCCCCACTGAGCAGGGAGCCCAACATGGGGCTCCATCCCAGGACCCTGGGATCATGACCTGAGCCGGAGGAAGACACTTAACCAACTGAGCCCCCCAGGAACCCCCAAAGAACTATGTTTTGAAAGGCTTTAAATTGCTAGTAGCAACGAGGACAACAAAACGTGCATAATTGTGTGAGACAAACTCACTTGGTGTTTTGGCACTTCAGTTTTCCCTTGGCTGCTAGGTACTCCTGGAGCTTTCTCTGCCGCTCTTCTGCAAAATGGACAGGAAAACAAACAGCAGAACTTTAGTTGGAGATTTCTTTTTTAAGATTTTATTTATGTATTTGAAGGAGAGAGATCGCAAGTAGGCATAAAGGTAGGCAGAGAGAGAGAGGAGGAAGCAGGCTCCCCACTGAGCAGAGAGCCCGATGTGGGGCTTGATCCCAGGACCCTGAGATCATGACCTGAGCTGAAGGCAGAGGCTTAACCCACTGAGCCACACAGGTGCCCCTAGTTGGAGATTTTAGCTAATATTCTAAAAGATGGCACTATTCTGTAATAATTTTGGCTTTGGACTGTCCATGTTACAAAGTTCCTAACCTCACAAATTTGCCTCTAAGTTAATGTCTATATTAAAAATATTATCAGTATGCCATGTCCTATACTGAGCTCTTCATACTTACATTACTTTCTTTAATCCACACAAAAATCCTATGTGGTATTTTACAGGCTGAAATCTAAAGAGCGTAAATGATATGCCCAAATCACCTAGCTAACATGTAGCAAAGCTAGGATTTGAAACCAGGTTTATCCAACCCCAGAGTCCTTGCTCACAGCCACCGTTCTCAGCTATAACGTATTATGTTTTGCATGAAGAAATCGGTTATTGGCTTATCAGAGATGGTTAACCAGTCCTGGTCTTTTTTTTTTTTTTTTAAATCATTTAGTTTTTTAAGTAGGCTCTACGCCCAGCATGGATCTCAATGTGAGGTTTGAACTCACGACGCTGAGATCAAGACCTGAGCTGAAATCAAGAGTTCAATGCCTAACCAACTGAATCACCCTGGAGCCACTTGGTCTGGTCTTATTAATTATGTGTTTTTTTTTTTTTAAAGATTTTATTTATTTATTTGACAGACAGAGATCACAAGTAGGCAGAGAGGCAGGCAGAGAGAGAGGAGGAAGCAGGCTCCCTGCTGAGCAGAGAGCCCTATGCGGGGCTCAATTCCAGGACCCTGGGACCATGACCTGAGCCAAAGGCAGAGGCTTTAACCCACTGAGCCACCCAGGTGCCCCTAATTATGTGTTTTTTGTTTTTGGTTTTTTCGACAGGGATGATTTTTGCCACAAACCCTTACATGGTTTTCTTTGAGCCTAAGGACAAAATAGGCCAGGTTAGGGGGTTCATGGCAAACATCTATTACATGGTGACTTTCTTTTCTTCTTCTTCTTCTTCTTTTTTTTTTTTTTAAGATTTTATTTATTTATTTGACACAAAGATCACAAGTATGGAGAGCAACAGGCAGAGAGAGGGGGGAAGCAGGATCCCTGCTGAGCAGAGAGCCCGATGCGAACCTCCATCCCAGGACTCTGAGATCATGACCCGAGCCTAAGGCAGAGGCTTAACTCACTGAGCCACCCAAGAGCACCTACATGGTGACTTTCTAAGCAAGGCATTTGTGAGGGTATGAAAATTCAGTATTTCTGTCTTCAGGAAGTTTCAATCTAGTAATGAAAATAAAATAAACAACAATAATTACAATATAAGGAAAAATCTAGGTATCCTAAGAAAGGGTCAAAGAAAGAATTATGAGAGTTCAGAAGCAGGGAATGAGTGAGAGGAATAACAGGTGGTTGGAGAAGGCTAAAATTCAATAATGGCAAAAAAAAAAAAAAAAAGACAATGGGGTGCAAAACAACTCTTAATTTCATTAAACTGAGTTGCTGTGTGTTTTGATATCCAGCTCTGATGCATCCCTAGGAGACAACTTTGAGGATTATGCATTTTACTGTGCCAGGCAGTGTAGAGAGAGCACTGGCTGAGAGACCGGGTCAGAATCCCAGTGCTGTGGCTTCTAGCAAGTTAGCAAACCTCACTGCTGTTGACCTATAAAATAGAGACAGAAATGCCCATCTTTAAGAGCTGTTATGCAAAGTGCCTAGGACAGTGCCCGTGACCTAGCAGATAGTCAACAGGTATTATTATTGAAACTATCAAAACACTGTGTGCATTTGGGAGTTGGTGGCATCTGAGCCATATTTTGAAAGGTAGCTAAGGGCTCCAGGTACATTTAAGAGATCAGGGAACCCAGGACCCTCAGTTCTCTGTGCAGATTTAACCAACTTCCAGTGCCCACGCCCCTCTTTCGCCCCCCAACCGCGTCCACCGCCCCCTTTAGGGTCAGACACCGCCTCTTGGCAGCTGTCAAAGATCAGGCGGCAGCCCAGAGGACCACGCCCAAGCTCAGCCTGGAGTCAAATCTGGGTTAGGGAGCGCTTGACTTCCTTTTGGGTGTGCGACCCGGGGAAGGGGTCTCAGGTTCTCCACCTAAACGAGAGGACAATGACGTCTCTTTGCAGAGCTGCTGCAGGAATTACGGGGAAGATGCCTATAAGGCATCTGGCTCCGCATCTACCCTCCCCTACCCAAGGCCAGGGCCTGGGCTCGCGTCAGCGCTCCCTGGCCTGGAAACGTCCAAGGGGGAGACTGAGGCACGGGAGCTGACCGACATTTCCCGCTAAAATAACGGACTCGGTGGCCTCCCTTCTTCCCCGCCCCTGCTGGAGCGCCTGCAAGACGCAGGGCCTCACGATCTTACTCACCGGCGGCTGCGGACGGCCCCGGTGGCACCATGACACCTCCGCGACAGTTTTTCTTCAAAGCCCGCGCCTGAAGCTACGAACGGGGCCCAACGCGTCCGCTCGCTCTCATTGGCTCCTGTGGGTTTGAAACCCGCCAGTAGGAAGCAGGGGAGGGCGGGACAAAAGGAATAGGGGCCTTCCGGTTGGCTCTACCCTTCGAGCCCTCCCCGGGGGCCCTTTGATTGGAAGAGCGTGCAGCTCCCCGGACATTAAAGGCGGCTGCGGGAACCCGCGACCGAGTCCGCGGGAGAGTCCGGCTGGTTTCTTCTGAGGGACCGTGCACTGCCGGTCGTGGAGTCGGGTGGAGTCGATTACGAAAACCCGCTCGGCAGCATAGGCAGAGGCAGGGCCGCCTTACTCCTCTCACACCCCAAGAGTCACAGGAGCTCTGAAAACAATAAGGTAAACCCCAAATCTGATGAATTCGGAGCGCGTCACCAGCATATTAGCTTTACTTGTGAACGTTCTCACGAATCTAAAAGCTCTAAATTCTTAGTACTGCAGGGTGGCTGCTCTTTTTTGAAAAATTTTTTTCTTTTTAACCGAGGTAACATATACCTAACGGAAGTTACCATTTTAACCAGATTTAAGTGTACGGTCCAGTGGCATTAAGTACATTCACTATGTTGTACAACCCTCACCACCATCCAAATCCCGAACTTGTTTATGGTCCCAAATAGAAACTCTATCCCCATTAAAGGGGAAATCCACCCCTCCCTTGGGGGGGAGGGGGAACACCACTTCACTTTCTATATGTGATTTTGATTACTCAGGGACCCCCATTTAGGTGATATTTTCGGCTTATTTCCCTTACCAGTAAGTCCTCAAGTTTCATCCATGTCGCATCATATGGCGGGATCGCCTCCCTTCCTAAGGCTGAATCATATTCCCTTGTATGCTTGTACCACCTTTATCCGTTCATCTGTGGACGGACACTTGGGTTGTTTCCACCTTTTAGCTGCTGCGAGTAATCTTGCTATGAACATGGGTGCACAGCTACCTGTTGGCATCTCTGCTTTCAATTCTTTGGGGGTGTTTATAGCGAAGGAGTGTTGTTGGATTATATGGTATTTCTATTTTTAATTTTTGGAGGAAGTGCCATGCTGCTTTCAGAGTGGTTCCTTTTTAAGTCTTCCTGAGTCATTAGACACACCCCACTCCTCTTATTTCAGCCTGAAAACGTTTTCCTTCAAAGCTTGCCCCCTGTTTTGACTATTCGCTGGTTTTATGAAGAGGTCTGGGGAATGTTTTCGGTATTCTGCATGTCGGGGTACCTCTTTCCTGGTTGCTAAGAAGGTGGGTAGAGAGGGAGTCATGTCTGGGTCCCTGTTTGCCACATTTGCTTCACCAGATGGGTACTTAGCTGGGCATGAAGCTATCATAGCAGCTTTTCACTTTGGCCTCAAGTGGGGAGTTTAGCAGGGAGCCATACAGAGATTTCTGGATTTATGCATTTTGATATTTACATTAATTATATACAAATATGCTTCAAATACAACAGCTGACAATTATTTTAATGAAAAATTTGGACTCTTTGTCAAGGACCACGAGCCTTCCTAATGGTTAACACTAGCAGCTGGGCAAGAGCCTTTTTGGGTAATGAGTAAGAAAGGGGCTTGTTTACAGACAGTTTCAGAAAAGCAGAGGGAGTTCTGTTGGTCTTTACGGAATCTTAGTAATTGTATGGTTTCAAATTATTTTGCCTGATCTCCCACCCAGTGCTAGAGTATTCTATAGATCCCATTAGGTATTTCATCTTTGCAGGAATATTGCTGGTGTCAAGGAATTGCCTTACCTTATTAGAAAGCCCTGATTATTCTGAAACTTTCTTTAAAATGAGCTCAAATAAGCCTCTTGCTAATTGGTCCCACTTTGAGTAACATAGGCCAGTTCTGCACCCTTTACTACATTCTTTGGATAGTTGAGGAACTATTTTATGGGGCACAAGGTGTGGAAAGAAAGCTAGGTAGGTTTTTTTTTTTTTTTTTTAAAGTATTCAGCTTGTCATTTTTATTGTTTTTTTAAATTAACATATAATGTATTATTTGTTTCAGGGGTGCAGGTCTGTACAGATTCATCAGTCTTACACAATTCACAGCACTCACCATAGCATATACCCTCCCCAATGTCCATCACTCAATTCCTCCCAACCCCCTCCATTCTAGCAACCCTGTTTGTTTCCTGAGATTAAGAGTCTCTTATGGTTTGTCTCCCTCTCTGATTTCGTCTTGTTCATTTTTCTCTCCCTTCCCCCTATTATCCTCTGTCTTGTTTCTCAAATTCCTCATATAGATTTTGAGAAATTTGAGATCATATGGTAATTGTCTTTCTCTGATTGGCTTATTTTGCTTAGCATAATACCCTTCTAGTTCCATCCATCTCCTTGCAAATGGCAAGATTTCATTTTATTTTGATGGCTGCCGAATATTCCATTGTATGTGTACCACATCTTTATCCATTCATCTACTGATGGACATCTAGGCTCTTTCCATAGTTTGGCTACTGTGGACATGCTGCTATAAACCTTGGGGTACACATGCTCCTTTGGATCACTACATTTGTAGTGTGATTGCTGGGTCATGGGGTAGCTCTATTTTCAACTTTTTGAGGAACCTCCATACTGTTTTTCAGAGTGGCTGCACCAGCTTGTATTCCCACCAACAGTGTAGGAGGGTTCCCTTTTCTCCGCATCCTCGCCAGCACCTGTCATTTCCTGACTTGTTAATTTTGGCCATTCTGACTGGTGTGAGGTGGTATATCACTGTGGTTTTGATTTGTATTTCCCAGATGCTGAGTGATGTTGAGCACTTTTCCATGTGTCTGTTGGCCATCTGGATATCTTCTTTGCAGAAATGTCTGCTCATGTCCTCTGCCCATTTCTTGATCGGATTATTTGTTCTTTGGATGTTGAGTTTCATAAGTTCTTTATAGATTTGGATACTAGCCCTTTATCTGATATGTCATTTGCAAATATCTTCTTCCATTCTGTCGGTTGTCTTTTGTTTTTGTTAACTGTTTCCTTTGCTGTGCAAAAGCTTTTGATCCTGATGAAGTCCCAATAATTCATTTTTGCCCTTGCTTCCTTTGCCTTTGGCGATGTTCCTAGGAAGAAGTTGCTGCGGCTGAGGTCGAAGAGGTTGCTACCTGTGTTCTCCTCAAGTATTTTGATGGATTCCTGTCTCACATTGAGATCTTTCATCCACTTTGAGTCTATTTTTGTGTGTGGTATAAGGAAATGGTCCCGTTTCATTTTTCTGCATGTGGCTGTCCAATTTTCCCAACACCATTTGTAGAGACTATCTTTTTTCCATTGGACATTCTTTCTTGCTTTGTCAAAGATTAGTTGACCATAGAGTTGAGGGTCCATTTCTGGGCCCTCTATTCTATTCCATTGATCTATGTGTCTGTTTTTGTGATAGTTCCATAGTGTCTTGATGATGACAGCTTTGTAATAGAGCTTAAAGTCCAGAATTGTGATGCTGTCAACTCTGGCTTTCTTTTCCAACATTCCTCTGGCTATTGGGGGTCTTTTCTGGTTCCATGCAAATTTTAGGATTCTTTGTTCCATTTCTTTGAAAAAAGTTGATGGTATTTTTTTTAAAAGATTTTATTTATTTATTTCACAAACAGAGATCACAAGTAGGCAGAGAGGTAGGCAGAGAGAGAGAGAGGAGGAGGAAGCAGGCTCCCCGCTGAGCAGAGAGCCCGATACGGGGCTTGACCCCAGGACCCTGGGATCATGACCTGAGCCGAAGGCAGAGGCTTTAACCCACTGAGCCACCCAGGAGCCCCAAAGTTGATGGTATTTTCATAGGGATTGCATTAAATGTGTAGATTGCTTTAGGTTGCATAGACATTTTCACAATATTTGTTCTTCCAATCTATGAACATGGAATGTTTTTCCATTTCTTTGTGTTTACCTCAATTTCATTCATGTGTATTCTATAGTTTTTTGAGTATAGATCCTTTGCCTCTTTGGTTAAATTTATTCCCAGGTATCTTGTGATTTTGGGTGCAACTCCAGGGGATCGACTCCTTAATTTCTCTTTCTTTTGTCTTGTTGTTTTATAGAAAGGCAACAGATTTCTGTGCATTGATTTTATATCCTGACACTTTACTGAATTCCTGTATGAGTTCTAGCAGGTTTGGGGTAGAGTCTTTTGGGTTTCCTGCATAAAGTATCCTATCATCTGCAAAGAATGAGTTTGACTTCTTCTTTGCCCAATTTGGAAGCCTTTTATTTCTTTGCTGAGACTAGGACATCTGGTACTAGAATATATAACCACTGAATAAGAATGGTTATAGTGGACATCCCTGCCATGTTCCTGACCTTAGGGGAAAAGCTCTCAGTTTTTCCCCATTGAGAATGATATTTGCTGTGGGTTTTTCATAGATGGCTTTGATGATATTGAGGTATGTACCCTCCATCCCTACACCTTGAAGAGTTTTGATCAAGAAAGGATGCTGTACTTTGTCAAATGCTTTTTCAGCATCTATTGAGAGTATCGTATGGTTCCTGTTCTTTATTTTATTAATGTATTGTATCACATTGATTAATTTGCATATGTTGAGCCAACCTTGCAGCCCAGGAATAAATCCCACTTAGTTGTGGTGAATAATCCTTTTTTTTTTTTAAAATTTTATTTTTTTTTATTTATTTTTTCAGCGTAACAGTATTCATTCTTTTTGCACAACACCCAGTGCTCCATGCAAAACGTGCCCTCCCCATTACCCACCACCTGTTCCCCCAACCTCCCACCCTTGACCCTTCAAAACCCTCAGGTTGCCCCAACCTCCCACCCCTGACCCTTCAAAACCCTCAGGTTGTTTTTCAGAGTCCATAGTCTCTTATGGTTCGCCTCCCCTCCCCAATGTCCATAGCCCGCTCCCCCTCTCCCAATCCCACCTCCCCCCAGCAACCCCCAGTTTGTTTTGTGAGATTAAGAGTCATTTATGGTTTGTCTCCCTCCCAATCCCATCTTGTTTCATTTATTCTTCTCCTTTCCCCCTACCCCCCCATGTTGCTTCTCCATGTCCTCATATCAGGGAGATCATATGATAGTTGTCTTTCTCCGATTGACTTATTTCACTAAGCATGATACGCTCTAGTTCCATCCACGTCGTCGCAAATGGCAAGATTTCATTTCTTTTGATGGCTGCATAGTATTCCATTGTGTATATATACCACATCTTCTTTATCCATTCATCTGTTGATGGACATCTAGGTTCTTTCCATAGTCTGGCTATTGTAGACATTGCTGCTATAAACATTCGGGTACACGTGCCCCTTCGGATCACTATGTCTGTATCTTTAGGGTAAATACCCAGTAGTGCAATTGCTGGGTCATAGGGTAGCTCTATTTTCAACATTTTGAGGAACCTCCATGCTGTTTTCCAGAGTGGTTGCACCAGCTTGCATTCCCACCAACAGTGGAGGAGGGTTCCCCTTTCTCCACATCCTCTCCAGCATCTGTCATTTCCTGACTTGTTAATTTTAGCCATTCTGACTGGTGTGAGGTGATATCTCATCGTGGTTTTGATTTGTATTTCCCTGATGCCGAGTGACGTGGAGCACTTTTTCATATGTCTGTTGGCCATCTGGATGTCTTCTTTGCAGAAATGTCTGTTCATGTCCTCTGCCCATTTCTTGATTGGATTGTTTGTTCTTTGGGTGTTGAGTTTGCTAAGTTCCTTATAGATTTTGGATACTAGCCCTTTATCTGATATGTCGTTTGCAAATATCTTCTCCCATTCTGTCAGTTGTCTTTTGGTTTTGTTAACTGTTTCCTTTGCTGTGCAAAATCTTTTGATCTTGATGAAATCCCAATAGTTCATTTTTGCCCTTGCTTCCCTTGCCTTTGCCGTTGTTCCTAGGAAGATGTTGCTACGGCTGAGGTCGAAGAGGTTGCTGCCTGCATTCTCCTCAAGGATTTTGATGGATTCCTTTCTCACATTGAGGTCCTTCATCCATTTGGAGTCTATTTTCGTGTGTGGTGTAAGGAAGTGGTCCAATTTCATTTTTCTGCATGTGGCTGTCCAATTTTCCCAGCACCATTTATTGAAGAGGCTGTCTTTTTTCCATTGGACATTCTTTCCTGCTTTGTCGAAGATTAGTTGACCATAGAGTTGAGGGTCGATTTCTGGGCTCTCTATTCCGTTCCACTGATCTACGTGTCTGTTTTTGTGCCAGTACCATGCTGTCTTGATGATGACAGCTTTGTAATAGAGCTTGAAGTCCGGAATTGTGATGCCACCAACTTTGGCTTTGTTCTTCAATATTCCTTTGGCTATTCGAGGTCTTTTCTGGTTCCATATAAATTTTAGGATTATTTGTTCCATTTCTTTGAAAAAAATGGATGGTATTTTGATAGGGATTGCATTAAATGTGTAGATTGCTTTAGGTAGCATAGACATTTTCACAATATTTATTCTTCCAATCCAGGAGCATGGAACATTTTTCCATTTTTTTGTGTCTTCCTCAATTTCTTTCATGAGTACTTTATAATTTTCTGTGTATAGATTCTTAGTCTCTTTGGTTAGGTTTATTCCTAGGTATCTTATAGTTTTGGGTACAATTGTAAATGGGATTGACTCCTTAATTTCTCTTTCTTCAGTCTTGTTGTTGGTGTACAGAAATGCAACTGATTTCTGTGCATTGATTTTATATCCTGACACTTTACTGAATTCCTGGACAAGTTCTAGCAGTTTTGGAGTGGAGTCTTTTGGGTTTTCCACATATAGTATCATATCATCTGCGAACAGTGATAGTTTGACTTCTTCTTTACCAATTTGGATGCCTTTAATTTCTTTTTGTTGTCTGATTGCTGAGGCTAGGACTTCTAATACTATGTTGAATAGCAGTGGTGATAATGGACATCCCTGCCGTGTTCCTGACCTTAACGGAAAAGCTTTCAGTTTTTCTCCATTGAGAATGATATTTGCGGTGGGTTTTTCATAGATGGCTTTGATAATATTGAGGTATGTGCCCTCTATCCCTACACTTTGAAGAGTTTTGATCAGGAAGGGATGCTGTACTTTGTCAAATGCTTTTTCAGCATCTATTGAGAGTATCATATGGTTCTTGTTCTTTCTTTTATTAATGTGTTCTATCACATTGATTGATTTGCGGATGTTGAACCAACCCTGCAGCCCTGGAATAAATCCCACTTGATCGTGGTGAATAATCCTTTTAATGTACTGTTGAATCCTATTGGCTAGTATTTTGGCGAGAATTTTTGCGTCTGTGTTCATCAAGGATATTGGTCTGTAGTTCTCTTTTTTGGTGGGATCCTTGTCTGGTTTTGGGATCAAGGTGATGCTGGCCTCATAGAATGAGTTTGGAAGTTTTCCTTCCATTTCTATTTTTTGGAACAGTTTCAGGAGAATAGGAATGAGTTCTTCTTAAATATTTGGTAGAATTCCCCTGGGAAGCCATCTGGCCCTGGGCTTTTGTTTGTTTGGAGATTTTGGATGACTGTTTCAATCTCCTTACTGGTTATGGGCCTGTTCAGGTTTTCTATTTCTTCCTGGTTCAGTTGTGGTAGTTTATATGTCTCTAGGAATGCATCCATTTCTTCCAGATTGTCCAATTTGTTGGCGTAGAGTTGCTCATAGTATGTTCTTATAATTGTCTGTATTTCTTTGGTGTTAGTTGTGATCTCTCCTCTTTCACTCATGATTTTATTGATTTGGGTCCTTTCTCTTTTCTTTTGGATGAGTCTGGCCAGGGGTTTATCAATCTTATTGATTCTTTCAAAGAACCAGCTCCTAGTTTCATTGATTTTTTCTATTGTTTTTTTGGTTTCGATTTCATTGATTTCTGCTCTGATCTTTATGATTTCTCTTCTCCTGCTGGGTTTAGGGTTTCCTTCTTGTTCTTTCTCCAGCTCCTTTACGCATAGGGTTAGGTTGTGTACTTGAGACCTTTCTTGTTTCTTGAGAAAGGCTTGTACCGCTATATATTTTCCTCTCAGGACTGCCTTTGCTGTGTCCCACAGATTTTGAACTGTTGTGTTTTCATTATCATTTGTTTCCATGAATTTTTTCAATTCTTCTTTAATTTCCTGGTTAACCCATTCATTCTTTAGAAGGATGCTGTTTAGTCTCCATGTATTTGGGTTCTTACCAGCTTTCCTCTTGTGATTGAGTTCTAGCTTCAGAGCATTGTGGTCTGAAAATATGCAGGGAATAATCCTAATCTTTTGATACCGGTTGAGACCTGATTTGTGACCCAGGATGTGATCTATTCTGGAGAAGGTTCCATGTGCACTAGAGAAGAATGTGTATTCTGTTGCTTTGGGATGAAATGTTCTGAATATATCTGTGATGTCCATCTGGTCCAGTGTGTCATTTAAGGCCTTTATTTCCTTGTTGATCTTTTGCTTGGATGATCTGTCCATTTCAGTGAGGGGAGTGTTAAAGTCCCCTACTATTATTGTATTATTATTGATGTGTTTCTTTGATTTTGTTATTAATTGGTTGATATAGTTGGCTGCTCCCACGTTAGGGGCATAGATATTTAAAATTGTTATATCTTCTTGTTGGACAGACCCTTTGAGTAGGATATAGTGTCCTTCCTCATCTCTTATTATAGTCTTTGGCTTAAAATCTAATTGATCTGATATAAGGATTGCCACCCCAGCTTGCTTCTGATGCCCATTAGCATGGTAAATTGTTTTCCACCCCCTCACTTTAAATCTGGAGGTGTCTTCGCGTCTAAAATGAGTTTCTTGTAGGCAACATACTGATGGGTTTTATTTTTTTATCCATTCTGATACCCTGTGTCTTTTGATTGGGGCATTTAGCCCATTAACATTCAGGGTAACTATTGAGAGATATGAATTTAGTGCCATTATTAGCCTGTAAGGTGACTGTTACTGTATATTGTCTCTGTACCTTTCTGATCTACTACTTTTAGGCTCTCTCTTTGCTTAGAGGACCCCTTTCAATATTTCCTGGAGAGCTGGTTTGGTGTTTGCAAATTCTTTCAGTTTTTGTTTGTCCTGGAAGCTTTTTATCTCTCCTTCTATTTTCAATGATAGCCTAGCTGGATAGAGTATTCTTGGCTGCATGTTTTTCTCGTTGAGTGCTCTGAATATATCATGCCAGCTCTTTCTGGCCTGCCAGGTCTCTGTGGATAAGTCTGCCGCCAATCTAATATTTTTACCATTGTATGTTACAGACTTCTTTTCTCGGGCTGCTTTCAGGATTTTCTCTTTGTCACTAAGACTTGTCAATTTTACTATTAGGTGACGGGGTGTGGACCTATTCTTGTTGACTTTGAGGGGGGTTCTCTGCATCTCCTGGATTTTGATGCTTGTTCCCTTTGCCATATTAGGGAAATTCTCTCCAATGATTCTCTCCAATAGACCTTCTGCTCCCCTCTCTGTTTCTTCTTCTTCTGGAATCCCAATTATTCTAATGTTGTTTCGTCTTATGGTGTCACTTATCTCTCGAATTCTCCCCTCATGGTCCAGTAGCTGTTTGTCCCTCTTTTGCTCGGCTTCCTTATTCTCTGTCATTTGGTCTTCTATATCACTAATTCTTTCTTCTGCCTCATTGATCCTAGCAGTGAGAGCCTCCATTTTTGATTGCACCTCATTAATAGCTTTTTTGATTTCAACTTGGTTAGATTTTAGTTCTTTAATTTCTCCAGAAAGGGCTTTAATATCTCCAGAGAGGGTTTCTCTAATATCTTCCATGCCTTTTTCGAGCCCGGCTAGAATGTTCAGAATCGTCATTCTGAACTCTTGATCTGACATATTACCCATGTCTGTGTTGATTAGGTCCCTAGCCTTCGGTACTGTCTCTTGTTCTTTTGTTTGTGGTGATTTTTTCCGCCTTGTCATTTTGTCCAGATAAGAGGATATGAAGGAGCAAATAAACTACTAAAAGGGTGGCAAAGACCCCGGAAAAATGCGCTGTAACCGAATCAGAAGAGACCCCAAATTGTGGGGGGGAGAAAGGGGATAAAAACAGGTTCTGAAAAAAAAAGAAAAAAAAAGAAAAAAAAAGAAAAAAATTTAAAAAATAAAACAAATAAAAAAAATATAAAAAAAGAAAAAAAATATATATTTAGATGAACTAGTCAAAAAACGTTAAAAAAGAAAAGGGTAAAAGTTTTTAAAAAAATTTAGCAGAGGAAGAAAAAAGAAAAAAGAAAAAAAAATTGAAAAAAGAAAAAAAAATTGAAAAAAGAAAAAAAAAATTGAAGTAGCCGCAAGACTAAAGAATCATGGGGAGAAAGCCATGAGTTCCGTGCTTTGCTTTCTCCTCCTCTGGAATTGCTCTGCTCTCTTAGGAATTGAATCTGCTTTCTCCTTGATAGATGAACTTCGTCCTGGCTGGATATTTTGTTGATCTTCTGGGGGAGGGGCCTGTTGTAGTGACTCTCAAGTGTCTTTGCCCGAGGCGGGATTGCACTGCCCTTACCGGCGGCCGGACTAAGTAATCGGCTCGGGTTCGCTTTTGGGAGCTTCTGTTCCCTGAACGCTTTCCGTAGAGTTCCGGAGGACGGGAATGAAAATGGCGGCCTCCCAGTCTCCGGCCCCGAGGAGCCGAGAGCCTGGGGCCCCACTCCTCAGTGCGCCCCCAGAGGACAGCACCCAATCACTCCCGTATCCCCAGCCTCTAGCCGCGCTCCGAGCTCACCTAGCCCGTGACCAGTTCAAGGTAACCCCGAGCTGAGAGTTCAGTCCTCGGCTCTGTCTCTGTAGCCGGCTTCTCCGTTCTAATACCTGCGAGCTCTCCGACACTCCGACACCCCCGATCCTTCTGTGACCCTGCGGGGCCTGGGGCCACGCTGGCCCCGCGTGGGCTTCACCCTGGTTTAGCCTCTGGAGCAATGTCCCTCAGTGGAACAGACTTTTAAAAGTCCTGATTTTGTGCTCCGTTGCTCCGCCACTTGCCGGGAGCCGGCCCCTCCCCCCGCGGTCTATCTTCCCGTCGTTTTAGATTCACTTCTCCGCCAGTCCTACCTTTCAGAAAGTGGTTGATTTTCTGTTTCTAGAGTTGCTGTTCTTCTTCTCTTCACTCTCCCGTTGGATTTGTAGGTGTTTGCAATGTTTAGATAAGCTATCGAGCTGATCTCCTGCTACCTGATGTAGTCTCAGGCTGCTACTTCTCCGCCATCTTAACTCCTCCCCCCCTTTTTTTTTTAAAAGATTTTATTTATTTATTTGATAGAGAAAGATTACAAGTAGGCAGAGAGGCAGGCAGAGAGAGAGAGAGAGAGAGAGAGAGAAGCAGGCTCCCTGTTGAGCAAAGAGCTTGATGCGGGGCTCAATCCTAGGACCCTGAGATCACGCACGATCTGAGCCAAAGGCAGTGGCTTAACCCACTGAGCCACCCAGGTACCCCAAATAATCCTTTTAATATACTGTTGGATCCTATTGGCTAGTGTTTTGGTGAGATTTTTTTGCATTCATGTTCATCAGGGATGTTGGTCTATAATTCTTTTTGATGGGGTCTTTTCTGGTTTTGGGATCAAAATAATGCTGGCCTCATAAAATGAGTTTGGAAATTTTCCTTCCATTTTTATTTTTTGGGTCAGTTTCAGGAGAATAGGTATTAATTCGTCTTTAAATGTTTGGTAGAATTCTCCTGGGAAGCCATCTGGCCCTGGGATCTTGTTTGTTGGGAGATTTTTGATGACTGCTTCAATTTCCTTACCGGTTATGGGTCTTTTCAGGTTTTCTGTTTCTTCCTTGTTCATTTTTGGTAGTTTATATGTCTCTAGGAATGTATCCATTTTTTCCAGATTGTCAAATTTGCTAGCATACAGTTGCTCATAATATGTTCTTATAATTGTTTGTATTTCTTTGATGTTGGTTGTGATCTCTCCTTTTTCATTTATGATTTTATTAATTTGGGTACTTTCTCTTTTCTTTTTAAATTTTTTTAACAAACATATAATGTATTGTTAGCCCCAGGGGTACAGGTCTGTGAATCGCCAGGTTTACACACTTCACAGCACTTCTCTTTTCTTTTTGATAAGTCTGGCCAGGGGTTTATCGATCTTATTAATTCTTTCAAAGAACCAGTTCCTTCTACTTTCCTTGATCTGTTGTAGTGTTCTTTTGGTTTCTATTCCATTGATTTCTTCTCTGATCTTCATTATTTCTCTTCTGCTGGGTTTAGGCTTTCTTTGTTGTTCTTTCTCCAGCCCCTTTAGGTGTAGGGTTAGGTTGTGTATTTGAGACCTTTCTTGTTTCTTGAGAAAGGCTTGTATTGCTATATACTCTCCTCTTAAGACTGCCTTTGCTACATACCAGAGATTTTGAACAGTTTTGTTTTCATTTTCATTTGTTTCCATGAATTTTAAAAATTCTCCTTTAATTTCCTGATTGACCCAATCCTTCTTTGCAGGATACTCTTTAGCCTCCATGTATTTGAGTTCTTTCCAAATCTCCTCTTGTGACTGAGTTATAGCTGCAGAGCATTGTGTTCTGAAAATATGCAGGGAATGATACCAGTCTTTTGGTACTGGTTAAGAGCTGATTTGTGACCCAGGATGTGATCTGTTCTGGAGAGTGTTCCATGTGCACCAGAGAAGACTGTGTATTCTGTTGTTTTGGGATGGAATGTTCTGAAGATATCTGTGATGTCCATCTGGTCCAGTGTGTCATTTAAAGCCTTTATTTCCTTGTTGATCTTTTGCTTGGATTATCTGTCTGTTTCAGTGAGGGTGTGTTAAAGTCTCCTACTATTATTGTATTATTGTCAATGTGTTTCTTTGACTTTGTTATTAATCAGTTTATGTAATTGGCTGCTCCCATGTTAGAGGCATAGATGTTTAAAATTATTACATCTTCTTGTTGGACAGACCCTTTAAGTATGATATAGTGTCCTTCCTCATCTCTTATTATAGTCTTTGGTTTAAAAATCTAATTTGTTTGGTATAAGGATTGCTACCCCAGCTTTCTTTTGATGTCCATTAGCATGGTAAATGGTTTTCCACCCCCTCATTTTAAATCCAGAGGGGTCACTGGGTCTAAAATGACCTGTTGCAGGGGTGCCTGGGTGGCTCAGTGGGTTAAGCCTCTGCCTTTGGCTCAGGTCGTGTTCTCAGGCTCCTGGGATCAAGCCCTGTGTTGGGTTCTCTGCTCAGCGGGGAGCCTACTTCCCCCCCTCTCTCTGTGCTTGCCTCTCTGTCTACTTGTGATCTCTGTCTGTGAAATAAATAAATAAAATCTTAAAAAAAAAATAAAACGAGCCTGTTGCAGACAGCATATTGATGGGTCTTTTTTTTTTTTTTTATTGATTCTGATACCCTGTGGCTTTTGATTGGGGTATTTAGCCTACTTACATTCAGTGAAATTATTGAAGGATATGAATTTAGTGCCATTGTATTATCTTTATCTTTACTGTATATTTTCTCTGTTCCTTTCTGGTCTATGTTACTTTTAGGCTCTCCTTTGCTTAGAGGACCCCTTTCAGTATTTCTTGGAAGGCTGGTTTGGTGTTTGCAAATTCTTTTAGTTTTTGTTTGTCCTGGAAGCTTTTTAATCTCTCCTTCTATTTTCAATGATAGCCTAGCTGGATATAGTATTCTTGGTTGCATATTTTTCTCGTTTAGTGCACTGAATATATCATGCCAGTCCTTTCTGGCCTGCCAAATCTCTGTAGATAGGTCTGTTGCCAATCTAGTATTTCTACTGTTGTAGGTTATAGACCTTTTGTACCAAGCTGGTTTCAGGATTTTCTTTTTGTTTCTGAGACTTGTAAGTTTTACTAGTAGGTGATGAGTGTTAATCTATTTTTATTGTTTTGAAGAGGGTTCTCTGGGCCTCCTAGATTTTGATGCCTGTTTCTTCCTCCAAATTCGGGAACTTCTCTGCTATAATTTTCTCCAGTATACCTTCTGCACCCTCTCCTTCTTCTTCTGGGATCCCAATTATTCTAATATTGTTTTGTCTTACAGTATCACTTATCTCTCGATTCTCCCCTCATGATCCAGTTGTTGTTTGTCTCTCCTTTTCTCAGCATTTTTATTCTCCATCATTTGGTCTACTATATCACTAGTTCTCTCTTCTGCCTCATTTATCCTAGCAGTTAGAACCTCCATTTTTTATTGCACCTCATTAATAGCTTTTTCTTAAAATTAATAGCCTTTTTGATTTGAACTTGGTTAGATTTTAGTTCTTTTATTTTGCCACAAAGAGATTCTCTAGTATCTTCTATGCTTTTTTGCTTTTTTCAAGCCCAGCTAGTATCTTTATAATCGTCATTCTGAACTCTAGTTATGACATCTTACTAATATCTGTATTGATTAAGTCCCTGGCAGTCAGTACTGTTTCTTGTTCTTTTTTTTTTTTTTTTTTTGAGGTGAGTTTTTTCATTTTATCATTTTGTCCAGAGAAGAGATGAATGAGAGAACAAAATGCTAAAAAGGTAACAACAACCCCAGAAAAATATACACTAAACAAATCAGAAGAGACCAGAAACTGGGGGAAAGAAAGGGAAAAAAAAAAGAAAAAGAGAATATGATCAGGCTGGTGAATAGAACAGATCCACCACACACTAGGTTTTGGGTGTATTTTGGTCTCTTAGAAGAAACTGTGTCCCAAAATTTTAAAGAAAGAAAAACTTAATATATATGCAAAATAAGGGTAAATATGATGAAGTAGTGGTATATGACTGCAAAGATGAAAATTTAAAAGATTTTAAAAAAGGAATTGGTAAGATAAGAAGTTGGTTGAAAAAAGAAAGAAAAAAATAAAAAAAAAAGAATATGATCAGATGGGAGACTAGAACAAAGCTATGCACTAGATTTAGGGTATATTTTGGTCTGTTTGAAGAAACTGTATCCCAAACTTTTAAAGAAAGAAAAACTTATATATATACAAAAAATAAGGTTAAATACAATGAAGGGATAGAATATGACTGTAAAAATGAAAATTAAAAAAAGGTTTTAAAAAAGGAATTGATAAGGTAAAATGTGGGTTAAAATGGGAAAAAAGAAAAGTTTTAAAAAAGAAAAAGAAAAAATAAAGAAAATTAAAAAGAGTAACTCTGAAAGACTGAGGAATAATGGGAAAAAAGCCATGAATTCTATGTGATGTATTTCCCTAGTGCTGGAGTTTTGCAGTTTTCACTGATTGGTAAACTTGGTCTTAGCTGGATGTTTTTGCTGATCTTCTAGGGGAGGGGCCTGTTGCAGTGATTCTCAAATGTCTTTGCCTGAGGTGGAACTGCCCCACCCTTGCCAGGGACTAGGCTAAGTAATCTGGCTGGGTTTGCTTTTGGTAGCTTTTGTTCCCTGAAAGCTTTCTGTGTAGCTTTGGAAGATGAGACTGAAAATGGCGGCCTCCCAATCTCTGGCCTGAAGGAATTGAGACCTTGGGCCCCACTCCTTAGTGAGCCCTCGGGGAAAAGCAGTCAATCACTCCTGTCTCCCTGGTCTCTGGCCGCACTTTGTGCTCACCCAGCCTGTGACTGACCATATCTATCTCTGGCACACAACCCTGTTGGAGTCTCCAAACCCAGCAGATTCCTGTTGTGTGCTCCCATGTCACTCCTGGATCTGCCACTTGTTGGGTCCCTGATTGAAGAGTAGTGGCCCGACTGTGCCGTGGATCATGGTTTATGGCAACCTCAGCTGAGAGCCCACTCCCTGGCTCTGTTTTGCAGCAGGCTTCTATAATCAGATACTTGGGAGCTCTGCCACACTCAGGCATGCCCAGTCTTTCTGTGACCCTGAGGGACCTGAGACCACACTGTCCCAGAGAGGGTTCCACCCTCTGCTTAGCCACTGGAATGACATCCCTCAGTGGAGCAGATTTCTCAAAGTTCTGATTTTGTGCTCCACTGCTCTATCACTTGCTGGTAGCCAGGTGATGGAGGCTCCCCCACCCTGTGGTCTGTCATATGCCACTACTTCATACATTCACATACTTCTACCAAAATACTACCTAAATAAGACACCACTGCTCACTCATTCTCTAATACCAGGAAACAGAGTTACTTGGACTACTCCTTTCCCATTATTTACCATATCTCATTTCAAGATCCCTTGACTTTAACTTTTTCCAATTCAATATATCTTGTATCCATGCTTTCCAAATGGATCCTTTTGTTTTTTAAAAAAATATAATTTTTAATTTTTTATTAACATATAATGTATTATTAGCCCCAGGGGTACAGGTCTGTGAATCACCAGGTTTATACACTTCACAGCACTCACCATAGCACATACCCTCCCCAATGTCCATAACCCAACCACCTTAACCCTCCCCCCATCCCCCCAGTCACCCTCAGTTTGTTTTGTGACATTAAGAGTCTCTTATGGTTTGTCTCCCTCCCGATCCCATCTTGTTTCATTTTTTCCTTTCCTACCCTCCAAACCCCCAATGTTGCCTCTCAACTTCCTCATATCAGGGAAATCATATAATAATTGTCTTTCTCTGATTGACTTATTTCGCTCAGCATAATACTCTCTAGTTCCATCCACATCGTCGCAAATTGCAGGATTTCATTTCTTTTGATGGCTGCATAGTATTCCATTGTATATATATACCACATCTTCATTATCCATTCATCTGTTGATGGACATATAGGTTCTTTCCATAGTTTGGCTAGTGTGGACATTGCTGTTATAAACATTTGGGTGCACGTGCCCCTTTGGATAACTACATCTGTAAATTTAGGGTAAATACCCAGTAGTGTGATTGCTGGGTCATAGGGTAGCTCTATTTTCAAATTTTTGAGGAACCTCCATGTTGTTTTCCAGAGAGGTTGCGCCAGCTTGCATTCCCACCAGCAGTGTAGGAGTGTTCCCTTTTCTCCGCATCCTCACCAGCATCTATCACTTCCTGACTTGTTAATTTTAGCCATTCTAACTGGTGTGAGGTGATATCTCATTGTGGTTTTGATTTGTATTTCCCTGATCCCGAGTGATGTTGAGCACTTTTTCATGTGTCTGTTGGCCATCTGGATATCTTCTTTGCAGAAATGTCTGCTCATGTCCTCTGCCCATTTCTCGATTGGATTATTCTTTGGATGTTGAGTTTGATAAGTTCTTTATTGATTTTGGATACTAGCCCTTTATCTGATATGTCATTTGCAAATATCTTCTCCCATTCTGTCAGTTGTCTTTTGTTTTTGTTAACTGTTTCCTTTGCTGTACAAAAGATTTTGATCCTGATGAAGTCTCAATAAAAAAATAATTGATAAAAAAAATCATTTTTGCCCTTGCTTCCTTTGCCTTTGATGATGTTCCTAGGAAGAAATTGCTGCCCATGTTTTCCTCAAGGATTTTTATGGATTCCTTTCTCACATTGAGGTCCTTCATCATCATTTTGAGTCTATTTTTGTGTGTGGTATAAGGAAATGGTCCCGTTTTATTTTTCTGCATGTGGCTGTCCAATTTTCCCAACACCATTTGTTGAAGAGACTGTCTTATTTTCATTGGACATTCTATCCTGCTTTGTCAAAGATTAATTGACCATAGAGTTGAGGGTCTATTTCTGGGCTTTCTATTGTGTTCCCTTGATATATGTGTCTGTTTTTGTGCCAGTACCATGCTGTCTTTATGATGACAGCTTTGTAATAGAGCTTGAAGTCTGGAATTGTGATGCTACCAACTTTGGCTTTCTTTTTCAACATTCCTCTGGCTATTCGAGGTCTTTTCTGGTTCCATATAAATTTTAGGATTCTTTGTTCCATTTCTTTGAAAAAAAATGGATGGTATTTTGATAGAGATTGCATTAAACGTGTAGATTGCTTTAGGTAGCATAGACATTTTCACAATATTTGTTCTCCTAATCCATGAGCATGGAACATTTTTCCATTTCTTTGTGTCTTCCTCAATTTCTTTCATCAATCTTTCTTTCAGCAATCAGACAACAAAAAGAAATTAAAGGCATCCAAATTGGCAAGGAAGGAGTAAAACTATCACTCTTTGCAGACGATATGATACTTTATGTGGAAAACCCAAAAGACTTCACTCCAAATCTGCTAGAACTTGTATAGGAATTCAGTAAAGTGTCAGGATATAAAATCAATGCACAGAGATCAGTTGCATTTCTATACACCAACAACAAGACAGAAGAAAGAGAAATTAAGGATTCAGTCCCATTTACAATTGCACTCAAAACCATAAGATACAGTTTGATCACAACTTTTAGAACCTAGAAGGAATATTGCTTACATTCCAGAAACGAAAGATTTGCAGTTGTCTCATAGTTACCAAAGTTAAGTTTGTCCCATTTTAGCTAGTAAGACTTGATATCAGGTGAAATTGAGTGACACAAAAAAGCTAAAGCAAATTTAAAAGCAGAGGAATGAAAGATAGTTTAATTATCAACATAAAGTATTAATATAAATTTATTATCATAATTACAGTGTTTCCACATATTACAAAAAATAGGACTTGGACCAAAGTGCCTTGTTTGACTAAGTCAAACTCATTTAGCCTAAAAACACTTTACTATTGTTAAGGATGACTGTTAAGGAATTGCCATAAATATAATATCATTTTTATCATAAAAATATATTTATAAATATATGTATACATAAATGATAATAAATATATAAGCTTTGATTTCTTAAGGCTCAGTAGTTTCATTCAAGAAGTATTTTATTAAACTGATCTCATTGATTAGCATAAAATACTGTTGAGGCAGGAAGGATATAAAGTATCATCCCCTCCATTTTAAAGATGATCAAACTGAGGTCCCAGAAACTTACAGTATTTGATTAAGGGTCCATCAGCAACTTAAAGGCAAGAAGTTGGAATGAGATCCTAGGCATATGGCTTCTCATTCCACCTGCTGTTGTGGGTATTTAGTTTTCTAATGCCTCAGTTACTTAACCAATCTGTAATATGGGTAGAATCTTTTTGGTAGCCATAGTCAGTAGCCCCAATCCTCCCAAGGTTGTTATGAAGAATAATAATTAAACTGATTGCTAGTTTGCAAAGTATAGGGTGTTCTTAAATAACAAATAACATTATATATTAGTGTTGTTTGCATTAGACCTTGCTCACTCTCTTACAAAGAGAGTAAATATTCATTTGGAATTACAAAGGCTCAGCACATGCTCAGCAAGTGACTAAGAGTAAAGGGTTTGACTCCTCCATATACATAGTACATATGGACTGTCAACACTTCACAAGTAAGTAGACCCCAGAGTCAAGTTTGGGTTTCCAGTATCTGAAAGTCAGTGATAGAGGGCTGCCCTCTTGCCATGTGCACCAGTTTTCGTTCCTGTGTGGCAATGAACAACTTTGGCTGGGCGACTGATGTGAAGTAGTTCTTTGTGCCGTGACGTTCCCAGAAGAAGAGAAGGTTGGTCTCATCTTTGATGGTTTTGGGTGTCTCAGGCATCTCCTGTGATAAGGAGAACAGAGATATGTTAGAGAACAAGATTCCAGACAAAGAACTGAAGTGCATTCCCTGGACAATTGGCCTTTGTTAGAAATACAGCACTTTAGGACACTGACTCTGTAATATGATGATATAGATTCTTCTTTCATTTGTTCATGCAGCAAGCATTTATTACATGCCTATTAGAGGTATGGCCCAATCTACACATAATAGTTAATTTCCTTACTTAACTGGAAAGAAATCCAAATTAGTCATGGATTGCCAATGACAGTAGTGTCTCACTATATCGTGGCAGGTAGAGTAAAAACATTGTTCTTGTCCTGCTTCATAAGCAGAAAGCACTTTGCATAAAACATGAACACTAGCAATTGAGACCTCTAAACATTTGACCACTAAGTGTGCAGTTCATATCTTAGGGAAAATAATTTATCATTAGAGATGTTTTTCTCCATATTTAAGCCAACAATTAAAAGTTTACCCTCCCCACCACTTCCAAGTATATTAGGAGCTGACTCCTTACAATATAGTTTTTGACAATTGTATCTTTTTAGGCTGTGCTATACTTTTGAGTATGAATAGAATAACAGTTCTTTCATGGAAAAGTGAAATTCACCTTTCAACTTGAGATGCTTCTGTTATGTTCTTTTTAATCTGAAGCAACTAATTATCCTTTTGAGCTTTCTTTGTCAACAAGGGTTTTCAATGGCAACAAGGAATTTATTTCCCAAATCCATTCCTCTCCTAGTTTTTTCCAATCTCAGTAAATGTATTTTCTCCTCTCCTTCCTGTTGGTTCTAACTCTGAAATCTAACCAGTTCTGTCTACTTATTTCTATCTGCCTCACTACTCCTACTCCCACGACTATTATCATTACCACCTACTTAGGCTCTTTGCTTTCTCCATTGTCTTCCTGCTGATCTAGTCTCCATTTTAGAAAATATAAGTGAAGTTAGGACATTTCCCTATTTGAAACCCTTTAATGCCTTTTCATTGTACCTCAAATGAAACCCAAATGCAAGACTCTGCAAGCACTAGCCTCTGCTTATCTTTCCTCCTTCTTTTGTGCCCCAGTTTTAGACTGTTCCTGTTGATTTCTGAAACTGGCATTTAAACTCTTGAAGCTCTAGGTCCTAGATGCACTCAGATCCCTCTCTTTGGAATGCTTACCCTCACCTGCCCTCTTGCATCATGCTCCTTCCTACTAGCAGATCCCGTCTCACTGGGAACTCTATGTAAAAAGCACTCTCCAATTTTTCTCTATCTCACCACCCTATTTATTTCCTTTACAGCATCTTGTACTTTTTGCTGGTGTTTGGCTTGTCTGCTGTCTGTGTCCCCAAGAAGACCAAGTTCTATGAGGCTGGGGACTTTGGCTCATCATGGTCTACATAGATGTTGGCACTATGTTTGAAAAAGAGAAGGCTCTCAATAAATAATGCCTATTGAATGAACTCATGAATGAAGCTACTGCCCTAGTCTGCAGACATCACTTTTACCTCACTTGATCCAGGTAGAGAGATACATGTACCTACAAAGGTCCTGGTTGGAGTTGGGGGTCTGCATTATACATTTACTAAATAAGAGTCATCTACTTACCAGTAACTTAGGAGTAAACATCTAAGGCTATAGTGGGCGTGTGTGTGTCTCTATGTTTGAGGGGGAGGTGGTAGTGGAGATGGGTCTGGGAGGAGGGGTAATGCTGACACCAGTGAAGAGAGAGAGGCAATGGAGTCAAAAGGCCAGGGTCTGAGTCTTGGCTCCCTGTTTTTTGTTTTGTGCCCATTGGCATGTGAATAACCCTCTCTGCTCCTAGTTGGCTTGAGTATCTTGGAATCAGGTCCTATTGTCCTAATACCTACCATCATCTAGGTCAGATGGTAATTGTTAGTAAGGTTCAAGATGGGTGGAATAAATGGATGCCCTGGCATGGGAGGTGGCTAGGGTCAGGCAGGGTAAGGAAAAAGAAGAAAGAAGGGAATTTACCTTTTATTTACTCTGGCCACCTCCATTTTACTTTCTCATAGATCCTGCCTAGAAGTGCCTCTGGGGATAGGTGAGAAGTAGCATGTGGGGTGGGTGGGGAGGTGGAAACTGTGATAGGAGGGAAGAGGATTGTGCTACCCTGCTAGGGGTATCTGCCTATTGGGATCATTCACAAACATATGTGATATAAATGAAGGTAAATTGGGGACTGAGAATGACTGACCTTTAGCAATACAGGTTCACCTTCATTTTGGGCACTCACAAACAGCCGAGTTTTTGAGATTCTTAGAGTCACGGGAAGTTTAGAATCATCTGAAGTGTAAGCCCCCATGTCAAATTTCACTGTCAAAGAGAAAAGCAAAAAAGAAAGTAAATCCATTGTATATGAATGGAATCAAGTGTTACGTAAATTGTGTGTGTGTGTGTCTGTGTGTATCTGTATTTAAGTTTCCAACTATGGTGTAAATAACAGAATGGAATTCCAAACATCTTTGTATCCTTCATAATGTCTGCCATATTTACTAGGCAGGTAAATACTTGGTTAGTGTCTCTGGAATTTTCTATGTTGAATAAATCCTTGGGGGCTATTTGTTGACTCTCTCGTAATTACATTAATGGGATAAGACCCCTCAACTTTTGAGCTCATGAGTTCATAATAACCTAACATGGAGGGGTTTAGGAAAGCTGATACACTCCTGAAAAGTAGTTGTTTTCCTTAGAGAACAATTCTTAATAAGCGCTGTATAATTATTTATCCCTAGGAATCCAGGAGTTCTATTTTTGGGGTATGATCCAAAGAAATAACCTCATAGGGAAAAAGTTATATACACAAAGATATTTGCAATAGTTACTTAGCGCAAACCCAAGAGATCAGCATAGTAACATGATTGAATATTCTAGTGTCATTAAACATGGCAAATATATATCCTATTTCAATATGTGGGGGAAATTATATGAAATAATATTAAGTAGGAAAATACAGCACAAAATAATTTGTAAATGTCATAGAGTAGAAAGCATGTTATCTGAAGTATGTCCAACCAGAAAGCCCTGTTTGTTTATTAAAAAGTAGCCTCTTTGGAGTTTTGAAACTGATTTTGTATACTGAGGACATGTCCTGAAGCTAAAATATGTATACCATGGAAATTGGATTTGTGTGACGAAATTTCTTGGACACTAAATTTCATCCTCCAGAACATATTCTCAGCTTATTGCATGTTTTGCTTTACAACTATGTTCTCAAAGATGATGATTCTTTCTAGTTTGGTGTTATTTGTAAGTTTGAGCAACAGGCTTTCTAATGGAGAGTGATTGCTCCTTATTGGCTTCTGGGCAAATCTGGGTAAGTCATTTAATATTTCTGAGAGTCCGTTTCCTCATCTTTAAAACCAAGGGTAAGAACAGCTGAGAGAACTGAAGGAGATACTTCCTCAGAAAGCTTTATACTCAGTGCTCTCAAAGACTGGAAACTTGGGGCGCCTGGGTGGCTCAGCGGGTTAAGCCTCTGCCTTCGGCTCAGGTCATGATCTCAGGGTCCTGGGATCGAGCCCCGCATCGGGCTCTCTGCTCAGCAGGAAGCCTGCTTCCCCACTCTCTCTCTGCCTACTTGTGATTTCTCTCTCTCTGTCAAATAAATAAATAAAATCTTAAAAAAAAAAAATTGTAGCTTCCTCTCACCCCGGGTTGGGAGTAGGGTGGGGTGTGGCGTCAGGCTCAAGAAAAAAAAAAAAAAAAAAAGACTGGAAACTTCTCTCTTGTGGAGCTTCCTGATTTGGCTGAAGCTCCTGTCCTTGCCCAGGATTTTACCCGGGGGCGGGGGGTTGTTGTGCTTCATCCTATTCTAGAAGAATTGTGCAAAGCTAGAAATCTAGAGAGGTTTATATTTTGAAGGCAGACAGTTTGAAAGAATGCAAAACTAAGAGGAGGGGAGGATGACCGCTCTCCACTTACCTGCATCATCCAGATTCTGTAATGCGGCAGCCATGAGGTAGTTTCCCCCTGTTTGTTGAATTATACTTTGATTGAGGTTGTCATTCAGAATGAATTGCGATTTGATGATCCTCATGTAGTTGTATTTTTCATTGCTACGGAAGTTGTATGCTGCTGATCTGGGCTTCATGATTTCTAAAGCCATTACACAAGCTCAGATTAATGTCTATGTATAAACACAGATGATATATCTGCTCTAATACAAGCATAAGAAGTGCTATGGAAGGGACATTAGGAATATTTTACTCCAGGTGAAGAAACCAAGAGAGAAGAGAAGTTACCCCATCAGCAGAAGTGGTTTCTAGGATTACCCTCATGGTTACTTACTTCTTTTTAAACTTCAATTCCTCAGGGAGTAATTTTTTAAAAAGATTATTTATTAAATATTCTCATTTTAGTTGTTTGGAGGTTTTTAAGGAAATAGGGAGACTACTAGCATTTACTATCTATATTTTTCAAATGAATACACTGAGAAAAAAATGAATTATATGTCCCTGAGGATACAGGTCTAAATGTCTACTCCCTTTTCTGGACAGTGGTGTATAACAACAGCTTCATAAATCCTCATGGTTCTGAGTAATTTTACGTCTAGGAATCTATTCTAAGGAACTGGTGATAAAAATGAAGATATGATGTGGATGTTATTGGTATGGATGTTCATTATCTATTACTTATAATTTGAAAACCTGGTACCCAAGAATGCCCTTGATATATTGCTAAGTGAAAGAAGCTGAATATAAAATTGCACATAATCCTAATAACGCTTGTTTGTATATGTGTAGGTACATGAAAAAGACTTTAATTTGCTGATGGACCCTTAATCAAATACTTCAGTATTTTCTCTAGTCTTGGCAGTGGCAAAACTCTCAGTGTTTTTATTTTCTTTTTTACATTTTCTTGTATCTTCCTATTTTCTAGGTGAAGGTGTATTAGTGTTTACCTGTTACCTTAAAAAGCTCTTATTTAAAAAATGTTTGGTTTATGTTTCGCATAGAGGCTTATACAGGAGAGGCATGGGGAAATAAACCTGACTGTTAAAATCAGAACTAAATTTGGTGTAAAGCTCTCCACATACTATGTGACTTATGTAACTGAGCTTAGTTTCCTCCTATGTAAAATGAGAATGTAAGATTGTTGTGAAGTGTAGAGATAATGCAGCCATTAATAAAGTAGCAGTGTTGGTAGTATTAACAAAGGTTGTAGTAGTAGTAAGGAGGAGGAGGAGTAATGACAATACCTAACGTTTATTGGGTATTTAGGTACTAAGCATTATTCTAGTCCAGGAGCTTACAAGTTTTGACACATTCAATCTTCACAACAAGTAGGGACTCTGATTATCTCCATTTTACAGTAGAGGAGACAAAAGCACAAGACGGTTAAATAGCTTACCCAAAGGGGCGTAGTTATTATCTGGAGGGATATAGCTTTTAAGTGGTCACCCACTAACAGTTTATAACTGCTTTCTGCTGTAAGGATAAAAGTCACATGACCTTTACAATCTGGCCACAATATGAACCCATGAGGAAGTATTCTGTAGACCCAGGTCACTGGTCCTCTCTCCCCACTGGAGAAGGATCAACATTAATTTTCCTTCCTTATAGTCACCAAACAGATGCCTGGTTGCCCTCTTGTTACTTGAATCTTGGTTTTATTTTCTCCTGTGTTCTGTTGTCTCCATTTGCTTAATTAACAATGGAAAACAAAGATATTATTTGCACTTGACCCCTTACCTTCTTCTGTATCATTGGTAATAACTTCCAGGTCATCATCAGTGATGAATTGATTTAAACTCAACCGTCTCTTCTTCAGAATCTTCCCATTGGCTGCCACCATCACTACATCCTCCTTGAAGGTAAGCTGAGTTGTCTTTGAGGTTTCAGAGGTTCTTAGAGACATGCAGTCCTCATGAAGTGGGTCATAGCTCACATCATAGAAGGATTTCTATGAGGAAGGAAAATGGAAACTCAGTTGTTGAATGAGATCCCTTTCAGTACAAGTTTTATCCAATAGATTTAGTGAGAAGGCTATCTGTTTCATCAATCTTCTCCTCCCCATTCCCTCTCTTCTTCCCTCACCCCCAACCCTATTGTCTTTCCCTCCATTTTCCTCCCACCTTTCCCTTAGAAAATCTGTTGAGCATGGAGAATGTCATCAGCTATTAGTGTAGAGAGGCAGTTGGTCTCACTTATGATGAAGAAATGTATGTATCTGAACCTCTAGTGAGGGCGAAACAAAATCTTCTAGGATTCAAGCTATTGCTGTTTTCTCCTGGTAGAGAAAATACTGCATAAGAATAGCAATCCTATATGTGGAATTTAAGAAACAAGGCAGAAGATCATAGGGGAAGAGAGGAAAAAATGAAACAAGACAAAACCAGAGGGGAGACAAACCATAAGAGACTCTTAATCTTAGGAAACAAACTGAGGGTTGCTGGAGGGGAGGGGGGTGAGAGGACGAGGTGGCTGGGTGATGGACACTGGGGAAGGTCTGTGTTGTAATGAGCACTGGGTATTATATAAGACTGATGAATCACAGAAATGTACCCCTGAAATAAATAATACATTATATATTAATAATAAAAAGAACAGCAATCCTATAAGAATTACAGTCATTTGCTTACCTGACTCAGAGAGAGATGGTCAATTTCAGAACTGTATTCTTCATTTTCACTGTCAAATAAGACAATGAGAATGTAATTCTGTTTGTTATATCTCTGCTGTCACTGGGCAACGTATTTTAATGATCACATTAGCTTTGGGTAACACACACATAGTCATTACTGTCCTCTTTGAAAATTATGGACTTCTATATATACATACATATATGCAGTAATTTGTGCCTTGCTAATTTGGAATTAGTAATCATCAGGACTGCTCTTGAATTTTATCTGTGCTTTAACTCCAAAAAAGGGGCTTGGCTAACAAATCGAAGAGCTGGAGTTGAATTTCAGGGAAAAAATGTTAAACTCCTCAAGAGAGAAGTGCTTTTTGAAGCACCTCATTTTAATTTATTTTAATTAATTTAATTTAATTTTAACCAAATAAGTCATGTGTTATCTATTGCTTTCATATATTCACTAAAACAGATTTAATAATTTATACTTGGGAACTATCCAGCAATGTTTTGATACCCTAGTTTGTATTAGTAATGGGAATACCATGTTTGTTTAACATATCCTATACATTTTAATTTTATTCATTTACCTTTCCCTTATGTCTGAATGAGGTTTGACTGTGTATGTACATTCACAGGCTCAAATTGCTGTGGAGCCATTACCTCTTCCAGATTGAGATCCAGATCAGAAGTTCATTTCTCTCTCTGGCAGTCCATTAAAACCCATTACGGTATCAGGTCATGTGAACCTGACTGAGGCTGTGTCTAAGTAGATGTTGAAACTCACTAGAACTCAGGAGACTGTAGAAATAATTTCCCTAAAATGGCTGTCTCCCTGTCAGTGTCATCTCAGTGTAACATGCAAGATGCTTACTTTTTCTGGATCTTTGCTGAACCTGCCCTGACTTCAGAGGTAGGATCCATCTCTATACCTCTGCCAGTCTGGCTCCATGCTAGTTACTGTAACTGCTAGATAGATTCTAATATACCTTGATCCCCTCATTAAATTACAAGAGATAGAATTGATTTCCTACCTGTAACAGTTCTTCAGGTCCTTTCTGAAGATCTGAAGGTCTTCAAAAAGGTCAGGAACTTTGGCCATCTTGACTTCTGCAACAGAGAACACCAGTGGCTTTCAGCCTAGCCAGCTACCACCCAAACACCTGCAAGGGGAATCACCTCTGCTTTATGCTTCTTGAGAAGCTTAATGAATGACTTAACCTACACTCAGCATTTTCCCCATTCTTCTTTTTGCTCCCTTGAGTTATTTTCATATGTATCTGCCTCCTTTCTTAGACTATAAACTTCTTTTAGAACCTCTGTGTTCTTTTTTTGCCCCACCCAATGCATTGTATACGTAGACATTCAATGAAAGCTTGGATAAATTTAAGAAAAAAGCCCACAAGAATAAGGTATTTGCCTTATATAGATGCAAGAAAGAGACAGATTTGGAAATCTCTAGTTTTCCCCTAATGGTTTTAGTAGTAGAGACTCCCTCCAAGGGAAGGCTCAGCTGCGCCGACTAATGCCCTCATGTGAAACCAGTTCTTCTGTCCCTCAGCTCCCCATCAATAGAAAGAATTATTTTCTGAAATCTGACTGTGATCTAACTCACACACCAAACCAGGGACAGACAAGAAAGGAAGGAAGAGGCTTGTACTTCAGAGAAGGCAGTTTGAGAGACAATGGCCAAGGAGAAAAGCAAAATATATTTTAAAAGTCAAAGATGTGATAAGGACAATACCTTTGCTGACTCAGGCGCCAATGAAATGACTCCCTCTCTGTCTGGAGACTTAGCCCTAGTCGGGTTACTTCGCCTTTTTGTCTTCTTGGAGTAGGCGTGGCCTGTATGCGTCATGGGAATTTACAGGGAAGAATTGTATTTTTTTGTTACTTCACCCGGAAACTGACCAAATAATGACAGATTACATACTTGATACTAGTGTTGTTTGCAGAGATTCCAGGAATTTCTAACTTGGCTCATTTATTTATGGCTTTGCTCTAAACAATTATAATAATGTAGTATTAGAAAAAGGGAAGAAGGGCAGGAAATGTTAACTTTCTTTTTTTTTTAAAGATTTAATTTATTTATTTCACAGACAGAGATCACAAGTAGGCAGAGAGGGAGGCAGAGAGAGAGGAGGAAGCAGGCTTCCCTGCTCTTCCCTGCAGAGAGCCCAGTGTGGGGCTTGATCCCAGGACCCTGGGATCATGACCTGAGCCGAAGGCAGAGGACTTTAACACACCGAGCCACCCACGTGTCCCAGAAATGTTAACTTTCTAAAAACATATGGTTGGGAGGAAGAGAGAACTCCTAAAATCCGAATTCTAGATGGCCGGAGTTGGAGAGGAGCTTAGGAACTGTATTTTGTGTTTTAGCTTAATTTGTTTTTTGTACCCCAGGGCTAACTATGAACTGATGGAATGCTTGGCAGCCCCTGGCAGATAAGGATTGGCTGTGAGGGAAAATGATCCATCTTTTCTGAAGAGGGACATTTGCAGAATAGGCATAAATCACTCTGAGTATGGGGAGACAGCCTCCTGTTAGGGCTCTGTAGGGGAGATAAAAGTGATAACCATTACTCTTCTGAATACTGTTGACCCATTTCCTACAGAACTCTCTGCCCTGGCCATATTATAGCAAAGTGGCCATCTGTCAGGGCCCAAAGGGAAGTCTTGTCTTTTCTAGAATAAACCTAAGGTGTGTGAGGATAGCTGTAGACTCAGGGAAATATGGGCAAGGCCCTGGCCAAAAGCTGGTAGCTGCATTTGAGGATAGAGTTTGAGGGCAGGGGAGGGACTGTTATATACACACTACATCAGTATTGCCTGGTTGTTATTATCAAAGACTTTTTTTGGTATCCTAAGGCTGGCCCAGTTGAGGTAGTAGAACATCAGACTCTTGGCAGGTAAATGTTGAAGGTCTCCTGTTTGGAGTTTAAGCAATGTAAATTTTTAAATTGAGAAAACAGATGGAAAAAGAGGGTAGAGGAGGGGAACAAGAAGGTAGAGAGAGAAAGGTAGGCACTGCAATGTAATATGGTATAAAAAGGCAAGACCGCTCAGAACTGGGAGTGAAGTGGCTTGTGTGAGTTGGGTAAAGTATTTTCTCTAGTCTCGTTTAACAGTAAGTAATGGGGTTGGTGAGATGATCATTAAGGTTTATCCTAAGTACAAAATCTCTGATTCTGATTCTATTGCTGGTCCAGATCCTCCTGGTCTCAGACCTGGTCACAATCGTTATAACAAGAGCCACAGAAGTATTATATCCTAGATGTAGACAATGTAAATTTAGGACAAGATTGGGGCAGATTGGATGTCTTGGGATGGATCCTGTTTGAATGGTGATGGTAACCAATTCTCTATGTCTGTGACTCTCCTTCAGACAACACAGATATTAATCCTGGTTATTCTTTCCACCTCCCAGGCATCTTGTGAGGCTATTACCAAGAAACAATTGCAAAGCACCCTGTGAATGTGGGCTGCTATGGAGATGCAACTGAACAAAAATAAAAACAAAGCTAATAAGGGCTTCTGTCACTTGAGAACCTGTAGAGTCATCATTGTAACACCTTAATTCACCAAAGAAAATATAGTTCTTATGAAGATATTGGTTTGAAAACTTCAACAGGGAGGACATTTTCAGGTGAAAATGTCCTTGAAACCCTGAAGATATTTAGTTTCTGGGAGGAATGTAGAGCATCTGTTTGGTAATCTAGGAAAACATCCTTGGTTTTACCTTTAGTGGTAACACCCATTCTGGCCTGTGCTCCTCCTCTGTTGTAGAGAATTAGAATTCCCTGAATGTGGTTGTTGAATTTCTCAAGGACAGTTGGAATTTTTTAGACAGACAACTCAGGTTGAGGTTTCACTTAACTTTTTCCTTCATCTTACCATTTTGGAAACTGCCTTTTAAAGAAAGAACAACATGGATGAGGTTTAGAGAGTCAGAAGTCCTCCTTTTGTTTTGGGGAACCTACTTTTCTGTATGTGTGTACCAAGATTGACTTGTAAGTAAGCCTCATCATTGGACCAACTCCTCCTGGGGAATAGAGAGAGAAACGTGCTAGTTAGAGCTCTACTGGAGCCCAGGGGGTCTTTGGGGGCTGTCCTGTGATAGGAATTTTGGGGACTTCAAACACCCACCTCTTGACTCTGAGGAGACTTCAAAAACTTTAGTCCTTTTCCACCTAGATCATACAGGAAAAAAAAGTTATTGTGTACTTATTCTGTGCCAGAGTGTTTGTTAGACATGAGCGTTTTTCTCTCAGGATTTACAAAATTAGATATGCAAGATGAAATGATATACTTTAGTGGGTGAGTGGATACACCCTATAAGCCTGGAGGTTGAGGGTCCAAAGAATCATAGTGGCGCTTTTCATTTGAAAACTGCTTTATACCTCACAAAGAGCTCTCCCTTGCTTTGTCTCACTGGCTCCACACTTAACCCACAGAGGTAGTGATTACTATCTCTTTTCACAGCTGAGGGCCCTTGAAGACATTAAGGTGGCCAACCTATGGTCACAAAACTGGCAGAGGCAGCCCTCTAACCTCAGGTTTCTCTTCCAAACCCAGTCTTCTCTTTTCACTGCATTTAGCTACTCAGGTCTCTTATCTCCACTGAATGCCAAGTGATGGGCTGAAAGAGATCATTCTTGCAGGTCTTTTCATCCTTGAACACCCCCTGTTGTTTATTGATTCAGTTTTTTTGTTTAAAAGAAAAGGTGAAGAAAGAAATGGTTTGAAATATCCCCCTTTCCCCTCCCTTCCTCCTCCAGTGAAATCTCATTTTATTCTGTGACGTAGAAGAAAAGGGTGAAGGTGGGTAACGTAGCTGAGTGCATGGTCAGTGATGGAGTCTGGATATGGACTTTTTTTTTTTTTAAAGATTTTATTTATTTATTTGACAGACAGAGATCACAAGTAGGCAGAGAGGCAGGCGGGTGAGGGGGAAGCAGGCTCCCTGCTGAGCAGAGAGCTGAGCAGAAAGTCCAATGATGGGCTCCATCCCAGCACCCCGGGATCATGACCTGAGCTGAAGGCAGAGGCTTTAACCCACTGAGCCACTCAGGCGCCCTGGATATGGACTTAAAGCTGTGCTCTTGCCATTGTACCATGAAGACAAGAAACATCTGTAAACATCTTTGGCAGCAACTTTAAAATCATTGCATGTAGTTGGATCTGACAGTATTGCTTGAATGAAAAATACAGCTCTTCCCTGTGAATTTTTCAGGGGATGCAATTATTTGTTTTTAAGTTGTAGAAGGCCTCTTCGGAGGAATGAAGTGTGCATAAACCATTGTTACATACAGAGACAATTGAGCCTTTTGTCTCAATTCATGCCCTATTTAATTATAACCTGGTTTTAAATTTTGTGACAGTGGGATGGGAAGGAGGACACGACCTAACATAGTCTTCCAGATGTTCTAATACATTATCTCATTTAATCTTTGCATTAAACCTGTGAGGTAGGTATTCTTGTCACATTTTATAGAAGAGGAAGTCAAAGTTCAGGGAGATTAACCAATCCAAGATTTTGAGTTTACCAAATTGCTGAAATGGAATTCAGACACCAGAGCTTAGGCACAAGCAACTACTGGGCTGTCTCTTTTACTTAGTGTGACTTCTTCCTTTTCTTTACTCTTCTTAACTTCTAAGTTTTTCTGCTTTGTCTTGTTAGTCTGTCGAAGGAGCTAGAATGATATATTGGAAGATGTACCTCAGTCACTATCTAGGTTAAACTTTCATCTTATAAAGGAGAAAGCAGTTTCAGAGAGGGGAAATGTCAAGATTGCAAGGTCACATGTAGAGTTTGTGTGAGAGTGGGAGCAAAAATGAAAACTCCATTTCATGATTTCTGGTTCAAAATACCATACTACCCAGCGACACTGGCTCCTTAGCAAAGAGGGATAAGGTGGAAAAACAATGTCTCCCATGAATTCTCACCTATAAGTTAAAAAGGGGCTAAAAAGAACGAAACCCCATTCAGGGAGCACAACCAGCCATTGTTCTTGCTTTTGTGGAGGCTGACAGTGAAGACATTCAAGATAATCCCGTAAAAGAAACAGATAAACAAACGAAGATAAGTTTATTAAAGGCATGAACAAAGAGACTAGTCTTAGACTGGGAGTGGGTAGTTCAATGGGGAGGGAGGAGGGAACATTCCACGTAAAAGAAGCAGATAAACAAACGAAGATAAGTTTATTAAAGGCATGAACAAAGAGACTAGTCTTAGACTGGGAGTGGGTAGTTCAATGGGGAGGGAGGAGGGAACATTCCAGGATGAGCAAAGGCTGTGGGGATCAAATAGGTAAAAGTAGGGCATTGGATCATATGGTCTCACTTATTTGTGGAGCATAACAAATAACATGGAGGACATGGGGAGATGGAGAGGAGAGGGAGTTGAGGGAAACTGGAAGGGGAGATGAACCATGAGAGACTATGGACTCTGAAAAACAACCAGAGGGTTTTGAAGGGGGTGGGAGTGGGAGGTTGAGGAACCAGGTGGTGGGTAATAGGGAGGGCACGTACTGCATGGAGCACTGGGTGTGATGCCAAAACAATGAACACTGTTATGCTGTAAATAAACAAATAAAAAACAAACAAACAAACAGAAAGTAGGGCATTGGAGGCTGGAGTTGAGAGAGGCAGGGCCAGTGGAGTGGCGGGTGAGGATGATGACGGAGGCAAGTGCTAGGGAATGAAGGCCATGTGTAGAGCTCACTAAGGTCTTTATCCATTCAGCTTTGGGTAGACTTTGGGCAAATGCTCTGGGAACTCAGCAGAGGGATGGCTGTGGCTTGGAGAAGATAGAGAAATTCAAGTTGGCAGAATCCTGTAGTGGGAAGGGACACCTTCATGTTGAGCCACCAAATCCCCAGTTAGCTGTGATTCCCTCTCTTTGCCTTAGCTTATTTCTGCCCTAATTTATGTGCTTTTTTTGTTTCTAAGTTCCCTTTCTCTCTCCTTTGGGATGGTCATTCATAGGGCTGTGCCCTCTCGTTGCCTTCTCCCTTGACACACTGTCTTTCACAGATGCACTTACCCTAAAGGCACTTAAAAATCAGAGTTCGACAGAGAGCTTCCGTGTGACGGCAGTCATGTCTGTGCCTGTCTCTCACTTTTCTTCTTGCTGTCTAATTGTGATTACCTAATCAGAAGTGCCTTTTAAAGAAATTCCCTTTTCTTTTGACTCATTTTCTTTATGGAGTCAGAGTTGTCCCAGGTCTGAACTTGTTTCACAATTAAAAAAAAAAAAACCCTTGGATTACTCTTCTGGATTCTAAACCATGATTATTAAGTATTGCTAGGGAAATATAAAAAATATAAAAGAAAATAAAGCCCACAAATAATTAAATAACTAGAGGTATTCATTATTACTATTTTGGTGTATTTTCTTTCATTCTTTCCTTTGTCAAGGCATATATAGAATTGGTTTTATACAAATGGGATACTCTGAACATTTCAATATTTACTTTCCTGAAATCTGGGGAATGTATATGTGGTGGACTCTCCTTACCAATTATCCATTTGTGGGATTACTGGATAATGTCTGTCTTCATTTCCTAGTCTCCCTTGCAGAGTTGGATTAGGGACCCATGGTTTTTTCTGGCCAAAGCATTGTGAACAGGAAATGAGACGTGATTTGTTACACTTCTAGGCTTACGCAATCAAGGGCCCGTGTGTACTTCCATCATCTTTAATTTTGACTGGTGCAGCAACTTTGGAAGTCACGTCTTCCAGATGGTGTGGCTGCAAATGGATGAGGTGTGGTTGCAAATGTATGAGACTAGAACAACCTCGTTTGACTTTGCATGAGTGAGAAACAAATCTTTAATTGTGTGAAGTCGCTGAGATTTCAGAGTTTGTTACTCTGATATAACCTAACCTATTTTGACTACTACTATGTATAACTATCTTTCCCTTCTCTATCACAAACTCCAAGGTCACATCACTTTATCTCAAAATTCCTCTTTCACATAATCAGTTCCTTCTTGGACAGAACTGTGTCTAGATTAGTATTCCTCTTTCCGCATTCTCTACTCTCTGGGAGATGAATTTTCAAGTAACGTGAATCAAGAGCCCAATCAGATGCTTTCATTTTGACCAAATTCTGGGTCCAGACATAAAGATATAACAGCTCTGAAATTAAAAGGGCAGTAATAAACTGTTGAGTTAACATCCCAGATAGAAATCATATAATAATTATATTAAACATCTAACATTTATATGGTACTTTATAGTTTTTCAAAACATTTTTAAAATAAATATCAATAGACGCATCCGCTCTGATGTGAAGCTGACTTATGCATGAAAATAATTAATAGCAAAGGTCTTATGCCCAGTGCATGGTTCTCTTCTCCCTCCTTTTTGTAGATTCCTGGCTGCTGGGGAGGATGGACCCCTGATTAGAGCAACTGTGGCACAGGGCAGGGAATGGCAGGTGTGGCACACAGTGTGGTTGGAAAGGTAAGAGACGTGGGTCTGGCTTTGACCCTAACCAGTTGTTGTGTGGCCTACATTTCTACACCTCAGAGTTTTCCTTCTTAAAAAGGCAAGAGGTTGGACTGGATGACTACAGGGATTTTTGCAGCCGTGGCTGTTCATTCCACACTTTATGACTACCCTGAACATAATCACATTGGCTTCATGGTACCTCTACACTCTTGAAGAAGTGTTGTTTGGTTACTGAAGGTCCATCCTGGATTCATTCCTTACTATTCTTTTGTAGAATCTTTTTTTCTGTATAGTTGCTTTACAAACAGATACATGCTTTTTCATTACTTCGGTGGCCAATTTGATTTGTCACTCTGGGTATAAATAGAAACAAGTTCCATTTCTAGTATAGAAATATGTAACAGTTGCTGATAAATTGGACGGAAATGATAATTTTACTCCACTGATGATGACTCAGGCTTGATACAGAGGAAGGATCATCTGGAGCCTGATCACCCTTAAGAAAAGGGAGTTCAAGTTCCTGAATCAGAAAGTCTAGACAAGTTTTGCAGTATTTTGATTTAAAAAGATGAATATCCAAGGAAGAAATGTGATCTTACTTTCTCTTTTCTGCACTCTTCTGTCCATGGGATCTTAGTGCAGTTCCTCAGAGGTCATTATATCCTCTTTACGGTTGCTCAAAGGCACTCTAGCTCCCCTGGGAGAGAAGAGCAGACTGAGAGAACCTAGACTCAGGAGCAGGACTTGGGGGCAGAGGAGAGCAGGAGTTCCCACAGAGCAGAGTTGCATGAAACCTTCCTGAAGCCAGCTTGGCAGTCTGCTTCATAGTGAGGTGTTGTATCAGAGGCCATGGGAAAGAGGTGGCAAAGAATTCCATTTGCCCTTAATAAGCTTTTAACTTGTGGGGAAGATCTGCGCAGATGACTACAGTGCAAACAGAATAAAAGAAGGCTTTGGTTGCCTCATCTATAAAACTGGGCCAGTGATTCTTACTTCATAGGGTTTTGGAAGGATTAAATGAGATTGTGTTTGTGAGAGTGTTTAGTTTAGTGTTAGTTTCCTCTCCTTTCTCTCCAAATGTCCAATGTTGTCCTGATTCTATACCTTTGCTCAGGCTGTGACCCCTTTGGGATTTATCCCCTACTCCCCCACCCATGGAATTAGAGCTTTCTTTACTCCTCTAGTCCAGGCCCTTCCTTGACACAGAATGGAAAACATAGATTAGCTGCAGGGAATTTCCAATGTGGCTAACCAAAAATCAGGTTATAGTTACAGGAATTCTAAGTAGAATGCAAGTTGTATCTCTGCTGGTGGAGAGGCACGCATGATCATAGTTGCAATTTTGAAGAATGCGATAGTGTGAGATGCTCTGGAGATATATGCAAGGGAAGTAGAAGGGGGGAGGGAGGAAAACCTAATCTAGTCTGAAAGGTCATGGAAAGTCTCTCTGAGAAGGCAGCATCATGATGGGAAGGGTAAGATTTATCCAGAAGAATGTGTGGGTAGATGTGAGAAAAGAGGTTAGTGTCTCAGGCAATGGGAACAGCGGGTGCATAGGCCTGAAAGCTAGAAGGACTTTGGTGTCCTTATGAAACTGAAAAGGGCCAGGATGGCAGAAGCCGAGGGACTGAAGAGCAAAGTGGCAGGAATTACGGCTGAAGAGGTGGACATGGCCAGGTCATGGGCAACCCTACAAACAGGTTAAGGACACTGGATATATCCTGAAGGCAGTTTTGAAGTGTGTTAAGCAAGCGATTGGCAAAATTAGTTTTGTGTTTTTAAAAGATCTGTCTGGATTCTAAAGAGGAGAGACAGTGGGGAGAAGGTTAATGAATTGTCTGGGTGAGAAATGATGATGGCTTTGGACTTGTGTGGTGGCTGTGGAGATGGAGAGAAGTGGATGCATTTGAATTATTAGAAGGGTCAAATCATCATGATTTGGTGATTGGTTAGAAGTAGGATGGGGCGCCTGGGTGGCTCAGTGGGTTAAGTCGCTGCCTTCGGCCCAAGTCATGATCTCAGGGTCGTGGGATTGAGTCCTGCATCAGGCTCTCTGCTTCCCTCTCTCTCTCTCTCTGCCTGCCTCTCTGCCTACTTGTGATCTCTCTCTGTCAAATAAATAAATAAAATCTTAAAAAAAAAAGAAGTAGGGCATGAGGAAGATAGACAACTCAACAAAAAGTGCACTCCCGTAGATGAGATATTTGAGTTGTACATATTCTGGAAGCAGCAGTCAGGAATACCGAAGTACCACATTCTGAGAGAAATGCTGGCAGAGTTGGAGAAAGTAGAGTGGACTGTGAGGTTCCCATGAAGCAAATCCCATGGGAGTTGCATGCATGGATTTGAAGCTTGGAAGAGTCAACAGGCTAAGGCATGGAGTCTTGGCAGTGGGCACGAGGCCCGGGGGAGGGTGTGGAGGTGAGGCACCCCCACCAGTCAGAGCTGTGCATCCAGGGATGGCAGTCAGGGCAATTGGGAAATAGAAGCCCTGCTTGTCAGGAGGAAACGTATAATGTGGTGTCCTGGGAGTCGAGAGCTGACCGCCTCGTCCATCCGCATGGAGATGCAGTTGGTGTGTCACACCCTTTCCAGTGCAGCCGCATCATGGTGAGCTCTCATGTGGCATGCCTTGTTGCTCCTTCTAGCTTCTTCTGACCTTGTTTCAGCACTTTCTTTTCAGTCACCAGTGTCCTATTCTGTTCCCAGATCTTTCTTGACTTGGAGGAAAGTGATCTGGTAAACTATTTGATGTAAAATTTCCAGGACCCAATATGGTGTATTTATGTCTTATATTTTATTTTATTTTTAAAAATTATTTTATTTTATTTATTTGACAGACTGAGATCACAAGTAGGCAGAGAATCAGGCAGAGAGGGAGGAGGAAGCAGGCTCCCTGCTGAGCAGAGAGAGGGATGTGGGGCTCAATTCCAGGACCCTGGGATCATGACCTGAGCCGAAGGCAGAGGCTTAAGCACTGAGCCACCCAGGTGCCCCACATATTTATGTCTTTTAAAAAAGAAGACCTTGAGTGCCTGGGTGGCTCAGTTGGTTAAGCAACTGCCTTCTGCTCAGGCAATTGCCTTCCGCTCAGGTCATGATCCCGGTTCGGGATCGAGTCCCACATGCGGCTCCCAGCTCCACGGGGAGTCTGCTTCTCCCTTTGACCTTCTCCCCTCTCATGTTCTCTCTCACTGTCTCTCTCTCAAATGAATAAATAAAATCTTAAAAAAAAAAAAAAAAAGAAGAGCTTGGAAAAAGCAAGGCTTTACTTTGGGCCTGGGGTTTTGATCCACAGAGAAAAGCAAATACATGGGCATTAAGGTGCAATGAAATTTAAAATTTTAAAAATTAAGACTGGGCAGTATAACACTTTATTCAATACTTGAATAAATATCCTTTAAAAATATATTTATTTATTTTGGAGGAGGAGGAGCAGAGGGAGAGGGAGAAAGAAACTTAAGCAGACTCTGTGCTGAGCACAGAGCCTGCCAGGGCTCTTGATCCCATGACCCTGAGCTCATGACTTGAGCTGAAACCAAGAGTCAGATGCTTACTTGACTATACCACCCTGTGCCCCTTGAATAAACACCCTTAAATCCAGTTCAGACTAGAGATAGAAGAGGAAAGAAACATTTAACAGAGTATTTAAGAGACAGAGTGCTGTGTCAGAATAAGGAGAAAAGATTGGAGAGGTAGGTGGGGTGGGATCAAATTGTAGTGGGCCTTGCCTAGTGTAATGTCTGGACTTTCATTTATGAGCAATGAGGAACACCTGGAGTGTTTCAAGCAGAGCAATGATGTGATGCAGGAGTCTCACTGTGGCGAGTTTAATGGATTTGTCCAGGAAGTGAGTGAAACCGCGAGATTGGTCTGCTCCTCCTGGTGAAAGGCAGGAGAGCCAGGGCTGAGGGAAACAGACATGGGACGCCACAGTGGGAATGGATCTGAAAGGCCCATGCAGGGAAGGAAGAACTGATGCGATATGTTCTGGGTGTGCAGGAGAGTAGAAAGAGGGACTCTAGGATGACATCAAGATGATAAAGAACTCTGGAGAGGAAATAGTTTGGGGAGGAAAATGATGATTTAGGCTGAGAGAGTTTGAGTCATCATATAGGATAGACTGAACTGAATAGGTAAGCATTTCCTAGATTTCCCATTTTAGTTAGTTCTGCTTTCTCCTCAGGCCCTGAAATTTTTATAGTGGCCTTGCAGAACTAGTGGCCTTGCAGCGTTTAGAAAGAAGGAATTCTTAGAAACAAAGTAAAAAGAGGGAAGTGACGTATTCATCCTCTCATAGATTTGAGGGAGGGAACATGATTTCCTCAAATGTTGTCTGAGAGGTAGCAGATTACATTTTAAAGTCAAACGCCAGTATTTAAAATCAGAAGGGGAAAGTGTGGATTGATTAATAAGTAGTGTTTGGGAACCAATAAGCCATTTAGAAAAAGAAAAAATTAAAAAGTTATGTTCTCTACTTCATACAAAATTAGATTCCAAATAAATAAAAGGCTTAAACATAAAGAAAAGTGACATCATAAAATTAACACAAGAAAATAGAGGCAAATTTATCTAATCCTGGAGGGAAATTTCCTTAGGATGAATTTCTCAAAGTGGAATTCAGGGTCCAACAGCTTATGGCACTCTATTGCCAAATTGCCCTCCAGGAAGGCTGTGTCCCTTTATACTCCTACCAGCCTTGTATGAAAGTGCCCACTTTTCCACACTTTGACCAGTGCTGGCTATTTTTGCTTTAAAAACATTTCATTAATTTCCTGTTAACAAATTTTACCTTTTTTATTGAAGGAGTTCAGATTTTTTTAAATTAATTAATTTATTTTCAGCATAACAGTACTCATTGATTTTGCACCACACCCAGTGCTCCATGCAATGCGTGCCCTCCTTATTACCCTCCACCTGGTTCCCCAACCTCCCACCTCCCACCCCTTCAAAACCCTCAGGTTGTTTTTCACAGTCCATAGTCTCTCATGGTTCATCTCCCCTTCCAATTTCCCTCAACTCCCTTCTCCTCTCCATCTCCCCATGTCCTCCATGTTCTTTGTTATGCTCCACAATTAAGTGAGACCATATGATACTTGACTCTCTCTGCTTGACTTATTTTGCGCAGCATAATCTCTTCCAGTCCCGTCCATGTTGCTAAAAAGTTGGGTATTCATCCTTTCTGATGGAGGCATAATACTCCATAGTGTATATGGACCACATCTTCCTTATCCATTCGTCCATTGAAGGGCATCTTGGTTCTTTCCACAGTTTGGCAACCGTGACCATTGCTGCAATAAACATTGGGGTACAGATGGCCCTTCTTTTCACTACATCTGTATCTTTGGGGTAAATACCCAGCAGTGCAATTGCAGGGTCATAGGGAAGCTCTATTTTTAATTTCTTGAGGAATCTCCACACTGTTCTCCAAAGTGGCTGCACCAACTTGCATTCCCACCAACAGTGTAAGAGGATTCCCCTTTCTCCACATCCTCTCCGGCACACGTTTTTTCCTGTCTTGCTAATTTTGGCCATTCTAACTGGTGTCAGGTGGTATCTCAATGTAGTTTTAATTTGAATCTCCCTGATAGCTAGTGATGATGAGCATTTTTTCATGTGTCTGATAGCTATTTGTATGTCTTCATTGAGAAGTGTCTGTTCATATCTTCTGCTCATTTTTTGATGTGATTATCTGTTTTGTGTGTGTTGAGTTTGAGGAGTTCTTCATAGATCCTGGATATCAACCTTTTGTCTGTACTGTCATTTGCAAATATCTTCTCCCATTCCGTGGGTTGCCTTTTGTTTTGTTGACTGTTTCCTTTGCTGTGCAGAAGCTTTTGATCTTGATGAAGTCCCAAAAGTTCATTTTCACTTTTGTTTCCTTTGCCTTTGGAGACATATCTTGAAAGAAGTGGCTGTGGCTGATATTGAAGAGGTTACTGCCTATGTTCTCCTCTAAGATTATGATGGATTCCTGTCTCATGTTGAGGTCTTTTATCCATTTTGAGTTTATCTTTGTGTACGGTGTAAGAGAATGGTCGAGTTTCATTCTTCTACATATAGCTGTCCAGTTTTCCCAGCACCATTTATTGAAGAGACTGTCTTTTTTCCATTGTATATTTTTTCCTGTTTTGTCGAAGATTATTTGACCATAGAGTTGAGGGTTCATATCTGGGCTCTCCACTCTGTTCCACTTGTCTATGTGTCTGTTTTTATGAATTTTGGCCATTCTAAGTGGTGTAAGGTGATATCTCAATGAGGTTTTAATTTGAATCTCCCTGATGGCTAGTGATGATGAGCATTTTTTCATGTGTCTGATAGCCATTTGTATGTCCTCATTGGAGAAGTGTCTGTTCATATCTTCTGCCCATTTTTTGATATGATTATCTGTTTTGTGTGTGTTGAGTTTGAGGAGTTCTTTATAGATCCTGGATATCAACCTTTTGTCTGTACTGTCATTTGCAAATATCTTCTCCCATTCAGTGGGTTGCCTTTTTGTTTTGTTGACTGTTTCCTTTGCTGTGCAGAAACTTGATCTTGATGAAGTCCCAAAAGTTCATTTTCGCTTTTGTTTCCTTGGTCTTTGGAGACATATCTTGAAAGAAGTTGCTGTGGCTCAACATTCGCAAATCAATCAATGTGATAGAACAAATCAATAAGAGAAGAGAGAAGAACCACATGGTCCTCTCAATTGATGCAGAAAAAGCATTTGACAAAATCCAGCATCAGTTCCTGATTAAATCGCTTCAAAGTATCGGGATAGAGGGAACATTCCTGAACTTCATAAAATCTATCTATGAAAGACCCACAGCACATATCATCCTCAATGGGAAAAAGCTTGCAGCCTTCCCGTTGAGATCAGGAACACGACAAGGATACCCAATCACCACTCTTGTTCAACATAGTATTAGAAGTCCTAGCAACAGCAATCAGACAACAAAGAGAAATAAAAGGTATCCAAATTGGCAATGAAGAAGTCAAACTCTCTTCGCAGATGACATGATTCTTTATATGGAAAACCCCAAAGACTCCACCCCCAAACTACTAGAACTCATACAGCAATTCAGTAACGTGGCAGGATACAAAGTCAACGTACAGAAATCAGTGACTTTCTTATATACTAACAATGAAAATACAGAAAGGGAAATTAGAGAATCGATTCCATTTACTATAGCACCAAGAACCATAAGATACCTGGGAATAAACCTAACCAAAGAAGTAAAGGATCTGTACTCGAGGAACTACAGAACACTCATGAAAGAAATTGAAGACACAAAAACATGGAAGATTGTTCCATGCTCTTGGATCAGGAGAATAAACATTGTTAAAATGTCTATACTGCCTAGAGCAATCTATACTTTTAATGCCATTCTGATCAAAATTCCACTGGTATTTTTCAAAGAGCTGGAGCAAATAATCCTAAAATTTGTATGGAATCAGAAGAGAGCCCGAATTGCTAAGGAAATGTTGAAAAACAAAAATAAAACTGGCAGCATCACATTACCTGATTTCAAGCTTTACTCCAAAGCTGTGATCACCAGGACAGCATGGTACTGGCATAAAAACAGACACATAGACCAGTAGAACAGAGTGGAGAGCCCAGATATGGACCCTCAACTCTATGGTCAAATAATCTTCGACAAAACAGGAAAAAATATACAATGGAAAAAAGACAGTCTCTTCAATAAATGGTGCTGGAAAAACTGGACAGCTATATGTAGAAGAATGAAACTCGACCATTCTCTTACACCGTACACAAAGATAAACTCGAAATGGATAAAAGACCTCAACGTGAGACAGGAATCCATCATAATCTTAGAGGAGAACATGGGCAGTAACCTCTTTGATATCAGGAGTTCAGCTTTCATTGTTAGCTTTTAAGAGCTCTTCATAAAATAATAATGTAAACTGATAGACACAAATGAAGTAAATATGTATTTTTCCATTTTGGTCTGCATTTTGGTTACTGAGCAGTATCTGTATTATGATTCCATTTTATAAAAACAAAAAAGACTGACTCTATATCTACCAGTATGTCAGTGATAGAAATATTTTGGTAGTGGGGTCACAGATGTTTTTAATTTTCTTATTTGTAATTTTATTTTAAAAAATTTCTACAACAAACACATACTACTTTTGTCATTCTCCATTAAAGTCTAATTTAGCATTTTCTGTCCTCACTCTTCAGTTTCATTAAATGAAGCCTTTAGAAAACTCCTAGTATGTGTCTGACCATAGACTATTTAGAATTTGGGTGCTGTTTTCCTAGTTCCACCTCTTCCTCAGTTGCAACATTTAAAACATGTTATAAAACATTAAAAAACATTTAAAACATTAAAAAACGACTTTCCCAATTTTCTATGAAAATTTTATAAAGAGGGATGCCTGGGTGGCTCCGTCAGTTAAGTGTCTGCCTTCGCCTCAGGTCATGATCCCAGGGTTCTGGGATCGAGTCCAGCATTGGGCTCCCTGCTCAGTGGGGAGTCTGCTTCTCCCTCTGCCTGCTGCTCCTCCTGCTTGTCCTCTCTCTCTCTCTCTCTGACAAATAAATAAAATCTTTAAAAAAAGGAAATTTTATAAAGTGATCTTCCTTTGGCCTTCAGTTCTTAGGAATATTCTCCTCTGGACTTCTGAAGTTGGCAGATTGGGAGGTGAGCTTCTCTTTATATTGGATAACTTGGTGGCTTTTTGGGTAGTAGACCCTTACATAAAGTTCTTCCTAAGTTTAGCTCTCCCCATCTGAGCTGGCCTCATGCAAATTGTTATTTAATATTCTGGGAAATCTTCCAATCCAACTCTCACCACTCTAATTGAGCCAGACTCTGGGACTCATTACTTTATCACCATCCACTGGGATTGCTTCAGTACATTCTCTCTTACGTCTAATTTAGCATTTTCTGTCCTCACTCATTCATTTTTCATCATTCAAAGACTTTAGAAAACTCTTAATATGTGCCTGACCTTCTACCTTTTAGAATTTGGGTGCTGTTTTCCTAGTCCTTTCTCTTCCTCAGGGTAGGAGTAACTTTTCTCGCGTTCCTGCAAAGATGAGGGTGATTTGAGAAATGAGATTTGAGTATCTTTGTGAAGCAGCCCACTCTACAGCTGGAAATCTCTGTCATTAGAATGTTATTTCTCTGGTGGACCAAAAGCTATGAGCTACTCTGTGAGTCCCTTCTGTTTATCCAAAATATGCTCTCAAAGATGCATAGATGTTCTGATATTGCAGGAGAGCCTCTCAGGAATGTGATGACATCTGCTACATGCTCCCCTAAGCCTTCTCTAACAGCTCCTCATATCGCTTGCTTCTTAGACCCCTCATTGATCTAGTTACTCTGAGCAGTGCAGGGTCCGTGTATCCAGGGCCCTCCTGAAATATGGTAGACTTTCAAATACTTCAGGTATAAAGGCAGTGTGGGTTGGCTTTTCTACTTCTCATGGTTTGGGTCTTAGTTGATCTCCAGTGGAGTAGCGGTGAACCAGATTTTTTTTTTTTAAATCCTCAGCAACTTTGTCACAACCTTGTCTCCAGAGGCAAGACCAGGCCAAACCACCTTGTAACTAATTCTATTTACTGTAAAAAGACTCATCAATCAAGCAACAAGTTTTTTCTCTATGACTGGCACTGTTCTGGGTGCTGAAGAAGATACCAATGGAATCCTAGACTCTCTGTGCCTCATTATCACCTATAAGAATTTCTAAAAAGAAAAAGACTGACCCTACTAAGTGTTGATGGGTGATGGAGGAGAAATAGGACTTTTATACACTGCTGATGGGAATGCAAAATGGTACAAACACTTTGGGGAACAATTTGACAGGTTTGTAAAAAGTCAAACATGTAACTACCATATGATCTAGCCCTTCCACTGCCAGGTTTTTATTTACCTGCATGGAATAAAAACATGGGTTTCTATCAGTATTCCTACAGGAATATTCATAGCAACATTATTTGTCATTCCAAAAAATGGAAACAACGCAATGTCATCAACAAGTGAATGAATAAACAAAGTATGGTACATTCATACAATGGAATGTTCAGCAATAAAAAGGAAAGGACTAATGATACATACAACAATATGGATGAATCTCAAAATAATTATGCTGAAAGAAGCCAGGCATGAAAGACTACATTCTATATGATTTCATAAAACTCATTTGTGGGACAGAAAGCTGCAGTAGTTGTCTTGCGTTGGGGAGCAGGGAGGAGGAGGGAAGGTTATACAGGGGTATGAGGAAACTTTTTTTTTGAGGAAACTTTTGGGGGGTAATGTTTAAGTTCATTATAATGTGTGTGATGATAGTTTCACTGGTATATGCCTATGTCACAATGATCAAATTGTATACCTTCAATTTGTGCAGTTTTTTTTTTTTTTTTGTTAAAAGACTATTTGTAGAAAAACAAAACAAAGACTCTCTAGGTATCACACAACTATCTGGGTATAAAGAAATTGTAGTAACAGTTCATTAAAGCTTCCTTAACTCCTGTTCCCTTCTGACCAGGAACTTGGAGTCTCACCCTGAAAATCTTACCTTGCTTATCTTAGAGTCCTTTGATGCTATCTCACATAAAAATCAGTTTGGCAGCTACAGTTCCCACATGGTACCACTCCTGCTGTTGTGAGAGCAGCCTGTGATGCTGAGAGAGCACAGCACTGGCTTGGTGCTGGGACCAACAGAGAAGGCTGGTGTCCACACCAGAAGCCTGTCCCTCCCAGAGGGGCTGTGTATGTGTACAGGTATCGAAGCTATCTGCATTTGTGCTAAAGAGTAAAGAATACATTCACTGCTTCCCTCTGTATCCTGGGTACTTTTACATCTGTAGCTCACAGAATCTCTGGTGAAATAACTCCTGCAGCCCCTTTCTCCATGATTTCCTGTGCCTGAGCAAAAGCATCTACTAAAGAAGGATGCCATGCTGTTTTCTCAGGGCTGATTCCTCTGCAGGTTCTCCCACCCCTGCATACAGATCAGCTCATGCCAGTGAATGACTTCCTACTGCTCACCCCACCCTCTCATCAGACCTGCTTGGACAAGTTGTATGCAAGCACCAGTACCACCTAGGGTACTCCCACTCCCTGGGGAGGTTTGGTTTCTCTGGCAAACCCCAGGGATGGAAGACTTTTCCCCTTTCCCACTGCCTCTTCCTAGGTTCCAAGTCAGGGGAGAAAGGACAGACAATGGAAGGGAAAGAGGAAGGAGTGAAGAAATAGTTATTTTTCCCTTCCCAGAGCGGTAGATTAGACTGAACAGGGGAAGGCAAGAAACTTTGAATTAGTTGTGAAATTGTGTTCTTCTCCCTTCTGTCCCCTCCTCATCCATTCTTGTCATGAAAATTTTCAAACATACAGATAGATCTAAAGAATGGCACAATGAACATTTGCATAGCCATCTTCCTAAACCAAGAGTCCTCAGTGTTTTGTCATATTTGCTTCGTATGTGTGTGCATGGGCACATGTGTGTGCATGCACACCCACACAGAGACAGGCTAATGTTTGGTTGGATAATAATTCTAGGCTGAAATTAGTTTTCCTTTAGGATTTTGAAGGCATTGCTTCATTTTCTTCTAGTCTCCAATATTGCTTCTGAGAAGTCTTATGCCATTCAAATACTCAATTATTTCCATGTGACTGTTGCTTTCTTTCTGGAATATTTAGGATTATCTCTTTATCTCTAGTGTTCTGAAATCTCATAGGGTAGGTGTTTTTTCATTCATTATGCTAGCTACTCAATGGGAACATTACCATCTGCAAACACTTGTTTTTCAAGTTCTGAAAATTTTATTAATTATTTGATCAAGTGACTTTTCTCTCAGTTTTTTCTATCTTTCCTTTTCTCTGGAATCTCTTGTTTTTGACTTCAGAGGTTCCTGGACCTGTCCTCTAATATTCTTATTGATTGTATTCTGTCTTTATCCTTTTGCATCCTTTCTGAGAGATTTGCTTAATGGTTTTTAAAAATTATTTTTATTAACATATAATGTATTATTTGCCCCAGGAGGTGTAGGTCTGTGAATCGTCAGGCTTACACATTTCATAGCACTCTCCATATCACATACCCTCCCCAATGTCCATAACCCAATCACCCTGCCCATACCCTGCTCCCCCCAGCAACCCTCAGTTTGTTTTGTGAGATTAAGAGTCTCTTATGGTTTGTTTCCCTCCCGATCCCATCTTGTTTCATTTTTTTCCTTCCCTACCCCCCAAATCTACCCCCTAAACCCCCCCACTCTGCCTGTCAAATTCCTCATATCAGGGAGATCATATGATAATTGCCTTTCTCTGATTGACTTATTTTGCTCAGCATAATACCCTCTAGTTCTATCCATGTCATTGCAAATGGCAAGATTTCGTTTCTTTTGATGGCTGCATAGTATTCCATTTTATATATATACTACATCTTCTTTATCCATTCATCTGTTAATGGACATCTAGGCTCTTTCCATAGTTTGGCTATTGTGGACATTGCTGCTATAAACAATCGGGTGCATGTGCCCCTTCAGATTACTACGTTTGTATCTTTAGGGTAAATACCCAGTAGTACGATTGCTGGGTCATAGGGTAGCTCTATTTCCAACGTTTTGAGGAACCTCCATGCTGTATTCCAGAGTGGTTACACCAGCTTGCTTTAGGTAGCAGAGACATTTTCACAATATTTGTTCTTCCAATCCATGAGCATGGAATGTTTTTCCATTTCTTTGTGTCTTCCTCAATTTCTTTCATGAGTACTGTATAGTTTTCTGAGTACAGATTCTTTGCCTCTTTGGTTAGGTTTTTTCCTAGGTATCTTATGGTTTTGAGTGCAATTGTAAATGGGATCGACTCCTTAATTTCTCTTTCTTTTGTCTTGTTGTTGGTGTATAGAAATGCAACTGATTTCTGTGCATTGATTTTATATCCTGGCACTTTACTGAATTCCTGTACAAGTTCTAGCAGTTTTGGAGTGGAGTCTTTTGGGTTTTCCACATAAAGTATCATATCATCTTAGAAGAGTGATAGTTTGACTTCTTCTTTGCTGATTCACATCCCTTTAATTTCTTTTTGTTGTCTGATTGCTGAGGCTAGGACTTTTAGTACTATGTTGAATAGCAGTGGTGATAATGGACATCCCTGCCATGTTCCTGACCTTAGCAGAAAAGCTCTCAGTTTTTCCCCATTGAGAATGATATTTGCTGTGGGTTTTTCATAGATGGCTTTGATGATATTGGGGTATGTACCCTCTATCCCTACACTTTGAAGAGTTTTGATCAAGAAAGGATGTTGTACTTTGTCAAATGCTTTCTTGGCACCTATTGAGAGTATCAAATGGTTCTTGTTCTTTCTTTTATTAATGTATTGTATCACATTGATTGATTTGTGGATGTTGAACCAACCTTGCAGCCCAGGAATAAATCCCACTTGGTCATGGTGAATAATACTTTTAATGTACTGTTGGGTCCTATTGGCTAATATTTTGGTGAGAATTTTCGCATTTGTGCTCATCAAGGGTATTGGTCTGTAATTCTCTTTTTTGATGGGTCTTTGATGGTTTTGGGATCAAGGTAATGCTGGCCTCAAAAATGAGTTTGGAAGTTTTCCTTTCATTTCTATTTTTTTGGAACAGTTTCAGGAGAATAGGTATTAATTCTTCTTTAATGTTTGGTAGAATTCTCCTGGGAAGCCATCTGACCCTGGGCTCTTGTTTGTTGGGAGATTTTTGATGACTGCTTCAATTTCCTTACTGCTTATGAGTCCGTTCAGGTTTTCTAGTTCTTCCTGGTTCAGTTTTGGTAGTTTACATTCTCTAGGAAATGCATCCATTTTTTCCAGATTGTCAATTTTTTTTGCGTATAGTTGCTCATAATATGTTCTTATAATTGATTGTATTTATTTGGTGTTGGTTGTGATCTCTCCTCTTTCATTCACGGTTTTATTTATTTGTGTCCTTTCTCTTTTCTTTTTGATAAGTCTGGCCCGGGGTTTATCAATCTTATTAATTCTTTCAAAGAACAAGCTCTTAGTTTCGTTGATTTGTTCTGCTGTTCTTTTGGTTTCTATTTCATTGATTTCTGCTCTGATATTATTTCTCTTCTCCTTCTGGGTTTAGGCTTTCTTTACTGTTCTTTCTCCAGCTCCTTTAGGTGTAGGGTTAAGTTGCGTAATTGAGAACTTTCTTGTTTCTTGAGAAAGGCTTGTGTGGCTATATAGTTTCCTCTCAGGACTGCCTTTGCTGTGTCCCACATATTTTGAACAGTTGTGTTTTCATTATCATTTGTTTCCATGAATTTTTTCAATTCTTCTTTAATTTCCTAGTTGACCTATTCATTCTTTAGTAGGATACTCTTTAGCCTCCATGTATTTGAGTTCTTTCCGACTTTCCTCTTGTGATTGAGTTCTAGCTTCAGAGCATTGTGGTCTGAAAATATGCAGGGAATGATCCCAATCTTTTGGTACTGGTTGAGAGCTGATTTGTGACCCAGAATGTGATCTGTTCTGGAGAATGTTCAATGTGCACTAGAGAAGAATGTGTATTCTGTTGCTTTGGGATGGAATGTTCTGAATGTATCTGTGATGTCTGTCTGGTCCAGTGTGTCATTTAAGGCCTTTATTTCCTTGTTGATCTTTTGCTTGGTTGATCTGTCCATTTCAGTGAGGGGGTAATTAAAGTCTCTTACTATTATTGTATTATTGTTGATGTGTATCTTTGATTTTGTTATTAATTGGTTTATGTAATTGGCTGCTCCTATGTTAGGGGCATAGATTTTTTTTTTTTAAAGATTTTATTTATTTATTTGACAGAGAGAGAGATCACAAGTAGGCAGAGAGGTAGGCAGAGAGAGAGGAGGAAGCAGGCTCCCTGCGGAGCAGAGAGCCCGATGTGGGGCTCGATCCCAGGACCCTGAGATCATGACCTGAGCCGAAGGCAGTGGCTTAATCCACTGAGCCACCCAGGCGCCCCAGGG